>NC_133974.1:114317170-114617170 GCF_047716275.1 Strix uralensis
GCCCTTCTACGACCTTCTATGCCCTTCTATGCCCTTGTATTGGCTTCTATGCCTTTCTATTGCCTTCTATGTCCTTCCAGGACCTTCTATGCCCTTCTATGCCTTTCTATGGCCTTCTATGGCCTTCTATTGGCTTCTATGCCCTTCTATGGCCTTCTATGTCCTTCTATTGGCTTCTATGCGCTTCTATTGGCTTCTATGCCCTTCTATCCCTTGTCTTGGCTTCTATGCCCTTCTATGCCCTTCTATTGTCTTCTATTGTCTTCTATGGTCTTCTATTTTCCTCTACACTCTTCTATGACCTTCTATGCCCTTCTATTGCCTTCTATGGCCTTCTATTGCCTTCTATGCCCTTCTATTGCCTTCTATGCCCTTCTGTGCCCTTCTATTGGCTTCTATGCCCTTCTATGCCGTTCTGTGCCCTTCTATGCCCTTCTATTGGCTTCTATGCCCTTCTATGCCTTCTATGCCCTTCTATGCGCTTCTATGGCCTTCTATTTGCTTCTATGCACTTCTATTGCCTTCTATGCCCTTCCAGGACCTTCTATGCCCTTCTATGCCATTCTATGCCCTTCTATTGGCTTCTATGCCCTTGTATTGGCTTCTATGCACTTCTATGCCCTTGTATTGGCTTCTATGCCCTTCTATTGGCTTCTATGCCCTTCTATTGCCTTCTGTGCCCTTCTATTGGCTTCTATGCCCTTCTATTGCCTTCTATGCCCTTCTATTGGCTGCTATGCCCTTCCAGGAACTTCTATGCCCTTCTGTGCCCTTCTATTGACTTCTATGCCCTTCTATTGGCTTCTATGCCCTTCTAGTGTCTTATATGCTCTTCTAATCCTTTCTATGCCCTTCTATACCCTTCTATGCCCTTCTATGACCTTCTATGCCCTTCTATTGCCTTCTATGCTATTGTATTTGCTTCTATGCCCTTCTATGCCCTTCTATGACCTTCTATGCCCTTCTATGCTCTTCTATTGGCTTCTATGCCGTTCTATGCCTTCTATGCCCTTCTATGCCTTTCTATACCCTTCTATTGGCTTCTATGCTCTTCTATGGGCTTTTATGCCCTTCTATGCCCTTCTATGTGCTTCTGTGCTCTTCTGTGGGCTTCTATGGTCTTCTATGGGCTTCTATGCCCTTCTATGCCATTCTATTGCCTTCTATTGCCTTCTATTGCCTTGTATTGACTTCTATTAACTTCTATCGTGTTCTATGCCCTTCTACGACCTTCTATGCCCTTCTATGCCCTTCTATGCCCTTCTATGCCCTTTTATTGGCTTATATGCCCTTCTATGGGCTTTAATGCACTTCTATGCCCTTCTATGGGCTTCTCTGCCCTTCTATGTGCTTCTGTGCTCTTCTATGGGCTTCCATGGGCTTCTATGGGCTTCTATGGGCTTCTATTGCCTTCTATTGCCTTCTATTGCCTTCTATTGACTTCTATTAACTTCTATCGTCTTCTATGCCCTTCTACGACCTTCTATGCCCTTCTATGCCCTTGTATTGGCTTCTATGCCTTTCTATTGCCTTCTATGTCCTTCCAGGACCTTCTATGCCCTTCTATGCCTTTCTATGGCCTTCTATTGGCTTCTATGGCCTTCTATTGCCTTCTATGCCCTTCTATGGGCTTCTATGTCCTTCTATTGGCTTCTATGCGCTTCTATTGGCTTCTATGCCCTTCTATCCCCTTGTCTTGGCTTCTATGCCCTTCTATGCCCTTCTATTGTCTTCTGTTGTCTTCCATGGTCTTCTATTTTCCTCTACACCCTTCTATGACCTTCTATGCCCTTCTATTGCCTTCTATGCCCTTCTGTGCCTTCTATGCCCTTCTATTGCCTTCTATGCCCTTCTGTGCCCTTCTATTGGCTTCTATGCCCTTCTATGCCGTTCTGTGCCCTTCTATGCCCTTCTATGCCTTCTATGCCCTTCTATGCCTTTCTATGCCCTTGTATTGACTTCTATGCCCTTCTATGGGCTTCTATGCCCTTTTGTTGGTTTCTGTGCCCTTCTATTGGCTTCTATGCCCTTCTATTGCCTTCTATGCCCTTCTATTGGCTGCTATGCCCTTCCAGGAACTTCTATGCCCTTCTGTGCCGTTCTGTGACCTTCTATGCCCTTCTATTGGCTTCTATGCCCTTCTATGCCTTCTATGCCATTCTATGCCTTTCTATGCCCTTTTATTGGCTTCTATTGCCTTCTATTGCCTTCTATGCCCTTCCAGGACCTTCTATGCCCTTCTATGCCCTTCTGTGCCCTTCTATTGGCTTCTATGCCCTTCTATGCCGTTCTGTGCCCTTCTATGCCCTTCTATTGGCTTCTATGCCCTTCTATGCCTTCTATGCCCTTCTATGCCTTTCTATGCCCTTTTATTGGCTTCTATGCCCTTCTATTGGCTTCTATGCCCTTCCAGGACCTTCTATGCCCTTCTATGCCATTCTATGCCCTTCTATTGGCTTCTATGCCCTTCTGTTGGCTTCTATGCACTTCTATGCCATTCTATGCCCTTCTATTGGCTTCTATGCCCTTCTGTTGGCTTCTATGCACTTCTATGCCCTTGTATTGGCTTCTATGCCCTTCTATGGGCTTCTATGCCCTTCTGTTGGCTTCTGTGCCCTTCTATTGGCTTCTATGCCCTTCTATTGCCTTCTATGCCCTTCTATTGGCTGCTATGCCCTTCCAGGAACTTCTATGCCCTTCTGTGCCCTTCTATTGGCTTCTATGCCCTTCTATTGGCTTCTATGCCCTACTATCCCCTTGTCTTAGCTTCTATGCCCTTCTATGCCCTTCTATGCCCTTCTATTTGTCTTCTATTGTCTTCTATGGTCTTCTATTTTCCTCTACACCCTTCTATGACCTTCTATGCCCTTCTTTTGCCTTCTATTCCCTTGTAGTGCCTTCTGTGCCCTTCTGTGCCCTTCTATGCGCTTCTATGGCCTTCTATGCCCTTCCATGCCCTTGTATGCCCTTGTATGCCCTTCTATGCCCTTCTATTGCCTACTATGCCCTTCTATTGGCTTCTATGCCCTTCCAGGAACTTCTATGGCCTTCTATTGTCTTCTATGGCCTTCTATTTGCTTCTATGCCCTTCTATTTGCTTCCATGCCCTTCTATCCCCTTCTCTTGGCTTCTATGCCCTTCTATTGCCTTCTATTGCCTTCTATGCACTTCTATTGTCTTCTATGGTCTTCTATTTTCTTCTACGCCCTTGTATGATCTTCTATGCCCTTCTATGCCCTTGTATGACCTTCTATTGCCTTCTATTGCCTTTTGTGCCCTACTAGTGCCTTCTATGCCCTTTTATTGCCTTCTATGCTCTTGTATTGGCTTCTATGCCCTTCTATGCCCTTCTATTGGTTTCTATGCACTTCTCTGCCCTTCTCTGCCCTTGTATTGGCTTCTATGCCGTGCTATGCCCTTCTATGCCATTCTATTGGCCTTCTATGCCCTTCTGTAGGCTTCTATGCCCTTCTATGCCCTTCTATGCCCTTCTATGCCCTTCTATTGGATTCTATGCACTTCTATATCCTTCTATGCCCTTCTATTGGCTTCTATGCCGTTCTATTGTCTTCTATGCCCTTCTATGCCCTTCTATTGGCTTCTATGCCCTTCTATTGGCTTCTATGTCATTCTGTTGTCTTCTATGCCCTTATATTGGCTTCTATGCCCTTCTATCCCCTTATCTTTTCTTCTATGCCCTTCTATTGGCTTCTATGCCCTTGTATTGGCTTCTATGCCCTTCTAGTGTCTTGTAGTGTATTCTATTGTCTTCTATGGTCTTCTATTTTCTTCTACGCTCTTCTATGACCTTCTATGCCCTTCTATGACCTTCTATGCCCTCCTATTGCCTTCTATGCCCTTCTAGTGTCTTCTATGCTCTTCTAATCCTTTCTATGCCCTTCTATACCCTTCTATGCCCTTCTATGACCTTCTATGCCCTTCTATTGCCTTCTATGCTATTGTATTTGCTTCTATGCCCTTCTATGCCCTTCTATTGTTTTCTATGCCCTTCTATGCCCTTCTATTGGCTTCTATGCCGTTCTATGCCTTCTATGCCCTTCTATGCCTTTCTATACCCTTCTATTGGCTTCTATGCTCTTCTATGGGCTTTTATGCCCTTCTATGCCCTTCTATGTGCTTCTGTGCTCTTCTGTGGGCTTCTATGGTCTTCTATGGGCTTCTATGCCCTTCTATGCCATTCTATTGCCTTCTATTGCCTTTTATTGCCTTGTATTGACTTCTATTAACTTCTATCGTCTTCTATGCCCTTCTACGACCTTCTATGCCCTTCTATGCCCTTCTATGCCCTTCTATGCCCTTTTATTGGCTTCTATGCCCTTCTATGGGCTTTAATGCCCTTCTATGCCCTTCTATGGGCTTCTCTGCCCTTCTGTGTGCTTCTATGCTCTTCTATGGGCTTCCATGGGCTTCTATGGGCTTCTATGGGCTTCTATTGCCTTCTATTGCCTTCTATTGACTTCTATTGCCTTCTATTAACTTCTATCGTCTTCTATGCCCTTCTACGACCTTCTATGCCCTTGTATTGGCTTCTATGCCTTTCTATTGCCTTCTATGCCCTTCCAGGACCTTCTATGCCCTTCTATGCCTTTCTATGGCCTTCTATTGGCTTCTATGGCCTTCTATTGGCTTCTATGCCCTTCTATGGGCTTCTATGTCCTTCTATTGGCTTCTATGCGCTTCTATTGGCTTCTATGCCCTTCTATCCCCTTGTCTTGGCTTCTATGCCCTTCTATGCCCTTCTATTGTCTTCTGTTGTCTTCTATGGTCTTCTATTTTCCTCTACACCCTTCTATGACCTTCTATGCCCTTCTATTGCCTTCTATGCTATTGTATTTGCTTCTATGCCCTTCTATGCCCTTCCATTGTTTTCTATGCCCTTCTATGCCCTTCTATTGGCTTCTATGCCGTTCTATGCCTTCTATGCCCTTCTATGCCTTTCTATACCCTTCTATTGGCTTCTATGCTCTTCTATGGGCTTTTATGCCCTTCTATGCCCTTCTATGTGCTTCTGTGCTCTTCTGTGGGCTTCTATGGTCTTCTATGGGCTTCTATGCCCTTCTATGCCATTCTGTTGCCTTCTATTGCCTTTTATTGCCTTGTATTGACTTCTATTAACTTCTATCGTCTTCTATGCCCTTCTACGACCTTCTATGCCCTTCTATGCCCTTCTATGCCCTTCTATGCCCTTTTATTGGCTTCTATGCCCTTCTATGGGCTTTAATGCACTTCTATGCCCTTCTATGGGCTTCTCTGCCCTTCTGTGTGCTTCTATGCTCTTCTATGGGCTTCCATGGGCTTCTATGGGCTTCTATGGGCTTCTATTGCCTTCTATTGCCTTCTATTGACTTCTATTGACTTCTATTAACTTCTATCGTCTTCTATGCCCTTCTACGACCTTCTATGCCCTTGTATTGGCTTCTATGCCTTTCTATTGCCTTCTATGCCCTTCCAGGACCTTCTATGCCCTTCTATGCCCTTCTGTGCCCTTCTATTGGCTTCTATGCCCTTCTATGCCGTTCTGTGCCCTTCTATGCCCTTCTATTGGCTTCTATGCCCTTCTATGCCTTCTATGCCCTTCTATGCCTTTCTATGCCCTTTTATTGGCTTCTATGCCCTTCTATTGCCTTCTATGCCCTTCCAGGACCTTCTATGCCCTTCTATGCCATTCTATGCCCTTCTATTGGCTTCTATGCCCTTCTGTTGGCTTCTATGCACTTCTATGCCATTCTATGCCCTTCTATTGGCTTCTATGCCCTTCTGTTGGCTTCTATGCACTTCTATGCCCTTGTATTGGCTTCTATGCCCTTCTATGGGCTTCTATGCCCTTCTGTTGGCTTCTGTGCCCTTCTATTGGCTTCTATGCCCTTCTATTGCCTTCTATGCCCTTCTATTGGCTGCTATGCCCTTCCAGGAACTTCTATGCCCTTCTGTGCCCTTCTATTGGCTTCTATGCCCTTCTATTGGCTTCTATGCCCTACTATCCCCTTGTCTTAGCTTCTATGCCCTTCTATGCCCTTCTATGCCCTTCTATTTGTCTTCTATTGTCTTCTATGGTCTTCTATTTTCCTCTACACCCTTCTATGACCTTCTATGCCCTTCTTTTGCCTTCTATTCCCTTGTAGTGCCTTCTGTGCCCTTCTGTGCCCTTCTATGCGCTTCTATGGCCTTCTATGCCCTTCCATGCCCTTGTATGCCCTTGTATGCCCTTCTATGCCCTTCTATTGCCTACTATGCCCTTCTATTGGCTTCTATGCCCTTCCAGGAACTTCTATGGCCTTCTATTGTCTTCTATGGTCTTCTATTTTCTTCTACGCCCTTGTATGATCTTCTATGCCCTTCTATGCCCTTGTATGACCTTCTATTGCCTTCTATTGCCTTCTGTGCCCTACTAGTGCCTTCTATGCCATTTTATTGCCTTCTATGCTCTTGTATTGGCTTCTATGCCCTTCTATGCCCTTCTATTGGTTTCTATGCACTTCTCTGCCCTTCTCTGCCCTTGTATTGGCTTCTATGCCGTGCTATGCCCTTCTATGCCATTCTATTGGCCTTCTATGCCCTTCTGTAGGCTTCTATGCCCTTCTATGCCCTTCTATGCCCTTCTATTGGATTCTATGCACTTCTATATCCTTCTATGCCCTTCTATTGGCTTCTATGCCGTTCTATTGTCTTCTATGCCCTTCTATGCCCTTCTATTGGGTTCTATGCCCTTCTATTGGCTTCTATGTCATTCTGTTGGCTTCTATGCCCTTCTATTGGCTTCTATGCCCTTGTATTGGCTTCTATGCCCTTCTATGCCCTTCTATGCCCTTCTAGTGTCTTGTAGTGTATTCTATTGTCTTCTATGGTCTTCTATTTTCTTCTACGCTCTTCTATGACCTTCTATGCCCTTCTATGACCTTCTATGCCCTCCTATTGCCTTCTATGCCCTTCTAGTGTCTTCTATGCTCTTCTAATCCTTTCTATGCCCTTCTATACCCTTCTATGCCCTTCTATGACCTTCTATGCCCTTCTATTGCCTTCTATGCTATTGTATTTGCTTCTATGCCCTTCTATGCCCTTCTATTGTTTTCTATGCCCTTCTATGCCCTTCTATTGGCTTCTATGCCGTTCTATGCCTTCTATGCCCTTCTATGCCTTTCTATACCCTTCTATTGGCTTCTATGCTCTTCTATGGGCTTTTATGCCCTTCTATGCCCTTCTATGTGCTTCTGTGCTCTTCTGTGGGCTTCTATGGTCTTCTATGGGCTTCTATTGTCTTCTGTTGTCTTCTATGGTCTTCTATTTTCCTCTACACCCTTCTATGACCTTCTATGCCCTTCTATTGCCTTCTATGGCCTTCTATTGCCTTCTATGCCCTTCTATTGCCTTCTATGCCCTTCTGTGCCCTTCTATTGGCTTCTATGCCCTTCTATGCCGTTCTGTGCCCTTCTATGCCCTTCTATTGGCTTCTATGCCCTTCTATGCCTTCTATGCTCTTCTATGCCTTTCTATGCCCTTTTATTGGCTTCTATGCCCTTCTATTGCCTTCTATGCCCTTCCAGGACCTTCTATGCCCTTCTATGCCATTCTATGCCCTTCTATTGGCTTCTATGCCCTTGTATTGGCTTCTATGCACTTCTATGCCCTTGTATTGGCTTCTATGCCCTTCTATGGGCTTCTATGCCCTTCTGTTGGCTTCTGTGCCCTTCTATTGGCTTCTATGCCCTTCTATTGCCTTCTATGCCCTTCTATTGGCTGCTATGCCCTTCCAGGAACTTCTATGCCCTTCTGTGCCCTTCTATTGGCTTCTATGCCCTTCTATTGGCTTCTATGCCCTTCTATTGGCTTCTATGCCCTTCTAGTGTCTTATATGCTCTTCTAATCCTTTCTATGCCCTTCTATACCCTTCTATGCCCTTCTATGAACTTCTATGCCCTTCTATTGCCTTCTATGCTATTGTATTTGCTTCTATGCCCTTCTATGCCCTTCTATGACCTTCTATGCCCTTCTATGCCCTTCTATTGGCTTCTATGCCGTTCTATGCCTTCTATGCCCTTCTATGCCTTTCTATACCCTTCTATTGGCTTCTATGCTCTTCTATGGGCTTTTATGCCCTTCTATGCCCTTCTATGTGCTTCTGTGCTCTTCTGTGGGCTTCTATGGTCTTCTATGGGCTTCTATGCCCTTCTATGCCATTCTATTGCCTTCTATTGCCTTGTATTGACTTCTATTAACTTCTATCGTCTTCTATGCCCTTCTACGACCTTCTATGCCCTTCTATGCCCTTCTATGCCCTTTTATTGGCTTATATGCCCTTCTATGGGCTTTAATGCACTTCTATGCCCTTCTATGGGCTTCTCTGCCCTTCTATGTGCTTCTGTGCTCTTCTATGGGCTTCCATGGGCTTCTGTGGGCTTCTATGGGCTTCTATTGCCTTCTATTGCCTTCTATTGCCTTCTATTGACTTCTATTAACTTCTATCGTCTTCTATGCCCTTCTACGACCTTCTATGCCCTTCTATGCCCTTGTATTGGCTTCTATGCCTTTCTATTGCCTTCTATGTCCTTCCAGGACCTTCTATGCCCTTCTATGCCTTTCTATGGCCTTCTATGGCCTTCTATTGGCTTCTATGCCCTTCTATGGGCTTCTATGTCCTTCTATTGGCTTCTATGCGCTTCTATTGGCTTCTATGCCCTTCTATCCCCTTGTCTTGGCTTCTATGCCCTTCTATGCCCTTCTATTGTCTTCTATTGTCTTCTATGGTCTTCTATTTTCCTCTACACCCTTCTATGACCTTCTATGCCCTTCTATTGCCTTCTATGGCCTTCTATTGCCTTCTATGCCCTTCTATTGCCTTCTATGCCCTTCTGTGCCCTTCTATTGGCTTCTATGCCCTTCTATGCCGTTCTGTGCCCTTCTATGCCCTTCTATTGGCTTCTATGCCCTTCTATGCCTTCTATGCCCTTCTATGCCTTTCTATGCCCTTTTATTGGCTTCTATGCCCTTCTATTGCCTTCTATGCCCTTCCAGGACCTTCTATGCCCTTCTATGCCATTCTATGCCCTTCTATTGGCTTCTATGCCCTTCTATTGGCTTCTATGCACTTCTATGCCCTTGTATTGGCTTCTATGCCCTTCTATGGGCTTCTATGCCCTTCTGTTGGCTTCTGTGCCCTTCTATTGGCTTCTATGCCCTTCTATTGCCTTCTATGCCCTTCTATTGGCTGCTATGCCCTTCCAGGAACTTCTATGCCCTTCTGTGCCCTTCTATTGGCTTCTATGCCCTTCTATTGGCTTCTATGCCCTTCTAGTGTCTTATATGCTCTTCTAATCCTTTCTATGCCCTTCTATACCCTTCTATGCCCTTCTATGACCTTCTATGCCCTTCTATTGCCTTCTATGCTATTGTATTTGCTTCTATGCCCTTCTATGCCCTTCTATGACCTTCTATGCCCTTCTATGCTCTTCTATTGGCTTCTATGCCGTTCTATGCCTTCTATGCCCTTCTATGCCTTTCTATACCCTTCTATTGGCTTCTATGCTCTTCTATGGGCTTTTATGCCCTTCTATGCCCTTCTATGTGCTTCTGTGCTCTTCTGTGGGCTTCTATGGTCTTCTATGGGCTTCTATGCCCTTCTATGCCATTCTATTGCCTTCTATTGCCTTCTATTGCCTTGTATTGACTTCTATTAACTTCTATCGTGTTCTATGCCCTTCTACGACCTTCTATGCCCTTCTATGCCCTTCTATGCCCTTCTATGCCCTTTTATTGGCTTATATGCCCTTCTATGGGCTTTAATGCACTTCTATGCCCTTCTATGGGCTTCTCTGCCCTTCTATGTGCTTCTGTGCTCTTCTATGGGCTTCCATGGGCTTCTATGGGCTTCTATGGGCTTCTATTGCCTTCTATTGCCTTCTATTGCCTTCTATTGACTTCTATTAACTTCTATCGTCTTCTATGCCCTTCTACGACCTTCTATGCCCTTCTATGCCCTTGTATTGGCTTCTATGCCTTTCTATTGCCTTCTATGTCCTTCCAGGACCTTCTATGCCCTTCTATGCCTTTCTATGGCCTTCTATTGGCTTCTATGGCCTTCTATTGGCTTCTATGCCCTTCTATGGGCTTCTATGTCCTTCTATTGGCTTCTATGCGCTTCTATTGGCTTCTATGCCCTTCTATCCCCTTGTCTTGGCTTCTATGCCCTTCTATGCCCTTCTATTGTCTTCTATTGTCTTCCATGGTCTTCTATTTTCCTCTACACCCTTCTATGACCTTCTATGCCCTTCTATTGCCTTCTATGCCCTTCTGTGCCTTCTATGCCCTTCTATTGCCTTCTATGCCCTTCTGTGCCCTTCTATTGGCTTCTATGCCCTTCTATGCCGTTCTGTGCCCTTCTATGCCCTTCTATGCCTTCTATGCCCTTCTATGCCTTTCTATGCCCTTGTATTGACTTCTATGCCCTTCTATGGGCTTCTATGCCCTTTTGTTGGTTTCTGTGCCCTTCTATTGGCTTCTATGCCCTTCTATTGCCTTCTATGCCCTTCTATTGGCTGCTATGCCCTTCCAGGAACTTCTATGCCCTTCTGTGCCGTTCTGTGACCTTCTATGCCCTTCTATTGGCTTCTATGCCCTTCTATGCCTTCTATGCCCTTCTATGCCTTTCTATGCCCTTTTATTGGCTTCTATGCCCTTCTATTGCCTTCTATGCCCTTCCAGGACCTTCTATGCCCTTCTATGCCATTCTATGCCCTTCTATTGGCTTCTATGCCCTTCTATTGGCTTCTATGCACTTCTATGCCCTTGTATTGGCTTCTATGCCCTTCTGTTGGCTTCTGTGCCCTTCTATTGGCTTCTATGCCCTTCTATTGCCTTCTATGCCCTTCTATTGGCTGCTATGCCCTTCCAGGAACTTCTATGCCCTTCTGTGCCCTTCTATTGGCTTCTATGCCCTTCTATTGGCTTCTATGCCCTTCTAGTGTCTTCTATGCTCTTCTAATCCTTTCTATGCCCTTCTATACCCTTCTATGCCCTTCTATGACCTTCTATGCCCTTCTATTGCCTTCTATGCTATTGTATTTGCTTCTATGCCCTTCTATGCCCTTCTATTGTTTTCTATGCCCTTCTATGCCCTTCTATTGGCTTCTATGCCCTTCTATGCTTTCTATGCCCTTCTATGCCTTTCTATACCCTTCTATTGGCTTCTATGCTCTTCTATGGGCTTTTATGCCCTTCTATGCCCTTCTATGTGCTTCTGTGCTCTTCTGTGGGCTTCTATGGTCTTCTATGGGCTTCTATGCCCTTCTATGCCATTCTATTGCCTTCTATTGCCTTCTATTGCCTTGTATTGACTTCTATTAACTTCTATCGTCTTCTATGCCCTTCTACGACCTTCTATGCCCTTCTATGCCCTTCTATGCCCTTCTATGCCCTTTTATTGGCTTATATGCCCTTCTATGGGCTTTAATGCACTTCTATGCCCTTCTATGGGCTTCTCTGCCCTTCTATGTGCTTCTATGCTCTTCTATGGGCTTCCATGGGCTTCTATGGGCTTCTATGGGCTTCTATTGCCTTCTATTGCCTTCTATTGCCTTCTATTGACTTCTATTAACTTCTATCGTCTTCTATGCCCTTCTACGACCTTCTATGCCCTTCTATGCCCTTGTATTGGCTTCTATGCCTTTCTATTGCCTTCTATGCCCTTCCAGGACCTTCTATGCCCTTCTATGCCTTTCTATGGCCTTCTATTGGCTTCTATGGCCTTCTATTGTCTTCTATGCCCTTCTATGGGCTTCTATGTCCTTCTATTGGCTTCTATGCGCTTCTATTGGCTTCTATGCCCTTCTATCCCCTTGTCTTGGCTTCTATGCCCTTCTATGCCCTTCTATTGTCTTCTATTGTCTTCTATGGTCTTCTATTTCTATTTTCCTCTACACCCTTCTATGACCTTCTATGCCCTTCTATTGCCTTCTATGGCCTTCTAATGCCTTCTATGCCCTTCTATTGCCTTCTATGCCCTTCTGTGCCCTTCTATTGGCTTCTCTGCCCTTCTATGCCGTTCTGTGCTCTTCTATGCCCTTCTATTGGCTCCTATGCCCTTCTATGCCTTCTATGGCCTTCTACTGGCTTCTATGGCCTTGTATTTGCTTCTATGCACTTCTATTGGCTTCTATGCCCTTCCAGGACCTTCTATGCCCTTCTATGCCATTCTATGCCCTTCTATTGGCTTCTATGCCCTTGTATTGGCTTCTATGCACTTCTATGCCCTTGTATTGGCTTCTATGCCCTTCTATTGGCTTCTATGCCCTTCTATTGCCTTCTATGTCCTTCTATTGGCTGCTATGCACTTCTATTGCCTTCTATGCCCTTCTATTGGCTGCTATGCCCTTCCAGGAACTTCTATGCCCTTCTGTGCCCTTGTATTGGCTTCTATGCCCTACTATCCCCTTGTCTTAGCTTCTATGCCCTTCTATGCCCTTCTATGCCCTTCTATTTGTCTTCTATTGTCTTCTATGGTCTTCTACTTTCCTCTACACCCTTCTATGACCTTCTATGCCCTTCTATTGTCTTCTATTCCCTTGTAGTGCCTTCTATGCCCTTCTGTGCCCTTCTATGCGCTTCTATGGCCTTCTATGCCCTTCCATGCCCTTGTATGCCCTTGTATGCCCTTCTATGCCCTTCTATTGCCTTCTATGGCCTTCTATTGCCTTCTATGCCCTTCTATTGCCTTCTATGCCCTTCTATTGGCTTCTATGCCCTTCTATGCCGTTCTGTGCCCTTCTATGCCCTTCTATTGGCTTCTATGCCCTTCTATGCCTTCTATGCCCTTCTATGCCTTTCTATGCCCTTTTATTGGCTTCTATGCCCTTCTATTGCCTTCTATGCCCTTCCAGGACCTTCTATGCCCTTCTATGCCATTCTATGCCCTTCTATTGGCTTCTATGCCCTTCTGTTGGCTTCTATGCACTTCTATGCCATTCTATGCCCTTCTATTGGCTTCTATGCCCTTCTGTTGGCTTCTATGCACTTCTATGCCCTTGTATTGGCTTCTATGCCCTTCTATGGGCTTCTATGCCCTTCTGTTGGCTTCTGTGCCCTTCTATTGGCTTCTATGCCCTTCTATTGCCTTCTATGCCCTTCTATTGGCTGCTATGCCCTTCCAGGAACTTCTATGCCCTTCTGTGCCCTTCTATTGGCTTCTATGCCCTTCTATTGGCTTCTATGCCCTACTATCCCCTTGTCTTAGCTTCTATGCCCTTCTATGCCCTTCTATGCCCTTCTATTTGTCTTCTATTGTCTTCTATGGTCTTCTATTTTCCTCTACACCCTTCTATGACCTTCTATGCCCTTCTTTTGCCTTCTATTCCCTTGTAGTGCCTTCTGTGCCCTTCTGTGCCCTTCTATGCGCTTCTATGGCCTTCTATGCCCTTCCATGCCCTTGTATGCCCTTGTATGCCCTTCTATGCCCTTCTATTGCCTACTATGCCCTTCTATTGGCTTCTATGCCCTTCCAGGAACTTCTATGCCCTTCTATTTGCTTCCATGCCCTTCTATCCCCTTCTCTTGGCTTCTATGCCCTTCTATTGCCTTCTATTGCCTTCTATGCACTTCTATTGTCTTCTATGGTCTTCTATTTTCTTCTACGCCCTTGTATGATCTTCTATGCCCTTCTATGCCCTTGTATGACCTTCTATTGCCTTCTATTGCCTTCTGTGCCCTACTAGTGCCTTCTATGCCATTTTATTGCCTTCTATGCTCTTGTATTGGCTTCTATGCCCTTCTATGCCCTTCTATTGGTTTCTATGCACTTCTCTGCCCTTCTCTGCCCTTGTATTGGCTTCTATGCCGTGCTATGCCCTTCTATGCCATTCTATTGGCCTTCTATGCCCTTCTGTAGGCTTCTATGTCCTTCTATGCCCTTCTATGCCCTTCTATGCCCTTCTATTGGATTCTATGCACTTCTATATCCTTCTATGCCCTTCTATTGGCTTCTATGCCGTTCTATTGTCTTCTATGCCCTTCTATGCCCTTCTATTGGCTTCTATGCCCTTCTATTGGCTTCTATGTCATTCTGTTGGCTTCTATGCCCTTCTATTGGCTTCTATGCCCTTCTATCCCCTTATCTTTTCTTCTATGCCCTTCTATTGGCTTCTATGCCCTTGTATTGGCTTCTATGCCCTTCTATGCCCTTCTATGCCCTTCTAGTGTCTTGTAGTGTATTCTATTGTCTTCTATGGTCTTCTATTTTCTTCTACGCTCTTCTATGACCTTCTATGCCCTTCTATGACCTTCTATGCCCTCCTATTGCCTTCTATGCCCTTCTAGTGTCTTCTATGCTCTTCTAATCCTTTCTATGCCCTTCTATACCCTTCTATGCCCTTCTATGACCTTCTATGCCCTTCTATTGCCTTCTATGCTATTGTATTTGCTTCTATGCCCTTCTATGCCCTTCTATTGTTTTCTATGCCCTTCTATGCCCTTCTATTGGCTTCTATGCCGTTCTATGCCTTCTATGCCCTTCTATGCCTTTCTATACCCTTCTATTGGCTTCTATGCTCTTCTATGGGCTTTTATGCCCTTCTATGCCCTTCTATGTGCTTCTGTGCTCTTCTGTGGGCTTCTATGGTCTTCTATGGGCTTCTATGCCCTTCTATGCCATTCTATTGCCTTCTATTGCCTTTTATTGCCTTGTATTGACTTCTATTAACTTCTATCGTCTTCTATGCCCTTCTACGACCTTCTATGCCCTTCTATGCCCTTCTATGCCCTTCTATGCCCTTTTATTGGCTTCTATGCCCTTCTATGGGCTTTAATGCCCTTCTATGCCCTTCTATGGGCTTCTCTGCCCTTCTGTGTGCTTCTATGCTCTTCTATGGGCTTCCATGGGCTTCTATGGGCTTCTATGGGCTTCTATTGCCTTCTATTGCCTTCTATTGACTTCTATTGCCTTCTATTAACTTCTATCGTCTTCTATGCCCTTCTACGACCTTCTATGCCCTTGTATTGGCTTCTATGCCTTTCTATTGCCTTCTATGCCCTTCCAGGACCTTCTATGCCCTTCTATGCCTTTCTATGGCCTTCTATTGGCTTCTATGGCCTTCTATTGGCTTCTATGCCCTTCTATGGGCTTCTATGTCCTTCTATTGGCTTCTATGCGCTTCTATTGGCTTCTATGCCCTTCTATCCCCTTGTCTTGGCTTCTATGCCCTTCTATGCCCTTCTATTGTCTTCTGTTGTCTTGTATGGTCTTCTATTTTCCTCTACACCCTTCTATGACCTTCTATGCCCTTCTATTGCCTTCTATGCTATTGTATTTGCTTCTATGCCCTTCTATGCCCTTCTATTGTTTTCTATGCCCTTCTATGCCCTTCTATTGGCTTCTATGCCGTTCTATGCCTTCTATGCCCTTCTATGCCTTTCTATACCCTTCTATTGGCTTCTATGCTCTTCTATGGGCTTTTATGCCCTTCTATGCCCTTCTATGTGCTTCTGTGCTCTTCTGTGGGCTTCTATGGTCTTCTATGGGCTTCTATGCCCTTCTATGCCATTCTATTGCCTTCTATTGCCTTTTATTGCCTTGTATTGACTTCTATTAACTTCTATCGTCTTCTATGCCCTTCTACGACCTTCTATGCCCTTCTATGCCCTTCTATGCCCTTCTATGCCCTTTTATTGGCTTCTATGCCCTTCTATGGGCTTTAATGCACTTCTATGCCCTTCTATGGGCTTCTCTGCCCTTCTGTGTGTTCTATGCTCTTCTATGGGCTTCCATGGGCTTCTATGGGCTTCTATGGGCTTCTATTGCCTTCTATTGCCTTCTATTGACTTCTATTGACTTCTATTAACTTCTATCGTCTTCTATGCCCTTCTACGACCTTCTATGCCCTTGTATTGGCTTCTATGCCTTTCTATTGCCTTCTATGCCCTTCCAGGACCTTCTATGCCCTTCTATGCCTTTCTATGGCCTTCTATTGGCTTCTATGGCCTTCTATTGGCTTCTATGCCCTTCTATGGGCTTCTATGTCCTTCTATTGGCTTCTATGCGCTTCTATTGGCTTCTATGCCCTTCTATCCCCTTGTCTTGGCTTCTATGCCCTTCTATGCCCTTCTATTGTCTTCTGTTGTCTTCTATGGTCTTCTATTTTCCTCTACACCCTTCTATGACCTTCTATGCCCTTCTATTGCCTTCTATGGCCTTCTATTGCCTTCTATGCCCTTCTATTGCCTTCTATGCCCTTCTGTGCCCTTCTATTGGCTTCTATGCCCTTCTATGCCGTTCTGTGCCCTTCTATGCCCTTCTATTGGCTTCTATGCCCTTCTATGCCTTCTATGCCCTTCTATGCCTTTCTATGCCCTTTTATTGGCTTCTATGCCCTTCTATTGCCTTCTATGCCCTTCCAGGACCTTCTATGCCCTTCTATGCCATTCTATGCCCTTCTATTGGCTTCTATGCCCTTGTATTGGCTTCTATGCACTTCTATGCCCTTGTATTGGCTTCTATGCCCTTCTATGGGCTTCTATGCCCTTCTGTTGGCTTCTGTGCCCTTCTATTGGCTTCTATGCCCTTCTATTGCCTTCTATGCCCTTCTATTGGCTGCTATGCCCTTCCAGGAACTTCTATGCCCTTCTGTGCCCTTCTATTGGCTTCTATGCCCTTCTATTGGCTTCTATGCCCTTCTATTGGCTTCTATGCCCTTCTAGTGTCTTATATGCTCTTCTAATCCTTTCTATGCCCTTCTATACCCTTCTATGCCCTTCTATGACCTTCTATGCCCTTCTATTGCCTTCTATGCTATTGTATTTGCTTCTATGCCCTTCTATGCCCTTCTATGACCTTCTATGCCCTTCTATGCCCTTCTATTGGCTTCTATGCCGTTCTATGCCTTCTATGCCCTTCTATGCCTTTCTATACCCTTCTATTGGCTTCTATGCTCTTCTATGGGCTTTTGTGCCCTTCTATGCCCTTCTATGTGCTTCTGTGCTCTTCTGTGGGCTTCTATGGTCTTCTATGGGCTTCTATGCCCTTCTATGCCATTCTATTGCCTTCTATTGCCTTCTATTGCCTTGTATTGACTTCTATTAACTTCTATCGTCTTCTATGCCCTTCTACGACCTTCTATGCCCTTCTATGCCCTTCTATGCCCTTCTATGCCCTTTTATTGGCTTATATGCCCTTCTATGGGCTTTAATGCACTTCTATGCCCTTCTATGGGCTTCTCTGCCCTTCTATGTGCTTCTGTGCTCTTCTATGGGCTTCCATGGGCTTCTGTGGGCTTCTATGGGCTTCTATTGCCTTCTATTGCCTTCTATTGCCTTCTATTGACTTCTATTAACTTCTATCGTCTTCTATGCCCTTCTACGACCTTCTATGCCCTTCTATGCCCTTGTATTGGCTTCTATGCCTTTCTATTGCCTTCTATGTCCTTCCAGGACCTTCTATGCCCTTCTATGCCTTTCTATGGCCTTCTATTGGCTTCTATGGCCTTCTATTGTCTTCTATGCCCTTCTATGGGCTTCTATGTCCTTCTATTGGCTTCTATGCGCTTCTATTGGCTTCTATGCCCTTCTATCCCCTTGTCTTGGCTTCTATGCCCTTCTATGCCCTTCTATTGTCTTCTATTGTCTTCTATGGTCTTCTATTTTCCTCTACACCCTTCTATGACCTTCTATGCCCTTCTATTGCCTTCTATGGCCTTCTATTGCCTTCTATGCCCTTCTATTGCCTTCTATGCCCTTCTGTGCCCTTCTATTGGCTTCTATGCCCTTCTATGCCGTTCTGTGCCCTTCTATGCCCTTCTATTGGCTTCTATGCCCTTCTATGCCTTCTATGCCCTTCTATGCCTTTCTATGCCCTTTTATTGGCTTCTATGCCCTTCTATTGCCTTCTATGCCCTTCCAGGACCTTCTATGCCCTTCTATGCCATTCTATGCCCTTCTATTGGCTTCTATGCCCTTGTATTGGCTTCTATGCACTTCTGTGCCCTTGTATTGGCTTCTATGCCCTTCTATGGGCTTCTATGCCCTTCTGTTGGCTTCTGTGCCCTTCTATTGGCTTCTATGCCCTTCTATTGCCTTCTATGCCCTTCTATTGGCTGCTATGCCCTTCCAGGAACTTCTATGCCCTTCTGTGCCCTTCTATTGGCTTCTATGCCCTTCTATTGGCTTCTATGCCCTTCTATTGGCTTCTATGCCCTTCTAGTGTCTTATATGCTCTTCTAATCCTTTCTATGCCCTTCTATACCCTTCTATGCCCTTCTATGACCTTCTATGCCCTTCTATTGCCTTCTATGTTATTGTATTTGCTTCTATGCCCTTCTATGCCCTTCTATGACCTTCTATGCCCTTCTATGCCCTTCTATTGGCTTCTATGCCGTTCTATGCCTTCTATGCCCTTCTATGCCTTTCTATACCCTTCTATTGGCTTCTATGCTCTTCTATGGGCTTTTATGCCCTTCTATGCCCTTCTATGTGCTTCTGTGCTCTTCTGTGGGCTTCTATGGTCTTCTATGGGCTTCTATGCCCTTCTATGCCATTCTATTGCCTTCTATTGCCTTCTATTGCCTTGTATTGACTTCTATTAACTTCTATCGTCTTCTATGCCCTTCTACGACCTTCTATGCCCTTCTATGCCCTTCTATGCCCTTCTATGCCCTTTTATTGGCTTATATGCCCTTCTATGGGCTTTAATGCACTTCTATGCCCTTCTATGGGCTTCTCTGCCCTTCTATGTGCTTCTGTGCTCTTCTATGGGCTTCCATGGGCTTCTGTGGGCTTCTATGGGCTTCTATTGCCTTCTATTGCCTTCTATTGCCTTCTATTGACTTCTATTAACTTCTATCGTCTTCTATGCCCTTCTACGACCTTCTATGCCCTTCTATGCCCTTGTATTGGCTTCTATGCCTTTCTATTGCCTTCTATGGCCTTCCAGGACCTTCTATGCCCTTCTATGCCTTTCTATGGCCTTCTATTGGCTTCTATGGCCTTCTATTGTCTTCTATGCCCTTCTATGGGCTTCTATGTCCTTCTATTGGCTTCTATGCGCTTCTATTGGCTTCTATGCCCTTCTATCCCCTTGTCTTGGCTTCTATGCCCTTCTATGCCCTTCTATTGTCTTCTATTGTCTTCTATGGTCTTCTATTTTCCTCTACACCCTTCTATGACCTTCTATGCCCTTCTATTGCCTTCTATGGCCTTCTATTGCCTTCTATGCCCTTCTATTGGCTTCTATGCCCTTCTATTGCCTTCTATGCCCTTCTATTGGCTGCTATGCCCTTCCAGGAACTTCTATGCCCTTCTGTGCCCTTCTATTGGCTTCTATGCCCTTCTATTGGCTTCTATGCCCTTCTATTGGCTTCTATGCCCTTCTAGTGTCTTATATGCTCTTCTAATCCTTTCTATGCCCTTCTATACCCTTCTATGCCCTTCTATGACCTTCTATGCCCTTCTATTGCCTTCTATGTTATTGTATTTGCTTCTATGCCCTTCTATGCCCTTCTATGACCTTCTATGCCCTTCTATGCCCTTCTATTGGCTTCTATGCCGGTCTATGCCTTCTATGCCCTTCTATGCCTTTCTATACCCTTCTATTGGCTTCTATGCTCTTCTATGGGCTTTTATGCCCTTCTATGCCCTTCTATGTGCTTCTGTGCTCTTCTGTGGGCTTCTATGGTCTTCTATGGGCTTCTATGCCCTTCTATGCCATTCTATTGCCTTCTATTGCCTTCTATTGCCTTGTATTGACTTCTATTAACTTCTATCGTCTTCTATGCCCTTCTACGACCTTCTATGCCCTTCTATGCCCTTCTATGCCCTTCTATGCCCTTTTATTGGCTTATATGCCCTTCTATGGGCTTTAATGCACTTCTATGCCCTTCTATGGGCTTCTCTGCCCTTCTATGTGCTTCTGTGCTCTTCTATGGGCTTCCATGGGCTTCTGTGGGCTTCTATGGGCTTCTATTGCCTTCTATTGCCTTCTATTGCCTTCTATTGACTTCTATTAACTTCTATCGTCTTCTATGCCCTTCTACGACCTTCTATGCCCTTCTATGCCCTTGTATTGGCTTCTATGCCTTTCTATTGCCTTCTATGTCCTTCCAGGACCTTCTATGCCCTTCTATGCCTTTCTATGGCCTTCTATTGGCTTCTATGGCCTTCTATTGTCTTCTATGCCCTTCTATGGGCTTCTATGTCCTTCTATTGGCTTCTATGCGCTTCTATTGGCTTCTATGCCCTTCTATCCCCTTGTCTTGGCTTCTATGCCATTCTATGCCCTTCTATTGTCTTCTATTGTCTTCTATGGTCTTCTATTTTCCTCTACACCCTTCTATGACCTTCTATGCCCTTCTATTGCCTTCTATGGCCTTCTATTGCCTTCTATGCCCTTCTATTGCCTTCTATGCCCTTCTGTGCCCTTCTATTGGCTTCTATGCCCTTCTATGCCGTTCTGTGCCCTTCTATGCCCTTCTATTGGCTTCTATGCCCTTCTATGCCTTCTATGCCCTTCTATGCCTTTCTATGCCCTTTTATTGGCTTCTATGCCCTTCTATTGCCTTCTATGCCCTTCCAGGACCTTCTATGCCCTTCTATGCCATTCTATGCCCTTCTATTGGCTTCTATGCCCTTCTATTGGCTTCTATGCACTTCTATGCCCTTGTATTGGCTTCTATGCCCTTCTATGGGCTTCTATGCCCTTCTGTTGGCTTCTGTGCCCTTCTATTGGCTTCTATGCCCTTCTATTGCCTTCTATGCCCTTCTATTGGCTGCTATGCCCTTCCAGGAACTTCTATGCCCTTCTGTGCCCTTCTATTGGCTTCTATGCCCTTCTATTGGCTTCTATGCCCTTCTAGTGTCTTATATGCTCTTCTAATCCTTTCTATGCCCTTCTATACCCTTCTATGCCCTTCTATGAACTTCTATGCCCTTCTATTGCCTTCTATGCTATTGTATTTGCTTCTATGCCCTTCTATGCCCTTCTATGACCTTCTATGCCCTTCTATGCTCTTCTATTGGCTTCTATGCCGTTCTATGCCTTCTATGCCCTTCTATGCCTTTCTATACCCTTCTATTGGCTTCTATGCTCTTCTATGGGCTTTTATGCCCTTCTATGCCCTTCTATGTGCTTCTGTGCTCTTCTGTGGGCTTCTATGGGCTTCTATTGCCTTCTATTGCCTTCTATTGCCTTCTATTGACTTCTATTAACTTCTATCGTCTTCTATGCCCTTCTACGACCTTCTATGCCCTTCTATGCCCTTGTATTGGCTTCTATGCCTTTCTATTGCCTTCTATGTCCTTCCAGGACCTTCTATGCCCTTCTATGCCTTTCTATGGCCTTCTATTGGCTTCTATGGCCTTCTATTGTCTTCTATGCCCTTCTATGGGCTTCTATGTCCTTCTATTGGCTTCTATGCGCTTCTATTGGCTTCTATGCCCTTCTATCCCCTTGTCTTGGCTTCTATGCCCTTCTATGCCCTTCTATTGTCTTGTATTGTCTTCTATGGTCTTCTATTTTCCTCTACACCCTTCTATGACCTTCTATGCCCTTCTATTGCCTTCTATGCCCTTCTGTGCCTTCTATGCCCTTCTATTGCCTTCTATGCCCTTCTGTGCCCTTCTATTGGCTTCTATGCCCTTCTATGCCGTTCTGTGCCCTTCTATGCCCTTCTATGCCTTCTATGCCCTTCTATGCCTTTCTATGCCCTTGTATTGACTTCTATGCCCTTCTATGGGCTTCTATGCCCTTTTGTTGGCTTCTGTGCCCTTCTATTGGCTTCTATGCCCTTCTATTGCCTTCTATGCCCTTCTATTGGCTGCTATGCCCTTCCAGGAACTTCTATGCCCTTCTGTGCCGTTCTGTGACCTTCTATGCCCTTCTATTGGCTTCTATGCCCTTCTATGCCTTCTATGCCCTTCTATGCCTTTCTATGCCCTTTTATTGGCTTCTATGCCCTTCTATTGGCTTCTATGCCCTTCCAGGACCTTCTATGCCCTTCTATGCCATTCTATGCCCTTCTATTGGCTTCTATGCCGTTGTATTGGCTTCTATGCACTTCTATGCCCTTGTATTGGCTTCTATGCCCTTCTATGGGCTTCTATGCCCTTCTGTTGGCTTCTGTGCCCTTCTATTGGCTTCTATGCCCTTCTATTGCCTTCTATGCCCTTCTATTGGCTGCTATGCCCTTCCAGGAACTTCTATGCCCTTCTGTGCCCTTCTATTGGCTTCTATGCCCTTCTATTGGCTTCTATGCCCTTCTAGTGTCTTATATGCTCTTCTAATCCTTTCTATGCCCTTCTATACCCTTCTATGCCCTTCTATGACCTTCTATGCCCTTCTATTGCCTTCTATGCTATTGTATTTGCTTCTATGCCCTTCTATGCCCTTCTATTGTTTTCTATGCCCTTCTATGCCCTTCTATTGGCTTCTATGCCCTTCTATGCCTTCTATGCCCTTCTATGCCTTTCTATACCCTTCTATTGGCTTCTATGCTCTTCTATGGGCTTTTATGCCCTTCTATGCCCTTCTATGTGCTTCTGTGCTCTTCTGTGGGCTTCTATGGTCTTCTATGGGCTTCTATGCCCTTCTATGCCATTCTATTGCCTTCTATTGCCTTCTATTGCCTTGTATTGACTTCTATTAACTTCTATCGTCTTCTATGCCCTTCTACGACCTTCTATGCCCTTCTATGCCCTTCTATGCCCTTCTATGCCCTTTTATTGGCTTATATGCCCTTCTATGGGCTTTAATGCACTTCTATGCCCTTCTATGGGCTTCTCTGCCCTTCTATGTGCTTCTGTGCTCTTCTATGGGCTTCCATGGGCTTCTGTGGGCTTCTATGGGCTTCTATTGCCTTCTATTGCCTTCTATTGCCTTCTATTGACTTCTATTAACTTCTATCGTCTTCTATGCCCTTCTACGACCTTCTATGCCCTTCTATGCCCTTGTATTGGCTTCTATGCCTTTCTATTGCCTTCTATGTCCTTCCAGGACCTTCTATGCCCTTCTATGCCTTTCTATGGCCTTCTATTGGCTTCTATGGCCTTCTATTGTCTTCTATGCCCTTCTATGGGCTTCTATGTCCTTCTATTGGCTTCTATGCGCTTCTATTGGCTTCTATGCCCTTCTATCCCCTTGTCTTGGCTTCTATGCCCTTCTATGCCCTTCTATTGTCTTCTATTGTCTTCTATGGTCTTCTATTTTCCTCTACACCCTTCTATGACCTTCTATGCCCTTCTATTGCCTTCTATGGCCTTCTATTGCCTTCTATGCCCTTCTATTGCCTTCTATGCCCTTCTGTGCCCTTCTATTGGCTTCTATGCCCTTCTATGCCGTTCTGTGCCCTTCTATGCCCTTCTATTGGCTTCTATGCCCTTCTATGCCTTCTATGCCCTTCTATGCCTTTCTATGCCCTTTTATTGGCTTCTATGCCCTTCTATTGCCTTCTATGCCCTCCCAGGACCTTCTATGCCCTTCTATGCCATTCTATGCCCTTCTATTGGCTTCTATGCCCTTCTATTGGCTTCTATGCACTTCTATGCCCTTGTATTGGCTTCTATGCCCTTCTATGGGCTTCTATGCCCTTCTGTTGGCTTCTGTGCCCTTCTATTGGCTTCTATGCCCTTCTATTGCCTTCTATGCCCTTCTATTGGCTGCTATGCCCTTCCAGGAACTTCTATGCCCTTCTGTGCCCTTCTATTGGCTTCTATGCCCTTCTATTGGCTTCTATGCCCTTCTAGTGTCTTATATGCTCTTCTAATCCTTTCTATGCCCTTCTATACCCTTCTATGCCCTTCTATGACCTTCTATGCCCTTCTATTGCCTTCTATGCTATTGTATTTGCTTCTATGCCCTTCTATGCCCTTCTATGACCTTCTATGCCCTTCTATGCTCTTCTATTGGCTTCTATGCCGTTCTATGCCTTCTATGCCCTTCTATGCCTTTCTATACCCTTCTATTGGCTTCTATGCTCTTCTATGGGCTTTTATGCCCTTCTATGCCCTTCTATGTGCTTCTGTGCTCTTCTGTGGGCTTCTATGGGCTTCTATTGCCTTCTATTGCCTTCTATTGCCTTCTATTGACTTCTATTAACTTCTATCGTCTTCTATGCCCTTCTACGACCTTCTATGCCCTTCTATGCCCTTGTATTGGCTTCTATGCCTTTCTATTGCCTTCTATGTCCTTCCAGGACCTTCTATGCCCTTCTATGCCTTTCTATGGCCTTCTATTGGCTTCTATGGCCTTCTATTGTCTTCTATGCCCTTCTATGGGCTTCTATGTCCTTCTATTGGCTTCTATGCGCTTCTATTGGCTTCTATGCCCTTCTATCCCCTTGTCTTGGCTTCTATGCCCTTCTATGCCCTTCTATTGTCTTGTATTGTCTTCTATGGTCTTCTATTTTCCTCTACACCCTTCTATGACCTTCTATGCCCTTCTATTGCCTTCTATGCCCTTCTGTGCCTTCTATGCCCTTCTATTGCCTTCTATGCCCTTCTGTGCCCTTCTATTGGCTTCTATGCCCTTCTATGCCGTTCTGTGCCCTTCTATGCCCTTCTATGCCTTCTATGCCCTTCTATGCCTTTCTATGCCCTTGTATTGACTTCTATGCCCTTCTATGGGCTTCTATGCCCTTTTGTTGGCTTCTGTGCCCTTCTATTGGCTTCTATGCCCTTCTATTGCCTTCTATGCCCTTCTATTGGCTGCTATGCCCTTCCAGGAACTTCTATGCCCTTCTGTGCCGTTCTGTGACCTTCTATGCCCTTCTATTGGCTTCTATGCCCTTCTATGCCTTCTATGCCCTTCTATGCCTTTCTATGCCCTTTTATTGGCTTCTATGCCCTTCTATTGGCTTCTATGCCCTTCCAGGACCTTCTATGCCCTTCTATGCCATTCTATGCCCTTCTATTGGCTTCTATGCCCTTGTATTGGCTTCTATGCACTTCTATGCCCTTGTATTGGCTTCTATGCCCTTCTATGGGCTTCTATGCCCTTCTGTTGGCTTCTGTGCCCTTCTATTGGCTTCTATGCCCTTCTATTGCCTTCTATGCCCTTCTATTGGCTGCTATGCCCTTCCAGGAACTTCTATGCCCTTCTGTGCCCTTCTATTGGCTTCTATGCCCTTCTATTGGCTTCTATGCCCTTCTAGTGTCTTATATGCTCTTCTAATCCTTTCTATGCCCTTCTATACCCTTCTATGCCCTTCTATGACCTTCTATGCCCTTCTATTGCCTTCTATGCTATTGTATTTGCTTCTATGCCCTTCTATGCCCTTCTATTGTTTTCTATGCCCTTCTATGCCCTTCTATTGGCTTCTATGCCCTTCTATGCCTTCTATGCCCTTCTATGCCTTTCTATACCCTTCTATTGGCTTCTATGCTCTTCTATGGGCTTTTATGCCCTTCTATGCCCTTCTATGTGCTTCTGTGCTCTTCTGTGGGCTTCTATGGTCTTCTATGGGCTTCTATGCCCTTCTATGCCATTCTATTGCCTTCTATTGCCTTCTATTGCCTTGTATTGACTTCTATTAACTTCTATCGTCTTCTATGCCCTTCTACGACCTTCTATGCCCTTCTATGCCCTTCTATGCCCTTCTATGCCCTTTTATTGGCTTATATGCCCTTATATGGGCTTTAATGCACTTCTATGCCCTTCTATGGGCTTCTCTGCCCTTCTATGTGCTTCTATGCTCTTCTATGGGCTTCCATGGGCTTCTATGGGCTTCTATGGGCTTCTATTGCCTTCTATTGCCTTCTATTCCCTTCTATTGACTTCTATTAACTTCTATCGTCTTCTATGCCCTTCTACGACCTTCTATGCCCTTCTATGCCCTTGTATTGGCTTCTATGCCTTTCTATTGCCTTCTATGCACTTCCAGGACCTTCTATGCCCTTCTATGCCTTTCTATGGCCTTCTATTGGCTTCTATGGCCTTCTATTGTCTTCTATGCCCTTCTATGGGCTTCTATGTCCTTCTATTGGCTTCTATGCGCTTCTATTGGCTTCTATGCCCTTCTATCCCCTTGTCTTGGCTTCTATGCCCCTCTATGCCATTCTATTGTCTTCTATTGTCTTCTATGGTCTTCTATTTTCCTCTACACCCTTCTATGACCTTCTATGCCCTTCTATTGCCTTCTATGGCCTTCTATTGCCTTCTATGCCCTTCTATTGCCTTCTATGCCCTTCTGTGCCCTTCTATTGGCTTCTATGCCCTTCTATGCCGTTCTGTGCCCTTCTATGCCCTTCTATTGGCTTCTATGCCCTTCTATGCCTTCTATGCCCTTCTATGCCTTTCTATGCCCTTTTATTGGCTTCTATGCCCTTCTATTGCCTTCTATGCCCTTCCAGGACCTTCTATGCCCTTCTATGCCATTCTATGCCCTTCTATTGGCTTCTATGCCCTTGTATTGGCTTCTATGCACTTCTATGCCCTTGTATTGGCTTCTATGCCCTTCTATGGGCTTCTATGCCCTTCTATTGCCTTCTATGCCCTTCTATTGGCTGCTATGCCCTTCTATTGCCTTCTATGCCGTTCTATTGGCTGCTATGCCCTTCCAGGAACTTCTATGCCCTTCTGTGCCCTTCTATTGGCTTCTATGCCCTTCTATTGGCTTCTATGCCCTACTATCCCCTTGTCTTAGCTTCTATGCCCTTCTATGCCCTTCTATGCCCTTCTATTTGTCTTCTATTGTCTTCTATGGTCTTCTATTTTCCTCTACACCCTTCTATGACCTTCTATGCCCTTCTATTGCCTTCTATTCCCTTGTAGTGCCTTCTATGCCCTTCTGTGCCCTTCTATGCGCTTCTATGGCCTTCTATGCCTTTCTATGCCCTTGTATGCCCTTCTATGCCCTTCTATGCCCTTCTATTGCCTACTATGCCCTTCTATTGGCTTCTATGCCCTTCCAGGAACTTCTATGGCCTTCTATTGGCTTCTATGGCCTTCTATTTGCTTCTATGCACTTCTATTGGCTTCTATGTCCTTCTGTTGGCTTCTATGCCCTTCTATTTGCTTCCATGCATTTCTATCCCCTTCTCTTGGCTTCCATGCCCTTCTATTGCCTTCTATTGCCTTCTATGCACTTCTATTGTCTTCTATGGTCTTCTATTTTCTTCTACGCCCTTCTATGACCTTCTATGCCCTTCTATGCCCTTGTATGACCTTCTATTGCCTTCTATTGCCTTCTGTGCCCTACTAGTGCCTTCTATGCCCTTTTATTGCCTTCTATGCTCTTGTATTTGCTTCTATGCCCTTCTATGCCCTTCTATTGGTTTCTATGCACTTCTCTGCCCTTCTCTGCCCTTGTATTGGCTTCTATGCCGTGCTATGCCCTTCTATGCCATTCTATTGGCCTTCTATGCCCTTCTGTAGGCTTCTATGCCCTTCTATGCCCTTCTATGCCCTTCTATGCCCTTCTATTGGATTCTAAGCCCTTCTATTGCCTTCTATGCCCTTCTATGCCCTTCTATTGGCTTCTATGCACTTCTATATCCTTCTATACCCTTCTGTTGGCTTCTATGCCGTTCTATTGTCTTCTATGCCCTTCTATGCCCTTCTATTGGCTTCTATGCCCTTCTATTGGCTTCTATGCCCTTGTATTGGCTTCTATGCCCTTCTATGCCCTTCTATGCCCTTCTAGTGTCTTCTAGTGTATTCTATTGTCTTCTATGGTCTTCTATTTACTTCTACGCTCTTCTATGACCTTCTATGCCCTTCTATGACCTTCTATGCCCTCCTATTGCCTTCTATGCCCTTCTAGTGTCTTCTATGCTCTTCTAATCCTTTCTATGCCCTTCTATGACCTTCTATTGCCTTCTATGCTATTGTATTTGCTTCTATGCCCTTCTATGCCCTTCTATTGTTTTCTATGCCCTTCTATGCCCTTCTATGCCTTTCTATACCCTTCTATTGGCTTCTATGCTCTTCTATGGGCTTTTATGCCCTTCTATGCCCTTCTATGTGCTTCTGTGCTCTTCTGTGGGCTTCTATGGTCTTCTATGGGCTTCTATGCCCTTCTATGCCATTCTGTTGCCTTCTATTGCCTTCTATTGCCTTGTATTGACTTCTATTAACTTCTATCGTCTTCTATGCCCTTCTACGACCTTCTACGACCTTCTGTGCCCTTCTATGCCCTTTTATTGGCTTATATGCCATTCTATGGGCTTTAATGCACTTCTATGCCCTTCTATGGGCTTCTCTGCCCTTCTATGTGCTTCTATGCTCTTCTATGGGCTTCCATGGGCTTCTATGGGCTTCTATTGCCTTCTATTGCCTTCTATTGCCTTCTATTGCCTTCTATTGACTTCTATTAACTTCTATCGTCTTCTATGCCCTTCTACGACCTTCTATGCCCTTCTATGCCCTTCTATTGTCTTCTATGCCTTTCTATTGCCTTCTATGCCCTTCCAGGACCTTCTATGCCCTTCTATGCCTTTCTATGGCCTTCTATTGGCTTCTATGGCCTTCTATTGGCTTCTATGCCCTTCTATGGTCTTCTATGTCCTTCTATTGGCTTCTATGCGCTTCTATTGGCTTCTATGCCCTTCTATCCCCTTGTCTTGGCTTCTATGCCCTTCTATGCCCTTCTATTGTCTTCTATTGTCTTCTATGGTCTTCTATTTTCCTCTACACCCTTCTATGACCTTCTATGCCCTTCTATTGCCTTCTATGGCCTTCTATTGCCTTCTATGCCCTTCTATTGCCTTCTATGCCCTTCTGTGCCCTTCTATTGGCTTCTATGCCCTTCTATGCCGTTCTGTGCCCTTCTATGCCCTTCTATTGGCTTCTATGGCCTTCTATTGGCTTCTATGGCCTTCTATTTGCTTCTATGCACTTCTATTGGCTTCTATGCCCTTCCAGGACCTTCTATGCCCTTCTATGCCATTCTATGCCCTTCTATTGGCTTCTATGCCCTTCTATTGGCTTCTATGCACTTCTATGCCCTTGTATTGGCTTCTATGCCCTTCTATGGGCTTCTATGCCCTTCTGTTGGCGTCTATGCCCTTCTATTGGCTTCTATGCCCTTCTATTGCCTTCTATGCCCTTCTATTGGCTGCTATGCCCTTCCAGGAACTTCTATGCCCTTCTGTGCCCTTCTATTGGCTTCTATGCCCTTCTATTGGCTTCTATGCCCTACTATCCCCTTGTCTTAGCTTCTATGCCCTTCTATGCCCTTCTATGCCCTTCTATTTGTCTTCTATTGTCTTCTATGGTCTTCTATTTTCCTCTACACCCTTCTATGACCTTCTATGCCCTTCTATTGCCTTCTATTCCTTTCTAGTGCCTTCTATGCCCTTCTGTGCCCTTCTATGCGCTTCTATGGCCTTCTATGCCCTTCCATGCCCTTGTATGCCCTTGTATGCCCTTCTATTGCCTACTATGCCCTTCTATTGGCTTCTATGCCCTTCCAGGAACTTCTATGGCCTTCTATTGGCTTCTATGGCCTTCTATTTGCTTCTATGCACTTCTATTGGCTTCTATGTCCTTCTGTTGGCTTCTATGCCCTTCTATTTGCTTCCATGCCCTTCTATCCCCTTCTCTTGGCTTCTATGCCCTTCTATTGCCTTCTATTGCCTTCTATGCACTTCTATTGTCTTCTATGGTCTTCTATTTTCTTCTACGCCCTTGTATGACCTTCTATGCCCTTCTATGCCCTTGTATGACCTTCTATTGCCTTCTATTGCCTTCTGTGCCCTACTAGTGCCTTCTATGCCCTTTTATTGCCTTCTATGCTCTTGTATTGGCTTCTATGCCCTTCTATGCCCTTCTATTGGTTTCTATGCACTTCTCTGCCCTTCTCTGCCCTTCTCTTGGCTTCTATGCCGTGCTATGCCTTCTATACCATTCTATTGGCCTTCTATGCCCTTCTGTAGGATTCTATGCCCTTCTATGCCCTTCTATGCCCTTCTATGCCCTTCTATTGGACTCTAAGCCTTTCTATTGCCTTCTATGCCCTTCTATGCCCTTCTATTGGCTTCTATGCACTTCTATATGCTTCTATGCCCTTCTATTGGCTTCTATGCCCTTCTATTGGCTTCTATGTCATTCTGTTGGCTTCTATGCCCTTCTATTGGCTTCTGTGCCCTTCTATCCCCTTATCTTTGCTTCTATGCCCTTCTATTGCCTTCTATGCCCTTGTATTGGCTTCTATGCCCTTCTATGCCCTTCTATGCCCTTCTAGTGTCTTCTAGTGTATTCTATTGTCTTCTATTTTCTTCTACGCTCTTCTATGACCTTCTATGCCCTTCTATGACCTTCTATGCCCTCCTATTGCCTTCTATGCCCTTCTAGTGTCTTCTATGCTCTTCTAATCCTTTCTATGCCCTTCTATACCCTTCTATGCCCTTCTATGACCTTCTATGCCCTTCTATTGCCTTCTATGCTATTGTATTTGCTTCTATGCCCTTCTATGCCCTTCTATTGTTTTCTATGCCCTTCTATGCCCTTCTATTGGCTTCTATGCCCTTCTATGCCTTCTATGCCCTTCTATGCCATTCTATACCCTTCTATTGTCTTCTATGCTCTTCTATGGGCATTTATGCCCTTCTATGCCCTTCTATGTGCTTCTGTGCTCTTCTGTGGGCTTCTATGGTCTTCTATTGGCTTCTATGCCCTTCTATGCCATTCTATTGCCTTCTATTGCCTTCTATTGCCTTGTATTGACTTCTATTAACTTCTATCGTCTTCTATGCCCTTCTACGACCTTCTATGCCCTTCTATGCCCTTCTATGCCCTTTTATTGGCTTATATGCCCTTCTATGGGCTTTAATGCACTTCTCTGCCCTTCTATGTGCTTCTATGCTCTTCTATGGGCTTCCATGGGCTTCTATGGGCTTCTATGGGCTTCTATTGCCTTCTATTGCCTTCTATTGCCTTCTATTGCCTTCTATTGACTTCTATTAACTTCTATCGTCTTCTATGCCCTTCTACGACCTTCTATGCCCTTCTATGCCCTTCTATTGTCTTCTATGCCTTTCTATTGCCTTCTATGCCCTTCCAGGACCTTCTATGCCCTTCTATGCCTTTCTATGGCCTTCTATTGGCTTCTATGGCCTTCTATTGGCTTCTATGCCCTTCTATGGGCTTCTATGTCCTTCTATTGGCTTCTATGCGCTTCTATTGGCTTCTATGCCCTTCTATCCCCTTGTCTTGGCTTCTATGCCCTTCTATGCCCTTCTATTGTCTTCTATTGTCTTCTATGGTCTTCTATTTTCCTCTACACCCTTCTATGACCTTCTATGCCCTTCTATTGCCTTCTATGGCCTTCTATTGCCTTCTATGCCCTTCTATTGCCTTCTATGCCCTTCTGTGCCCTTCTATTGGCTTCTATGCCCTTCTATGCCGTTCTGTGCCCTTCTATGCCCTTCTATGCCTTCTATGCCCTTCTATGCCTTTCTATACCCTTCTATTGGCTTCTATGCTCTTCTATGGTCTTTTATGCCCTTCTATGCCCTTCTATGTGCTTCTGTGCTCTTCTGTGGGCTTCTATGGTCTTCTATGGGCTTCTATGCCCTTCTATGCCATTCTATTGCCTTCTATTGCCTTCTATTGCCTTGTATTGACTTCTATTATACTTCTATCGTCTTCTATGCCCTTCTACGACCTTCTATGCCCTTCTATGCCCTTCTATGCCCTTTTATTGGCTTATATGCCCTTCTATGGGCTTTAATGCACTTCTATGCCCTTCTATGGGCTTCTCTGCCCTTCTATGTGGTTCTATGCTCTTCTATGGGCTTCCATGGGCTTCTATGGGCTTCTATGGGCTTCTATTGCCTTCTATTCCCTTGTAGTGCCTTCTATGCCCTTCTGTGCCCTTCTATGCGCTTCTATGGCCTTCTATGCCTTTCTATGCCCTTGTATGCCCTTCTATGCCCTTCTATGCCCTTCTATTGCCTACTATGCCCTTCTATTGGCTTCTATGCCCTTCCAGGAACTTCTATGGCCTTCTATTGGCTTCTATGGCCTTCTATTTGCTTCTATGCACTTCTATTGGCTTCTATGTCCTTCTGTTGGCTTCTATGCCCTTCTATTTGCTTCCATGCATTTCTATCCCCTTCTCTTGGCTTCCATGCCCTTCTATTGCCTTCTATTGCCTTCTATGCACTTCTATTGTCTTCTATGGTCTTCTATTTTCTTCTACGCCCTTCTATGACCTTCTATGCCCTTCTATGCCCTTGTATGACCTTCTATTGCCTTCTATTGCCTTCTGTGCCCTACTAGTGCCTTCTATGCCCTTTTATTGCCTTCTATGCTCTTGTATTTGCTTCTATGCCCTTCTATGCCCTTCTATTGGTTTCTATGCACTTCTCTGCCCTTCTCTGCCCTTGTATTGGCTTCTATGCCGTGCTATGCCCTTCTATGCCATTCTATTGGCCTTCTATGCCCTTCTGTAGGCTTCTATGCCCTTCTATGCCCTTCTATGCCCTTCTATGCCCTTCTATTGGATTCTAAGCCCTTCTATTGCCTTCTATGCCCTTCTATGCCCTTCTATTGGCTTCTATGCACTTCTATATCCTTCTATACCCTTCTGTTGGCTTCTATGCCGTTCTATTGTCTTCTATGCCCTTCTATGCCCTTCTATTGGCTTCTATGCCCTTCTATTGGCTTCTATGCCCTTGTATTGGCTTCTATGCCCTTCTATGCCCTTCTATGCCCTTCTAGTGTCTTCTAGTGTATTCTATTGTCTTCTATGGTCTTCTATTTACTTCTACGCTCTTCTATGACCTTCTATGCCCTTCTATGACCTTCTATGCCCTCCTATTGCCTTCTATGCCCTTCTAGTGTCTTCTATGCTCTTCTAATCCTTTCTATGCCCTTCTATGACCTTCTATTGCCTTCTATGCTATTGTATTTGCTTCTATGCCCTTCTATGCCCTTCTATTGTTTTCTATGCCCTTCTATGCCCTTCTATGCCTTTCTATACCCTTCTATTGGCTTCTATGCTCTTCTATGGGCTTTTATGCCCTTCTATGCCCTTCTATGTGCTTCTGTGCTCTTCTGTGGGCTTCTATGGTCTTCTATGGGCTTCTATGCCCTTCTATGCCATTCTGTTGCCTTCTATTGCCTTCTATTGCCTTGTATTGACTTCTATTAACTTCTATCGTCTTCTATGCCCTTCTACGACCTTCTACGACCTTCTGTGCCCTTCTATGCCCTTTTATTGGCTTATATGCCATTCTATGGGCTTTAATGCACTTCTATGCCCTTCTATGGGCTTCTCTGCCCTTCTATGTGCTTCTATGCTCTTCTATGGGCTTCCATGGGCTTCTATGGGCTTCTATTGCCTTCTATTGCCTTCTATTGCCTTCTATTGCCTTCTATTGACTTCTATTAACTTCTATCGTCTTCTATGCCCTTCTACGACCTTCTATGCCCTTCTATGCCCTTCTATTGTCTTCTATGCCTTTCTATTGCCTTCTATGCCCTTCCAGGACCTTCTATGCCCTTCTATGCCTTTCTATGGCCTTCTATTGGCTTCTATGGCCTTCTATTGGCTTCTATGCCCTTCTATGGTCTTCTATGTCCTTCTATTGGCTTCTATGCGCTTCTATTGGCTTCTATGCCCTTCTATCCCCTTGTCTTGGCTTCTATGCCCTTCTATGCCCTTCTATTGTCTTCTATTGTCTTCTATGGTCTTCTATTTTCCTCTACACCCTTCTATGACCTTCTATGCCCTTCTATTGCCTTCTATGGCCTTCTATTGCCTTCTATGCCCTTCTATTGCCTTCTATGCCCTTCTGTGCCCTTCTATTGGCTTCTATGCCCTTCTATGCCGTTCTGTGCCCTTCTATGCCCTTCTATTGGCTTCTATGGCCTTCTATTGGCTTCTATGGCCTTCTATTTGCTTCTATGCACTTCTATTGGCTTCTATGCCCTTCCAGGACCTTCTATGCCCTTCTATGCCATTCTATGCCCTTCTATTGGCTTCTATGCCCTTCTATTGGCTTCTATGCACTTCTATGCCCTTGTATTGGCTTCTATGCCCTTCTATGGGCTTCTATGCCCTTCTGTTGGCGTCTATGCCCTTCTATTGGCTTCTATGCCCTTCTATTGCCTTCTATGCCCTTCTATTGGCTGCTATGCCCTTCCAGGAACTTCTATGCCCTTCTGTGCCCTTCTATTGGCTTCTATGCCCTTCTATTGGCTTCTATGCCCTACTATCCCCTTGTCTTAGCTTCTATGCCCTTCTATGCCCTTCTATGCCCTTCTATTTGTCTTCTATTGTCTTCTATGGTCTTCTATTTTCCTCTACACCCTTCTATGACCTTCTATGCCCTTCTATTGCCTTCTATTCCTTTCTAGTGCCTTCTATGCCCTTCTGTGCCCTTCTATGCGCTTCTATGGCCTTCTATGCCCTTCCATGCCCTTGTATGCCCTTGTATGCCCTTCTATTGCCTACTATGCCCTTCTATTGGCTTCTATGCCCTTCCAGGAACTTCTATGGCCTTCTATTGGCTTCTATGGCCTTCTATTTGCTTCTATGCACTTCTATTGGCTTCTATGTCCTTCTGTTGGCTTCTATGCCCTTCTATTTGCTTCCATGCCCTTCTATCCCCTTCTCTTGGCTTCTATGCCCTTCTATTGCCTTCTATTGCCTTCTATGCACTTCTATTGTCTTCTATGGTCTTCTATTTTCTTCTACGCCCTTGTATGACCTTCTATGCCCTTCTATGCCCTTGTATGACCTTCTATTGCCTTCTATTGCCTTCTGTGCCCTACTAGTGCCTTCTATGCCCTTTTATTGCCTTCTATGCTCTTGTATTGGCTTCTATGCCCTTCTATGCCCTTCTATTGGTTTCTATGCACTTCTCTGCCCTTCTCTGCCCTTCTCTTGGCTTCTATGCCGTGCTATGCCTTCTATACCATTCTATTGGCCTTCTATGCCCTTCTGTAGGATTCTATGCCCTTCTATGCCCTTCTATGCCCTTCTATGCCCTTCTATTGGACTCTAAGCCTTTCTATTGCCTTCTATGCCCTTCTATGCCCTTCTATTGGCTTCTATGCACTTCTATATGCTTCTATGCCCTTCTATTGGCTTCTATGCCCTTCTATTGGCTTCTATGTCATTCTGTTGGCTTCTATGCCCTTCTATTGGCTTCTGTGCCCTTCTATCCCCTTATCTTTGCTTCTATGCCCTTCTATTGCCTTCTATGCCCTTGTATTGGCTTCTATGCCCTTCTATGCCCTTCTATGCCCTTCTAGTGTCTTCTAGTGTATTCTATTGTCTTCCATTTTCTTCTACGCTCTTCTATGACCTTCTATGCCCTTCTATGACCTTCTATGCCCTCCTATTGCCTTCTATGCCCTTCTAGTGTCTTCTATGCTCTTCTAATCCTTTCTATGCCCTTCTATACCCTTCTATGCCCTTCTATGACCTTCTATGCCCTTCTATTGCCTTCTATGCTATTGTATTTGCTTCTATGCCCTTCTATGCCCTTCTATTGTTTTCTATGCCCTTCTATGCCCTTCTATTGGCTTCTATGCCCTTCTATGCCTTCTATGCCCTTCTATGCCATTCTATACCCTTCTATTGTCTTCTATGCTCTTCTATGGGCATTTATGCCCTTCTATGCCCTTCTATGTGCTTCTGTGCTCTTCTGTGGGCTTCTATGGTCTTCTATTGGCTTCTATGCCCTTCTATGCCATTCTATTGCCTTCTATTGCCTTCTATTGCCTTGTATTGACTTCTATTAACTTCTATCGTCTTCTATGCCCTTCTACGACCTTCTATGCCCTTCTATGCCCTTCTATGCCCTTTTATTGGCTTATATGCCCTTCTATGGGCTTTAATGCACTTCTCTGCCCTTCTATGTGCTTCTATGCTCTTCTATGGGCTTCCATGGGCTTCTATGGGCTTCTATGGGCTTCTATTGCCTTCTATTGCCTTCTATTGCCTTCTATTGCCTTCTATTGACTTCTATTAACTTCTATCGTCTTCTATGCCCTTCTACGACCTTCTATGCCCTTCTATGCCCTTCTATTGTCTTCTATGCCTTTCTATTGCCTTCTATGCCCTTCCAGGACCTTCTATGCCCTTCTATGCCTTTCTATGGCCTTCTATTGGCTTCTATGGCCTTCTATTGGCTTCTATGCCCTTCTATGGGCTTCTATGTCCTTCTATTGGCTTCTATGCGCTTCTATTGGCTTCTATGCCCTTCTATCCCCTTGTCTTGGCTTCTATGCCCTTCTATGCCCTTCTATTGTCTTCTATTGTCTTCTATGGTCTTCTATTTTCCTCTACACCCTTCTATGACCTTCTATGCCCTTCTATTGCCTTCTATGGCCTTCTATTGCCTTCTATGCCCTTCTATTGCCTTCTATGCCCTTCTGTGCCCTTCTATTGGCTTCTATGCCCTTCTATGCCGTTCTGTGCCCTTCTATGCCCTTCTATGCCTTCTATGCCCTTCTATGCCTTTCTATACCCTTCTATTGGCTTCTATGCTCTTCTATGGTCTTTTATGCCCTTCTATGCCCTTCTATGTGCTTCTGTGCTCTTCTGTGGGCTTCTATGGTCTTCTGTGGGCTTCTATGCCCTTCTATGCCATTCTATTGCCTTCTATTGCCTTCTATTGCCTTGTATTGACTTCTATTATACTTCTATCGTCTTCTATGCCCTTCTACGACCTTCTATGCCCTTCTATGCCCTTCTATGCCCTTTTATTGGCTTATATGCCCTTCTATGGGCTTTAATGCACTTCTATGCCCTTCTATGGGCTTCTCTGCCCTTCTATGTGGTTCTATGCTCTTCTATGGGCTTCCATGGGCTTCTATGGGCTTCTATGGGCTTCTATTGCCTTCTATTGCCTTCTATTGCCTTCTATTGCCTTCTATTGACTTCTATTAACTTCTATCGTCTTCTATGCCCTTCTACGACCTTCTATGCCCTTCTATGCCCTTCTATTGGCTTCTATGCCTTTCTATGCCCTTCTATGCCCTTCCAGGACCTTCTATGCCCTTCTATGCCTATCTATGGCCTTCTATTGGCTTCTATGGCCTTCTATTGGCTTCTATGCCCTTCTATGGGCTTCTATGTCCTTCTGTTGGCTTCTATGCGCTTCTATTGGCTTCTATGCCCTTCTATCCCCTTGTCTTGGCTTCTATGCCCTTCTATGCCCTTCTATTGTCTTCTATTGTCTTCTATGACCTTCTATTTTCCTCTACACCCTTCTATGACCTTCTATGCCCTTCTATTGCCTTCTATGGCCTTCTATTGCCTTCTATGCCCTTCTATTGCCTTCTATGCCCTTCTGTGCCCTTCTATTGGCTTCTATGCCCTTCTATGCCGTTCTGTGCCCTTCTATGCCCTTCTATGCCTTCTATGCCCTTCTATGCCTTTCTATACCCTTCTATTGGCTTCTATGCTCTTCTATGGGCTTTTATGCCCTTCTATGCCCTTCTATGTGCTTCTGTGCTCTTCTGTGGGCTTCTATGGTCTTCTATGGGCTTCTATGCCCTTCTATGCCCTTCTATTGGCTCCTATGCCCTTCTATGCCTTCTATGGCCTTCTATTGGCTTCTATGGCCTTCTATTTGCTTCTATGCACTTCTATGGCTTCTATGCCCTTCCAGGACCTTCTATGCCCTTCTATGCCATTCTATGCCCTTCTATTGGCTTCTATGCCCTTGTATTGGCTTCTATGCACTTCTATGCCCTTGTATTGGCTTCTATGCCCTTCTATTGGCTTCTATGCCCTTCTATTGCCTTCTATGCCCTTCTATTGGCTGCTATGCCCTTCTATTGCCTTCTATGCCCTTCTATTGGCTGCTATGCCCTTCCAGGAACTTCTATGCCCTTCTGTGCCCTTCTATTGGCTTCTATGCCCTTCTATTGGCTTCTATGCCCTACTATCCCCTTGTCTTAGCTTCTATGCCCTTCTATGCCCTTCTATGCCCTTCTATTTGTCTTCTATTGTCTTCTATGGTCTTCTACTTTCCTCTACACCCTTCTATGACCTTCTATGCCCTTCTATTGCCTTCTATTCCCTTGTAGTGCCTTCTATGCCCTTCTGTGCCCTTCTATGCGCTTCTATGGCCTTCTATGCCCTTCCATGCCCTTGTATGCCCTTCTATGCCCTTCTATGCCATTCTATTGCCTTCTATTGTTTTCTATTGCCTTGTATTGACTTCTATTATACTTCTATCGTCTTCTATGCCCTTCTACAACCTTCTATGCCCTTCTATGCCCTTCTATGCCCTTTTATTGGCTTATATGCCCTTCTATGGGCTTTAATGCACTTCTATGCCCTTCTATGGGCTTCTCTGCCCTTCTATGTGCTTCTATGCTCTTCTATGGGCTTCCATGGACTTCTATGGGCTTCTATGGGCTTCTATTGCCTTCTATTGCCTTATATTGCCTTCTATTGCCTTCTATTGACTTCTATTAACTTCTATCGTCTTCTATGCCCTTCTACGACCTTCTATGCCCTTCTATGCCCTTCTATTGGCTTCTATGCCTTTCTATGCCCTTCTATGCCCTTCCATGCCCTTCCAGGACCTTCTATGCCCTTCTATGCCTATCTATGGCCTTCTATTGGCTTCTATGGCCTTCTATTGGCTTCTATGCCCTTCTATGGGCTTCTATGTCCTTCTGTTGGCTTCTATGCGCTTCTATTGGCTTCTATGCCCTTCTATCCCCTTGTCTTGGCTTCTATGCCCTTCTATGCCCTTCTATTGTCTTCTATTGTCTTCTACGACCTTCTATTTTCCTCTACACCCTTCTATGACCTTCTATGCCCTTCTATTGCCTTCTATGGCCTTCTATTGCCTTCTATGCCCTTCGATTGCCTTCTATGCCCTTCTGTGCCCTTCTATTGGCTTCTATGCCCTTCTATGCCGTTCTGTGCCCTTCTATGCCCTTCTATGCCTTCTATGCCCTTCTATGCCTTTCTATACCCTTCTATTGGCTTCTATGCTCTTCTATGGGCTTTTATGCCCTTCTATGCCCTTCTATGTGCTTCTGTGCTCTTCTGTGGGCTTCTATGGTCTTCTATGGGCTTCTATGCCCTTCTATGCCCTTCTATTGGCTCCTATGCCCTTCTATGCCTTCTATGGCCTTCTATTGGCTTCTATGGCCTTCTATTTGCTTCTATGCACTTCTATTGGCTTCTATGCCCTTCCAGGACCTTCTATGCCCTTCTATGCCATTCTATGCCCTTCTATTGGCTTCTATGCCCTTGTATTGGCTTCTATGCACTTCTATGCCCTTGTATTGGCTTCTATGCCCTTCTATTGGCTTCTATGCCCTTCTATTGCCTTCTATGCCCTTCTATTGGCTGCTGTGCCCTTCTATTGCCTTCTATGCCCTTCTATTGGCTGCTATGCCCTTCCAGGAACTTCTATGCCCTTCTGTGCCCTTCTATTGGCTTCTATGCCCTTCTATTGGCTTCTATGCCCTACTATCCCCTTGTCTTAGCTTCTATGCCCTTCTATGCCCTTCTATGCCCTTCTATTTGTCTTCTATTGTCTTCTATGGTCTTCTACTTTCCTCTACACCCTTCTATGACCTTCTATGCCCTTCTATTGCCTTCTATTCCCTTGTAGTGCCTTCTATGCCCTTCTGTGCCCTTCTATGCGCTTCTATGGCCTTCTATGCCCTTCCATGCCCTTGTATGCCCTTCTATGCCCTTCTATGCCCTTCTATTGCCTTCTATGGCCTTCTATTGCCTTCTATGCCCTTCTATTGCCTTCTATGCCCTTCTGTGCCCTTCTATTGGCTTCTATGCCCTTCTATGCCGTTCTGTGCCCTTCTGTGCCCTTCTATTGGCTTCTATGCCCTTCTATGCCTTCTATGCCCTTCTATGCCATTCTATACCCTTCTATTGTCTTCTATGCTCTTCTATGGGCTTTTATGCCCTTCTATGCCCTTCTATGTGCTTCTGTGCTCTTCTGTGGGCTTCTATGGTCTTCTATGGGCTTCTATGCCCTTCTATGCCATTCTATTGCCTTCTATTGCCTTCTATTGCCTTGTATTGACTTCTATTAACTTCTATCGTCTTCTATGCCCTTCTACGACCTTCTATGCCCTTCTATGCCCTTCTATGCCCTTTTATTGGCTTATATGCCCTTCTATGGGATTTAATGCACTTCTCTGCCCTTCTATATGCTTCTATGCTCTTCTATGGGCTTCCATGGGCTTCTATGGGCTTCTATGGGCTTCTATTGCCTTCTATTGCCTTCTATTGCCTTCTATTGCCTTCTATTGACTTCTATTAACTTCTATCGTCTTCTATGCCCTTCTACGAACTTCTATGCCCTTCTATGCCCTTGTATTGGCTTCTATGCCTTTCTATTGCCTTCTATGCCCTTCCAGGACCTTCTACGCCCTTCTATGCCTTTCTATGGCCTTCTATTGGCTTCTATGGCCTTCTATTGGCTTCTATGCCCTTCTATGGGCTTCTATGTCCTTCTATTGGCTTCTATGCGCTTCTATTGGCTTCTATGCCCTTCTATCCCCTTGTCTTGGCTTCTATGCCCTTCTATGCCCTTCTATTGTCTTCTATTGTCTTCTATGGTCTTCTATTTTCCTCTACACCCTTCTATGACCTTCTATGCCCTTCTATTGCCTTCTATGGCCTTCTATTGCCTTCTATGCCCTTCTATTGCCTTCTATGCCCTTCTGTGCCCTTCTATTGGCTTCTATGCCCTTCTATGCCGTTCTGTGCCTTCTATGCCCTTCTATGCCTTCTATGCCCTTCTATGCCTTTCTATACCCTTCTATTGGCTTCTATGCTCTTCTATGGGCTTTTATGCCCTTCTATGCCCATCTATGTGCTTCTGTGCTCTTCTGTGGGCTTCTATGGTCTTCTATGGGCTTCTATGCCCTTCTATGCCCTTCTATGCCATTCTATTGCCTTCTATTGCCTTCTATTGCCTTGTATTGACTTCTATTATACTTCTATCGTCTTCTATGCCCTTCTACGACCTTCTATGCCCTTCTATGCCCTTCTATGCCCTTTTATTGGCTTATATGCCCTTCTATGGGCTTTAATGCACTTCTATGCCCTTCTATGGGCTTCTCTGCCCTTCTATGTGCTTCTATGCTCTTCTATGGGCTTCCATGGGCTTCTATGGGCTTCTATGGGCTTCTATTGCCTTCTATTGCCTTATATTGCCTTCTATTGCCTTCTATTGACTTCTATTAACTTCTATCGTCTTCTATGCCCTTCTACGACCTTCTATGCCCTTCTATGCCCTTCTATTGGCTTCTATGCCTTTCTATGCCCTTCTATGCCCTTCCAGGACCTTCTATGCCCTTCTATGCCTATCTATGGCCTTCTATTGGCTTCTATGGCCTTCTATTGGCTTCTATGCCTTTCTATGGGCTTCTATGTCCTTCTGTTGGCTTCTATGCGCTTCTATTGGCTTCTATGCCCTTCTATCCCCTTGTCTTGGCTTCTATGCCCTTCTATGCCCTTCTATTGTCTTCTATTGTCTTCTATGACCTTCTATTTTCCTCTACACCCTTCTATGACCTTCTATGCCCTTCTATTGCCTTCTATGGCCTTCTATTGCCTTCTATGCCCTTCGATTGCCTTCTATGCCCTTCTGTGCCCTTCTATTGGCTTCTATGCCCTTCTATGCCGTTCTGTGCCCTTCTATGCCCTTCTATGCCTTCTATGCCCTTCTATGCCTTTCTATACCCTTCTATTGGCTTCTATGCTCTTCTATGGGCTTTTATGCCCTTCTATGCCCTTCTATGTGCTTCTGTGCTCTTCTGTGGGCTTCTATGGTCTTCTATGGGCTTCTATGCCCTTCTATGCCCTTCTATTGGCTCCTATGCCCTTCTATGCCTTCTATGGCCTTCTATTGGCTTCTATGGCCTTCTATTTGCTTCTATGCACTTTTATTGGCTTCTATGCCCTTCCAGGACCTTCTATGCCCTTCTATGCCATTCTATGCCCTTCTATTGCTTCTATGCCCTTGTATTGGCTTCTATGCACTTCTATGCCCTTGTATTGGCTTCTATGCCCTTCTATTGGCTTCTATGCCCTTCTATTGCCTTCTATGCCCTTCTATTGGCTGCTATGCCCTTCTATTGCCTTCTATGCCCTTCTATTGGCTGCTATGCCCTTCCAGGAACTTCTATGCCCTTCTGTGCCCTTCTATTGGCTTCTATGCCCTTCTATTGGCTTCTATGCCCTACTATCCCCTTGTCTTAGCTTCTATGCCCTTCTATGCCCTTCTATGCCCTTCTATTTGTCTTCTATTGTCTTCTATGGTCTTCTACTTTCCTCTACACCCTTCTATGACCTTCTATGCCCTTCTATTGCCTTCTATTCCCTTGTAGTGCCTTCTATGCCCTTCTGTGCCCTTCTATGCGCTTCTATGGCCTTCTATGCCCTTCCATGCCCTTGTATGCCCTTCTATGCCCTTCTATGCCCTTCTATTGCCTTCTATGGCCTTCTATTGCCTTCTATGCCCTTCTGTGCCCTTCTATTGGCTTCTATGCCCTTCTATGCCGTTCTGTGCCCTTCTATGCCCTTCTATTGGCTTCTATGCCCTTCTATGCCTTCTATGCCCTTCTATGCCTTTCTATGCCCTTTTATTGGCTTCTATGCCCTTCTATTGCCTTCTATGCCCTTCCAGGTCCTTCTATGCCCTTCTATGCCATTCTATGCCCTTCTATTGGCTTCTATGCCCTTCTGTTGGCTTCTATGCACTTCTATGCCCTTGTATTGGCTTCTATGCCCTTCTATGGGCTTCTATGCCCTTCTGTTGGCTTCTGTGCCCTTCTGTTGGCTTCTATGCCCTTCTATTGCCTTCTATGCCCTTCTATTGGCTGCTATGCCCTTCCAGGAACTTCTATGCCCTTCTGTGCCCTTCTATTGGCTTCTATGCCCTTCTATTGGCTTCTATGCCCTACTATCCCCTTGTCTTAGCTTCTATGCCCTTCTATGCCCTTCTATGCCCTTCTATTTGTCTTCTATTGTCTTCTATGGTCTTCTATTTTCCTCTACACCCTTCTATGACCTTCTATTGCCTTCTTTTGCCTTCTATTCCCTTGTAGTGCCTTCTGTGCCCTTCTGTGCCCTTCTATGCGCTTCTATGGCCTTCTATGCCCTTCCATGCCCTTGTATGCCCTTGTATGCCCTTCTATGCCCTTCTATTGCCTACTATGCCCTTCTATTGGCTTCTATGCCCTTCCAGGAACTTCTATGGCCTTCTACTGGCTTCTATGGCCTTCTATTTGCTTCTATGCACTTCTATTTGCTTCCATGCCCTTCTATCCCCTTCTCTTGGCTTCTATGCCCTTCTATTGCCTTCTATTGCCTTCTATGCACTTCTATTGTCTTCTATGGTCTTCTATTTTCTTCTACGCCCTTGTATGATCTTCTATGCCCTTCTATGCCCTTGTATGACCTTCTATTGCCTTCTATTGCCTTCTGTGCCCTACTAGTGCCTTCTATGCCATTGTATTGCCTTCTATGCTCTTGTATTGGCTTCTATGCCCTTCTATGCCCTTCTATTGGTTTCTATGCACTTCTCTGCCCTTCTCTGCCCTTGTATTGGCTTCTATGCCGTGCTATGCCCTTCTATGCCATTCTATTGGCCTTCTATGCCCTTCTGTAGGCTTCTATGCCCTTCTATGCCCTTCTATGCCCTTCTATGCCCTTCTATTGGATTCTATGCACTTCTATATCCTTCTATGCCCTTCTATTGGCTTCTATGCCGTTCTATTGTCTTCTATGCCCTTCTATGCCCTTCTATTGGCTTCTATGCCCTTCTATTGGCTTCTATGTCATTCTGTTGGCTTCTATGCCCTTCTATTGGCTTCTATGCCCTTCTATCCCCTTATCTTTTCTTCTATGCCCTTCTATTGGCTTCTATGCCCTTGTATTGGCTTCTATGCCCTTCTATGCCCTTCTATGCCCTTCTAGTGTCTTCTAGTGTATTCTATTGTCTTCTATGGTCTTCTATTTTCTTCTACGCTCTTCTATGACCTTCTATGCCCTTCTATGTCCTTCTATGCCCTCCTATTGCCTTCTATGCCCTTCTAGTGTCTTCTATGCTCTTCTAATCCTTTCTATGCCCTTCTATACCCTTCTATGCCCTTCTATGACCTTCTATGCCCTTCTATTGCCTTCTATGCTATTGTATTTGCTTCTATGCCCTTCTATGCCCTTCTATTGTTTTCTATGCCCTTCTATGCCCTTCTATTGGCTTCTATGCCGTTCTATGCCTTCTATGCCCTTCTATGCCTTTCTATACCCTTCTATTGGCTTCTATGCTCTTCTATGGGCTTTTATGCCCTTCTATGCCCTTCTGTGTGCTTCTGTGCTCTTCTGTGGGCTTCTATGGTCTTCTATGGGCTTCTATGCCCTTCTATGCCATTCTATTGCCTTCTATTGCCTTTTATTGCCTTGTATTGACTTCTATTAACTTCTATCGTCTTCTATGCCCTTCTACGACCTTCTATGCCCTTCTATGCCCTTCTATGCCCTTCTATGCCCTTTTATTGGCTTATATGCCCTTCTATGGGCTTTAATGCACTTCTATGCCCTTCTATGGGCTTCTCTGCCCTTCTGTGTGCTTCTATGCTCTTCTATGGGCTTCCATGGGCTTCTATGGGCTTCTATGGGCTTCTATTGCCTTCTATTGCCTTCTATTGACTTCTATTGACTTCTATTAACTTCTATCGTCTTCTATGCCCTTCTACGACCTTCTATGCCCTTGTATTGGCTTCTATGCCTTTCTATTGCCTTCTATGCCCTTCCAGGACCTTCTATGCCCTTCTATGCCTTTCTATGGCCTTCTATTGGCTTCTATGCGCTTCTATTGGCTTCTATGCCCTTCTATCCCCTTGTCTTGGCTTCTATGCCCTTCTATGCCCTTCTATTGTCTTCTATTGTCTTCTATGGTCTTCTATTTTCCTCTACACCCTTCTATGACCTTCTATGCCCTTCTATTGCCTTCTATGGCCTTCTATGCCTTCTATGCCCTTCTATTGCCTTCTATGCCCTTCTGTGCCCTTCTATTGGCTTCTATGCCCTTCTATGCCGTTCTGTGCCCTTCTATGCCCTTCTATTGGCTTCTATGCCCTTCTATGCCTTCTATGCCCTTCTATGCCTTTCTATGCCCTTTTATTGGCTTCTATGCCCTTCTATTGCCTTCTATGCCCTTCCAGGACCTTCTATGCCCTTCTATGCCATTCTATGCCCTTCTATTGGCTTCTATGCCCTTGTATTGGCTTCTATGCACTTCTGTGCCCTTGTATTGGCTTCTATGCCCTTCTATGGGCTTCTATGCCCTTCTGTTGGCTTCTGTGCCCTTCTATTGGCTTCTATGCGCTTCTATTGCCTTCTATGCCCTTCTATTGGCTGCTATGCCCTTCCAGGAACTTCTATGCCCTTCTGTGCCCTTCTATTGGCTTCTATGCCCTTCTATTGGCTTCTATGCCCTTCTATTGGCTTCTATGCCCTTCTAGTGTCTTATATGCTCTTCTAATCCTTTCTATGCCCTTCTATACCCTTCTATGCCCTTCTATGACCTTCTATGCCCTTCTATTGCCTTCTATGCTATTGTATTTGCTTCTATGCCCTTCTATGCCCTTCTATGACCTTCTATGCCTTCTATGCTCTATGCCCTTCTATTGGCTTCTATGCCGTTCTATGCCTTCTATGCCCTTCTATGCCTTTCTATACCCTTCTATTGGCTTCTATGCTCTTCTATGGGCTTTTATGCCCTTCTATGCCCTTCTATGTGCTTCTGTGCTCTTCTGTGGGCTTCTATGGTCTTCTATGGGCTTCTATGCCCTTCTATGCCATTCTATTGCCTTCTATTGCCCTTCTATTGCCTTGTATTGACTTCTATTAACTTCTATCGTCTTCTATGCCCTTCTACGACCTTCTATGCCCTTCTATGCCCTTCTATGCCCTTCTATGCCCTTTTATTGGCTTATATGCCCTTCTATGGGCTTTAATGCACTTCTATGCCCTTCTATGGGCTTCTCTGCCCTTCTATGTGCTTCTGTGCTCTTCTATGGGCTTCCATGGGCTTCTGTGGGCTTCTATGGGCTTCTATTGCCTTCTATTGCCTTCTATTGCCTTCTATTGACTTCTATTAACTTCTATCGTCTTCTATGCCCTTCTACGACCTTCTATGCCCTTCTATGCCCTTCTATTGGCTTCTATGCCTTTCTATTGCCTTCTATGTCCTTCCAGGACCTTCTATGCCCTTCTATGCCTTTCTATGGCCTTCTATTGGCTTCTATGGCCTTCTATTGTCTTCTATGCCCTTCTATGGGCTTCTATGTCCTTCTATTGGCTTCTATGCGCTTCTATTGGCTTCTATGCCCTTCTATCCCCTTGTCTTGGCTTCTATGCCCTTCTATGCCCTTCTATTGTCTTCTATTGTCTTCTATGGTCTTCTATTTTCCTCTACACCCTTCTATGACCTTCTATGCCCTTCTATTGCCTTCTATGGCCTTCTATTGCCTTCTATGCCCTTCTATTGCCTTCTATGCCCTTCTGTGCCCTTCTATTGGCTTCTATGCCCTTCTATGCCGTTCTGTGCCCTTCTATGCCCTTCTATTGGCTTCTATGCCCTTCTATGCCTTTTATGCCCTTCTATGCCTTTCTATGCCCTTTTATTGGCTTCTATGCCCTTCTATTGCCTTCTATGCCCTTCCAGGACCTTCTATGCCCTTCTATGCCATTCTATGCCCTTCTATTGGCTTCTATGCCCTTCTATTGGCTTCTATGCACTTCTATGCCCTTGTATTGGCTTCTATGCCCTTCTATGGGCTTCTATGCCCTTCTGTTGGCTTCTGTGCCCTTCTATTGGCTTCTATGCCCTTCTATTGCCTTCTATGCCCTTCTATTGGCTGCTATGCCCTTCCAGGAACTTCTATGCCCTTCTGTGCCCTTCTATTGGCTTCTATGCCCTTCTATTGGCTTCTATGCCCTTCTAGTGTCTTATATGCTCTTCTAATCCTTTCTATGCCCTTCTATACCCTTCTATGCCCTTCTATGACCTTCTATGCCCTTCTATTGCCTTCTATGCTATTGTATTTGCTTCTATGCCCTTCTATGCCCTTCTATGACCTTCTATGCCCTTCTATGCTCTTCTATTGGCTTCTATGCCGTTCTATGCCTTCTATGCACTTCTATGCCTTTCTATACCCTTCTATTGGCTTCTATGCTCTTCTATGGGCTTTTATGCCCTTCTATGCCCTTCTATGTGCTTCTGTGCTCTTCTGTGGGCTTCTATGGTCTTCTATGGGCTTCTATGCCCTTCTATGCCATTCTATTGCCTTCTATTGCCTTCTATTGCCTTGTATTGACTTCTATTAACTTCTATCGTGTTCTATGCCCTTCTACGACCTTCTATGCCCTTCTATACCCTTCTATGCCCTTCTATGCCCTTTTATTGGCTTATATGCCCTTCTATGGGCTTTAATGCACTTCTATGCCCTTCTATGGGCTTCTCTGCCCTTCTATGTGCTTCTGTGCTCTTCTATGGGCTTCCATGGGCTTCTATGGGCTTCTATGGGCTTCTATTGCCTTCTATTGCCTTCTATTGCCTTCTATTGACTTCTATTAACTTCTATCGTCTTCTATGCCCTTCTACGACCTTCTATGCCCTTCTATGCCCTTGTATTGGCTTCTATGCCTTTCTATTGCCTTCTATGTCCTTCCAGGACCTTCTATGCCCTTCTATGCCTTTCTATGGCCTTCTATTGGCTTCTATGGCCTTCTATTGTCTTCTATGCCCTTCTATGGGCTTCTATGTCCTTCTATTGGCTTCTATGCGCTTCTATTGGCTTCTATGCCCTTCTATCCCCTTGTCTTGGCTTCTATGCCCTTCTATGCCCTTCTATTGTCTTCTATTGTCTTCTATGGTCTTCTATTTTCCTCTACACCCTTCTATGACCTTCTATGCCCTTCTATTGCCTTCTATGCTCTTCTGTGCCTTCTATGCCCTTCTATTGCCTTCTATGCCCTTCTGTGCCCTTCTATTGGCTTCTATGCCCTTCTATGCCGTTCTGTGCCCTTCTATGCCCTTCTATGCCTTCTATGCCCTTCTATGCCTTTCTATGCCCTTGTATTGACTTCTATGCCCTTCTATGGGCTTCTATGCCCTTTTGTTGGCTTCTGTGCCCTTCTATTGGCTTCTATGCCCTTCTATTGCCTTCTATGCCCTTCTATTGGCTGCTATGCCCTTCCAGGAACTTCTATGCCCTTCTGTGCCGTTCTGTGACCTTCTATGCCCTTCTATTGGCTTCTATGCCCTTCTATGACTTCTATGCCCTTCTATGCCTTTCTATGCCCTTTTATTGGCTTCTATGCCCTTCTATTGGCTTCTATGCCCTTCCAGGACCTTCTATGCCCTTCTATGCCATTCTATGCCCTTCTATTGGCTTCTATGCCCTTGTATTGGCTTCTATGCACTTCTATGCCCTTGTATTGGCTTCTATGCCCTTCTATGGGCTTCTATGCCCTTCTGTTGGCTTCTGTGCCCTTCTATTGGCTTCTATGCCCTTCTATGCCCTTCTATGCCCTTCTATTGGCTGCTATGCCCTTCCAGGAACTTCTATGCCCTTCTGTGCCCTTCTATTGGCTTCTATGCCCTTCTATTGGCTTCTATGCCCTTCTAGTGTCTTATATGCTCTTCTAATCCTTTCTATGCCCTTCTATACCCTTCTATGCCCTTCTATGACCTTCTGTGCCCTTCTATTGCCTTCTATGCTATTGTATTTGCTTCTATGCCCTTCTATGCCCTTCTATTGTTTTCTATGCCCTTCTATGCCCTTCTATTGGCTTCTATGCCGTTCTATGCCTTCTATGCCCTTCTATGCCTTTCTATACCCTTCTATTGGCTTCTATGCTCTTCTATGGGCTTTTATGCCCTTCTATGCCCTTCTGTGTGCTTCTGTGCTCTTCTGTGGGCTTCTATGGTCTTCTATGGGCTTCTATGCCCTTCTATGCCATTCTATTGCCTTCTATTGCCTTTTATTGCCTTGTATTGACTTCTATTAACTTCTATCGTCTTCTATGCCCTTCTACGACCTTCTATGCCCTTCTATGCCCTTCTATGCCCTTCTATGCCCTTTTATTGGCTTATATGCCCTTATATGGGCTTTAATGCACTTCTATGCCCTTCTATGGGCTTCTCTGCCCTTCTATGTGCTTCTATGCTCTTCTATGGGCTTCCATGGGCTTCTATGGGCTTCTATGGGCTTCTATTGCCTTCTATGGCCTTCTATTCCCTTCTATTGACTTCTATTAACTTCTATCGTCTTCTATGCCCTTCTACGACCTTCTATGCCCTTCTATGCCCTTCTATGCCTTCTATGCCCTTCTATGCCTTTCTATGCCCTTGTATTGACTTCTATGCCCTTCTATGGGCTTCTATGCCCTTTTGTTGGCTTCTGTGCCCTTCTATTGGCTTCTATGCCCTTCTATGGGCTTCTATGCCCTTCTATTGCCTTCTATGCCCTTCTATTGGCTGCTATGCCCTTCTATTGCCTTCTATGCCCTTCTATTGGCTGCTATGCCCTTCCAGGAACTTCTATGCCCTTCTGTGCCCTTCTATTGGCTTCTATGCCCTTCTATTGGCTTCTATGCCCTACTATCCCCTTGTCTTAGCTTCTATGCCCTTCTATGCCCTTCTATGCCCTTCTATTTGTCTTCTATTGTCTTCTATGGTCTTCTATTTTCCTCTACACCCTTCTATGACCTTCTATGCCCTTCTATTGCCTTCTATTCCCTTGTAGTGCCTTCTATGCCCTTCTGTGCCCTTCTATGCGCTTCTATGGCCTTCTATGCCTTTCTATGCCCTTGTATGCCCTTCTATGCCCTTCTATGCCCTTCTATTGCCTACTATGCCCTTCTATTGGCTTCTATGCCCTTCCAGGAACTTCTATGGCCTTCTATTGGCTTCTATGGCCTTCTATTTGCTTCTATGCACTTCTATTGGCTTCTATGTCCTTCTGTTGGCTTCTATGCCCTTCTATTTGCTTCCATGCATTTCTATCCCCTTCTCTTGGCTTCCATGCCCTTCTATTGCCTTCTATTGCCTTCTATGCACTTCTATTGTCTTCTATGGTCTTCTATTTTCTTCTACGCCCTTCTATGACCTTCTATGCCCTTCTATGCCCTTGTATGACCTTCTATTGCCTTCTATTGCCTTCTGTGCCCTACTAGTGCCTTCTATGCCCTTTTATTGCCTTCTATGCTCTTGTATTTGCTTCTATGCCCTTCTATGCCCTTCTATTGGTTTCTATGCACTTCTCTGCCCTTCTCTGCCCTTCTATTGGCTTCTATGCCGTGCTATGCCCTTCTATGCCATTCTATTGGCCTTCTATGCCCTTCTGTAGGCTTCTATGCCCTTCTATGCCCTTCTATGCCCTTCTATGCCCTTCTATTGGATTCTAAGCCCTTCTATTGCCTTCTATGCCCTTCTATGCCCTTCTATTGGCTTCTATGCACTTCTATATCCTTCTATGCCCTTCTGTTGGCTTCTATGCCGTTCTATTGTCTTCTATGCCCTTCTATGCCCTTCTATTGGCTTCTATGCCCTTCTATTGGCTTCTATGCCCTTGTATTGGCTTCTATGCCCTTCTATGCCCTTCTATGCCCTTCTAGTGTCTTCTAGTGTATTCTATTGTCTTCTATGGTCTTCTATTTTCTTCTACGCTCTTCTATGACCTTCTATGCCCTTCTATGACCTTCTATGCCCTCCTATTGCCTTCTATGCCCTTCTAGTGTCTTCTATGCTCTTCTAATCCTTTCTATGCCCTTCTATGACCTTCTATGACCTTCTATTGCCTTCTATGCTATTGTATTTGCTTCTATGCCCTTCTATGCCCTTCTATTTTCTATGCCCTTCTATGCCCTTCTATGCCTTTCTATACCCTTCTATTGGCTTCTATGCTCTTCTATGGGCTTTTATGCCCTTCTATGCCCTTCTATGTGCTTCTGTGCTCTTCTGTGGGCTTCTATGGTCTTCTATGGGCTTCTATGCCCTTCTATGCCATTCTGTTGCCTTCTATTGCCTTCTATTGCCTTGTATTGACTTCTGTTAACTTCTATCGTCTTCTATGCACTTCTACGACCTTCTACGACCTTCTATGCCCTTCTATGCCCTTTTATTGGCTTATATGCCCTTCTATGGGCTTTAATGCACTTCTATGCCCTTCTATGGGCTTCTCTGCCCTTCTATGTGCTTCTATGCTCTTCTATGGGCTTCCATGGGCTTCTATGGGCTTCTATTGCCTTCTATTGCCTTCTATTGCCTTCTATTGCCTTCTATTGACTTCTATTAACTTCTATCGTCTTCTATGCCCTTCTACGACCTTCTATGCCCTTCTATGCCCTTCTATTGTCTTCTATGCCTTTCTATTGCCTTCTATGCCCTTCCAGGACCTTCTATGCCCTTCTATGCCTTTCTATGGCCTTCTATTGGCTTCTATGGCCTTCTATTGGCTTCTATGCCCTTCTATGGGCTTCTATGTCCTTCTATTGGCTTCTATGCGCTTCTATTGGCTTCTATGCCCTTCTATCCCCTTGTCTTGGCTTCTATGCCCTTCTATGCCCTTCTATTGTCTTCTGTTGTCTTCTATGGTCTTCTATTTTCCTCTACACCCTTCTATGACCTTCTATGCCCTTCTATTGCCTTCTATGGCCTTCTATTGCCTTCTATGCCCTTCTATTGCCTTCTATGCCCTTCTGTGCCCTTCTATTGGCTTCTATGCCCTTCTATGCCGTTCTGTGCCCTTCTATGCCCTTCTATTGGCTTCTATGGCCTTCTATTGGCTTCTATGGCCTTCTATTTGCTTCTATGCACTTCTATTGGCTGCTATGCCCTTCCAGGACCTTCTATGCCCTTCTATGCCATTCTATGCCCTTCTATTGGCTTCTATGCCCTTCTATTGGCTTCTATGCCCTACTATCCCCTTGTCTTAGCTTCTATGCCCTTCTATGCCCTTCTATGCCCTTCTATTTGTCTTCTATTGTCTTCTATGGTCTTCTATTTTCCTCTACACCCTTCTATGACCTTCTATGCCCTTCTATTGCCTTCTATTCCTTTCTAGTGCCTTCTATGCCCTTCTGTGCCCTTCTATGCGCTTCTATGGCCTTCTATGCCCTTCCATGCCCTTGTATGCCCTTGTATGCCCTTCTATTGCCTACTATGCCCTTCTATTGGCTTCTATGCCCTTCCAGGAACTTCTATGGCCTTCTATTGGCTTCTATGGCCTTCTATTTGCTTCTATGCACTTCTATTGGCTTCTATGTCCTTCTGTTGGCTTCTATGCCCTTCTATTGGCTTCCATGCCCTTCTATCCCCTTCTCTTGGCTTCTATGCCCTTCTATTGCCTTCTATTGCCTTCTATGCACTTCTATTGTCTTCTATGGTCTTCTATTTTCTTCTACGCCCTTCTATGACCTTCTATGTCCTTCTATGCCCTTGTATGACATTCTATTGCCTTCTGTGCCCTACTAGTGCCTTCTATGCCCTTTTATTGCCTTCTATGCTGTTGTATTGGCTTCTATGCCCTTCTATGCCCTTCTATTGGTTTCTATGCACTTCTCTGCCCTTCTCTGCCCTTCTATTGGCTTCTATGCCGTGCTATGCCTTCTATGCCATTCTATTGGCCTTCTATGCCCTTCTGTAGGATTCTATGCCCTTCTATGCCCTTCTATGCCCTTCTATGCCCTTCTATTGGATTCTAAGCCTTTCTATTGCCTTCTATGCCCTTCTATGCCCTTCTATTGGCTTCTATGCACTTCTATATCCTTCTATGCCCTTCTATTGGCTTCTATGCCCTTCTATTGGCTTCTATGCCCTTCTATCCCCTTATCTTTGCTTCTATGCCCTTCTATTGCCTTCTATGCCCTTGTATTGGCTTCTATGCCCTTCTATGCCCTTCTATGCCCTTCTAGTGTCTTCTAGTGTATTCTATTGTCTTCTATTTTCTTCTACGCTCTTCTATGACCTTCTATGCCCTTCTATGACCTTCTATGCCCTCCTATTGCCTTCTATGCCCTTCTAGTGTCTTCTATGCTCTTCTAATCCTTTCTATGCCCTTCTATACCCTTCTATGCCCTTCTATGACCTTCTATGCCCTTCTATTGCCTTCTATGCTATTGTATTTGCTTCTATGCCCTTCTATGCCCTTCTATTGTTTTCTATGCCCTTCTATGCCCTTCTATTGGCTTCTATGCCCTTCTATGCCTTCTATGCCCTTCTATGCCTTTCTATACCCTTCTATTGGCTTCTATGCTCTTCTATGGGCTTTTATGCCCTTCTATGCCCTTCTATGTGCTTCTGTGCTCTTCTGTGGGCTTCTATGGTCTTCTATGGGCTTCTATGCCCTTCTATGCCATTCTATTGCCTTCTATTGCCTTTTATTGACTTGTATTGACTTCTATTAACTTCTATCGTCTTCTATGCCCTTCTACGACCTTCTATGCCCTTCTATGCCCTTCTATGCCCTTTTATTGGCTTATATGCCCTTCTATGGGCTTTAATGCACTTCTCTGCCCTTCTATGTGCTTCTATGCTCTTCTATGGGCTTCCATGGGCTTCTATGGGCTTCTATGGGCTTCTATGGGCTTCTATTGCCTTCTATTGCCTTCTATTGCCTTCTATTGACTTCTATTAACTTCTATCGTCTTCTATGCCCTTCTACGACCTTCTATGCCCTTCTATGCCCTTGTATTGGCTTCTATGCCTTTCTATTGCCTTCTATGCCCTTCCAGGACCTTCTATGCCCTTCTATGCCTTTCTATGGCCTTCTATTGGCTTCTATGGCCTTCTATTGGCTTCTATGCCCTTCTATGGGCTTCTATGTCCTTCTATTGGCTTCTATGCCCTTCTATCCCCTTGTCTTGGCTTCTATGCCCTTCTATGCCCTTCTATTGTCTTCTATTGTCTTCTATGGTCTTCTATTTTCCTCTACACCCTTCTATGACCTTCTATGCCCTTCTATTGCCTTCTATGGCCTTCTATTGCCTTCTATGCCCTTCTATTGCCTTCTATGCCCTTCTGTGCCCTTCTATTGGCTTCTATGCCCTTCTATGCCGTTCTGTGCCCTTCTATGCCCTTCTATGCCTTCTATGCCCTTCTATGCCTTTCTATACCCTTCTATTGGCTTCTATGCTCTTCTATGGGCTTTTATGCCCTTCTATGCCCTTCTATGTGCTTCTGTGCTCTTCTGTGGGCTTCTATGGTCTTCTATGGGCTTCTATGCCCTTCTATGCCATTCTATTGCCTTCTATTGCCTTCTATTGCCTTGTATTGACTTCTATTATACTTCTATCGTCTTCTATGCCCTTCTACGACCTTCTATGCCCTTCTATGCCCTTCTATGCCCTTTTATTGGCTTATATGCCCTTCTATGGGCTTTAATGCACTTCTATGCCCTTCTATGGGCTTCTCTGCCCTTCTATGTGCTTCTATGCTCTTCTATGGGCTTCCATGGGCTTCTATGGGCTTCTATGGGCTTCTATTGCCTTCTATTGCCTTCTATTGCCTTCTATTGACTTCTATTGACTTCTATTAACTTCTATCGTCTTCTATGCCCTTCTACGACCTTCTATGCCCTTCTATGCCCTTGTATTGGCTTCTATGCCTTTCTATTGCCTTCTATGCCCTTCCAGGACCTTCTATGCCCTTCTATGCCTTTCTATGGCCTTCTATTGGCTTCTATGGCCTTCTATTGGCTTCTATGCCCTTCTATGGGCTTCTATGTCCTTCTATTGGCTTCTATGCGCTTCTATTGGCTTCTATGCCCTTCTATCCCCTTGTCTTGGCTTCTATGCCCTTCCAGGAACTTCTGTGGCCTTCTATTGGCTTCTATGGCCTTCTATTTGCTTCTATGCAATTCTATTGGCTTCTATGTCCTTCTCTTGGCTTCTATGCCCTTCTATTGCCTTCTATTGCCTTCTATGCACTTCTATTGTCTTCTATGGTCTTCTATTTTCTTCTACGCCCTTCTATGCCCTTCTATGCCCTTCTATGGTCTTCTATGCCATTCTAAGCCCTTGTATTGGCTTCTATGCCATTCTCTGCCCTTCTATGCTTTTCTATGCCCTTCTATGCCCTTCTATTGGCTTCTATGCTCTTCTATGGGCTTTTATGCCCTTCTATGCCCTTCTATGTGCTTCTGTGCTCTTCTGTGGACTTCTATGGTCTTCTATGGGCTTCTATGCCCTTCTATGCCATTCTATTGCCTTCTATTGCCTTCTATTGCCTTGTATTGACTTCTATTAACTTCTATCGTCTTCTATGCCCTTCTACGACCTTCTATGCCCTTCTATGCCCTTCTATGCCCTTTTATTGGCTTATATGCCCTTCTATGGGCTTTAATGCACTTCTCTGCCCTTCTATGTGCTTCTATGCTCTTCTATGGGCTTCCATGGGCTTCTATGGGCTTCTATGGGCTTCTATTGCCTTCTATTGCCTTCTATTGCCTTCTATTGCCTTCTATTGACTTCTATTAACTTCTATCGTCTTCTATGCCCTTCTACGACCTTCTATGCCCTTCTATGCCCTTGTATTGGCTTCTATGCCTTTCTATTGCCTTCTATGCCCTTCCAGGACCTTCTACGCCCTTCTATGCCTTTCTATGGCCTTCTATTGGCTTCTATGGCCTTCTATTGGCTTCTATGCCCTTCTATCCCCTTGTCTTGGCTTCTATGCCCTTCTATGCCCTTCTATTGTCTTCTATTGTCTTCTATGGTCTTCTATTTTCCTCTACACCCTTCTATGACCTTCTATGCCCTTCTATTGCCTTCTATGGCCTTCTATTGCCTTCTATGCCCTTCTATTGCCTTCTATGCCCTTCTGTGCCCTTCTATTGGCTTCTATGCCCTTCTATGCCGTTCTGTGCCCTTCTATGCCCTTTTATGCCTTCTATGCCCTTCTATGCCTTTCTATACCCTTCTATTGGCTTCTATGCTCTTCTATGGGCTTTTATGCCCTTCTATGCCCTTCTATGTGCTTCTGTGCTCTTCTGTGGGCTTCTATGGTCTTCTATGGGCTTCTATGCCCTTCTATGCCATTCTATTGCCTTCTATTGCCTTCTATTGCCTTGTATTGACTTCTATTATACTTCTATCGTCTTCTATGCCCTTCTACGACCTTCTATGCCCTTCTATGCCCTTCTATGCCCTTTTATTGGCTTATATGCCCTTCTATGGGCTTTAATGCACTTCTATGCCCTTCTATGGGCTTCTCTGCCCTTCTATGTGCTTCTATGCTCTTCTATGGGCTTCCATGGGCTTCTATGGGCTTCTATGGGCTTCTATTGCCTTCTATTGCCTTATATTGCCTTCTATTGACTTCTATTGACTTTTATTAACTTCTATCGTCTTCTATGCCCTTCTACGACCTTCTATGCCCTTCTATGCCCTTCTATTGGCGTCTATGCCTTTCTATGCCCTTCTATGCCCTTCCAGGACCTTCTATGCCCTTCTATGCCTTTCTATGGCCTTCTATTGGCTTCTATGGCCTTCTATTGCCTTCTATGCCCTTCTATGGGCTTCTATGTCCTTCTGTTGGCTTCTATGCGCTTCTATTGGCTTCTATGCCCTTCTATCCCCTTGTCTTGGCTTCTATGCCCTTCTATGCCCTTCTATTGTCTTCTATTGTCTTCTATGCCCTTCTATTTTCCTCTACACCCTTCTATGACCTTCTATGCCCTTCTATTGCCTTCTATGGCCTTCTATTGCCTTCTATGACCTTCTATTGCCTTCTATGCCCTTCTGTGCCCTTCTATTGGCTTCTATGCCCTTCTATGCCGTTCTGTGCCCTTCTATGCCCTTCTATTGGCTTCTATGCCCTTCTATGCCTTCTATGGCCTTCTATTGGCTTCTATGGCCTTCTATTTTCTTCTATGCACTTCTATTGGCTTCTATGCCCTTCCAGGACCTTCTATGCACTTCTATGCCATTCTATGCCCTTCTATTGGCTTCTATGCCCTTCTATTGGCTTCTATGCCCTTTTATGCCCTTGTATGACCTTCTATTGCCTTCTATTGCCTTCTGTGCCCTACTAGTGCCTTCTATGCCCTTTTATTGCCTTCTATGCTCTTGTATTGGCTTCTATGCCCTTCTCTGCCCTTCTGTTGGCTTCTATGCCGTGCTATGCCCTTCTATGCCATTCTATTGGCCTTCTATGCCCTTCTGTAGGCTTCTATGCCCTTCTATGCCCTTCTATGCCCTTCTATGCCCTTCTATTGGATTCTAAGCCCTTCTATTGCCTTCTATGCCCTTCTATGCCCTTCTATTGGCTTCTATGCCCTTCTATGCCCTTCTATGCCCGTCTATGCCCTTCTATGCCCTTCTATTGCCTTCTATGCCATTCTGTTGCCTTCTATGCCCTTCTAGTGCCTTCTATGCCCTTCTATGCCCTTCTATTGGCTTCTATGCCCTTCTATGCCCTTCTATTGACTTCTATGCCCTTCTATGCCCTTCTATGCCCTTCTATGCCCTTCTATGGTCTTCTATGCCATTCTAAGCCCTTGTATTGGCTTCTATGCCATTCTCTGCCCTTCTATGCTTTTCTATGGCCTTCTATGGCCTTCTATGCCCTTCTACGGCCTTCTATTGTCTTCTATTGTCTTCTATTGCCTTTTCTTGTCTTCTATTTTCTTCTATGCTGTTGTATTGTCTTCTGTGCCCTTCTGTGAACTTCTATGGCCTTCTATTGCCTTCTATGCCCTTTTGTTGCCTTCTATGCCCTTCTATGTCCTTCTGTGCCCTTCTATTGTCTTCTATGCCCTTCTATGCCCTTCTATTGGCTTCTATGCCCTTGTATTGGCTTCTATGCCATTCTATGCCCTTCTATTGGATTCTATGTCCTTCTATTGGCTTCTAAGACCTTCTATTGGCTTCTATGCCCTTCTATGCCCTTCTACGCCCTTCTATGCCCATCTATGAGGTTCTATGCCCTTCTATGGTTTCCTATGACTTTCTATGCCCTTCTATGGGCTTCTATGACCTTCTATGTGCTTCTATGCTCTTCTATGGGCTTCCATGGGCTTCTATGGGCTTCTATTGCCTTCTATTGCCTTCTATTGCCTTCTATTGCCTTCTATTGACTTCTATTAACTTCTATCGTCTTCTATGCCCTTCTACGACCTTCTATGCCCTTCTATGCCCTTCTATTGTCTTCTATGCCTTTCTATTGCCTTCTATGCCCTTCCAGGACCTTCTATGCCCTTCTATGCCTTTCTATGGCCTTCTATTGGCTTCTATGGCCTTCTATTGGCTTCTATGCCCTTCTATGGGCTTCTATGTCCTTCTATTGGCTTCTATGCGCTTCTATTGGCTTCTATGCCCTTCTATCCCCTTGTCTTGGCTTCTATGCCCTTCTATGCCCTTCTATTGTCTTCTATTGTCTTCTATGGTCTTCTATTTTCCTCTACACCCTTCTATGACCTTCTATGCCCTTCTATTGCCTTCTATGGCCTTCTATTGCCTTCTATGCCCTTCTATTGCCTTCTATGCCCTTCTGTGCCCTTCTATTGGCTTCTATGCCCTTCTATTGCCTTCTATGCCCTTCTATTGGCTGCTATGCCCTTCCAGGAACTTCTATGCCCTTCTGTGCCCTTCTATTGGCTTCTATGCCCTTCTATTGGCTTCTATGCCCTACTATCCCCTTGTCTTAGCTTCTATGCCCTTCTATGCCCTTCTATGCCCTTCTATTTGTCTTCTATTGTCTTCTATGGTCTTCTATTTTCCTCTACACCCTTCTATGACCTTCTATGCCCTTCTATTGCCTTCTATTCCTTTCTAGTGCCTTCTATGCCCTTCTGTGCCCTTCTATGCGCTTCTATGGCCTTCTATGCCCTTCCATGCCCTTGTATGCCCTTGTATGCCCTTCTATTGCCTACTATGCCCTTCTATTGGCTTCTATGCCCTTCCAGGAACTTCTATGGCCTTCTATTGGCTTCTATGGCCTTCTATTTGCTTCTATGCACTTCTATTGGCTTCTATGTCCTTCTGTTGGCTTCTATGCCCTTCTATTTGCTTCCATGCCCTTCTATCCCCTTCTCTTGGCTTCTATGCCCTTCTATTGCCTTCTATTGCCTTCTATGCACTTCTATTGTCTTCTATGGTCTTCTATTTTCTTCTACGCCCTTCTATGACCTTCTATGCCCTTCTATGCCCTTGTATGACATTCTATTGCCTTCTGTGCCCTACTAGTGCCTTCTATGCCCTTTTATTGCCTTCTATGCTCTTGTATTGGCTTCTATGCCCTTCTATGCCCTTCTATTGGTTTCTATGCACTTCTCTGCCCTTCTCTGCCCTTCTATTGGCTTCTATGCCGTGCTATGCCTTCTATGCCATTCTATTGGCCTTCTATGCCCTTCTGTAGGATTCTATGCCCTTCTATGCCCTTCTATGCCCTTCTATGCCCTTCTATTGGCTTCTATGCACTTCTATATCCTTCTATGCCCTTCTATTGGCTTCTATGCCCTTCTATTGGCTTCTATGTCATTCTGTTGGCTTCTATGCCCTTCCATTGGCTTCTGTGCCCTTCTATCCCCTTATCTTTGCTTCTATGCCCTTCTATTGCCTTCTATGCCCTTGTATTGGCTTCTATGCCCTTCTATGCCCTTCTATGCCCTTCTAGTGTCTTCTAGTGTATTCTATTGTCTTCTATTTTCTTCTACGCTCTTCTATGACCTTCTATGCCCTTCTATGCCCTTCTATGCCCTCCTATTGCCTTCTATGCCCTTCTAGTGTCTTCTATGCTCTTCTAATCCTTTCTATGCCCTTCTATACCCTTCTATGCCCTTCTATGACCTTCTATGCCCTTCTATTGCCTTCTATGCTATTGTATTTGCTTCTATGCCCTTCTATGCCCTTCTATTGTTTTCTATGCCCTTCTATGCCCTTCTATTGGCTTCTATGCCCTTCTATGCCTTCTATGCCCTTCTATGCCTTTCTATACCCTTCTATTGGCTTCTATGCTCTTCTATGGGCTTTTATGCCCTTCTATGCCCTTCTATGTGCTTCTGTGCTCTTCTGTGGGCTTCTATGGGCTTCTATGCCCTTCTATGCCATTCTATTGCCTTCTATTGCCTTCTATTGCCTTGTATTGACTTCTATTAACTTCTATCGTCTTCTATGCCCTTCTACGTCCTTCTATGCCCTTCTATGCCCTTCTATGCCCTTTTATTGGCTTATATGCCCTTCTATGGGCTTTAATGCACTTCTCTGCCCTTCTATGTGCTTCTATGCTCTTCTATGGGCTTCCATGGGCTTCTATGGGCTTCTATGGGCTTCTATTGCCTTCTATTGCCTTCTATTGCCTTCTATTGCCTTCTATTGACTTCTATTAACTTCTATCGTCTTCTATGCCCTTCTACGACCTTCTATGCCCTTCTATGCCCTTGTATTGGCTTCTATGCCTTTCTATTGCCTTCTATGCCCTTCCAGGACCTTCTACGCCCTTCTATGCCTTTCTATGGCCTTCTATTGGCTTCTATGGCCTTCTATTGGCTTCTATGCCCTTCTATGGTCTTCTATGTCCTTCTATTGGCTTCTATGCGCTTCTATTGGCTTCTATGCCCTTCTATCCCCTTGTCTTGGCTTCTATGCCCTTCTATGCCCTTCTATTGTCTTCTATTGTCTTCTATGGTCTTCTATTTTCCTCTACACCCTTCTATGACCTTCTATGCCCTTCTATTGCCTTCTATGGCCTTCTATTGGCTTCTATGGCCTTCTATTGGCTTCTATGCCTTTCTATGCCCTTCTATGCCCTTCCAGGACCTTCTATGCCCTTCTATGCCTTTTTATGGCCTTCTATTGGCTTCTATGGCCTTCTATTGGCTTCTATGCCCTTCTATGGGCTTCTATGTCCTTCTGTTGGCTTCTATGCGCTTCTATTGGCTTCTATGCCCTTCTATCCCCTTGTCTTGGCTTCTATGCCCATTCTATGCCCTTCTATTGTCTTCTATTGTCTTCTATGCCCTTCTATTTTCCTCTACACCCTTCTATGACCTTCTATGCCCTTCTATTGCCTTCTATGGCCTTCTATTGCCTTCTATGACCTTCTATTGCCTTCTATGCCCTTCTGTGCCCTTCTATTGGCTTCTATGCCCTTCTATGCCGTTCTGTGCCCTTCTATGCCCTTCTATTGGCTTCTATGCCCTTCTATGCCTTCTATGGCCTTCTATTGGCTTCTATGGCCTTCTATTTTCTTCTATGCACTTCTATTGGCTTCTATGCCCTTCCAGGACCTTCTATGCACTTCTATGCCATTCTATGCCCTTCTATTGGCTTCTATGCCCTTCTATTGGCTTCTATGCCCTTTTATGCCCTTGTATGACCTTCTATTGCCTTCTATTGCCTTCTGTGCCCTACTAGTGCCTTCTATGCCCTTTTATTGCCTTCTATGCTCTTGTATTGGCTTCTATGCCCTTCTCTGCCCTTCTGTTGGCTTCTATGCCGTGCTATGCCCTTCTATGCCATTCTATTGGCCTTCTATGCCCTTCTGTAGGCTTCTATGCCCTTCTATGCCCTTCTATGCCCTTCTATGCCCTTCTATTGGATTCTAAGCCCTTCTATTGCCTTCTATGCCCTTCTATGCCCTTCTATTGGCTTCTATGCCCTTCTATGCCCTTCTATGCCCGTCTATGCCCTTCTATGCCCTTCTATTGCCTTCTATGCCATTCTGTTGCCTTCTATGCCCTTCTAGTGCCTTCTATGCCCTTCTATGCCCTTCTATTGGCTTCTATGCCCTTCTATGCCCTTCTATTGACTTCTATGCCCTTCTATGCCCTTCTATGCCCTTCTATGCCCTTCTATGGTCTTCTATGCCATTCTAAGCCCTTGTATTGGCTTCTATGCCATTCTCTGCCCTTCTATGCTTTTCTATGGCCTTCTATGGCCTTCTATGCCCTTCTACGGCCTTCTATTGTCTTCTATTGTCTTCTATTGCCTTCTCTTGTCTTCTATTTTCTTCTATGCTGTTGTATTGTCTTCTGTGCCCTTCTGTGAACTTCTATGGCCTTCTATTGCCTTCTATGCCCTTTTGTTGCCTTCTATGCCCTTCTATGTCCTTCTGTGCCCTTCTATTGTCTTCTATGCCCTTCTATGCCCTTCTATTGGCTTCTATGCCCTTGTATTGGCTTCTATGCCATTCTATGCCCTTCTATTGGATTCTATGTCCTTCTATTGGCTTCTAAGACCTTCTATTGGCTTCTATGCCCTTCTATGCCCTTCTACGCCCTTCTATGCCCATCTATGAGGTTCTATGCCCTTCTATGGTTTCCTATGACTTTCTATGCCCTTCTATGGGCTTCTATGACCTTCTATGTGCTTCTATGCTCTTCTATGGGCTTCCATGGGCTTCTATGGGCTTCTATTGCCTTCTATTGCCTTCTATTGCCTTCTATTGACTTCTATTAACTTCTATCGTCTTCTATGCCCTTCTACGACCTTCTATGCCCTTCTATGCCCTTCTATTGTCTTCTATGCCTTTCTATTGCCTTCTATGCCCTTCCAGGACCTTCTATGCCCTTCTATGCCTTTCTATGGCCTTCTATTGGCTTCTATGCCCTTCTATGGGCTTCTATGTCCTTCTATTGGCTTCTATGCGCTTCTATTGGCTTCTATGCCCTTCTATCCCCTTGTCTTGGCTTCTATGCCCTTCTATGCCCTTCTATTGTCTTCTATGCCCTTCTATGGTCTTCTATTTTCCTCTACACCCTTCTATGACCTTCTATGCCCTTCTATTGCCTTCTATGGCCTTCTATTGCCTTCTATGCCCTTCTATTGCCTTCTATGCCCTTCTGTGCCCTTCTATTGGCTTCTATGCCCTTCTATGCCGTTCTGTGCCCTTCTATGCCCTTCTATTGGCTTCTATGGCCTTCTATTGGCTTCTATGGCCTTCTATTTTCTTCTATGCACTTCTATTGGCTTCTATGCCCTTCCAGGACCTTCTATGCCCTTCTATGCCATTCTATGCCCTTCTATTGGCTTCTATGCCCTTGTATTGGCTTCTATGCACTTCTATGCCCTTGTATTGGCTTCTATGCCCTTCTATGGGCTTCTATGCCCTTCTGTTGGCGTCTATGCCCTTCTATTGGCTTCTGTGCCCTTCTATTGCCTTCTATGCCCTTGTATTGGCTGCTATGCCCTTCCAGGAACTTCTATGCCCTTCTGTGCCCTTCTATTGGCTTCTATGCCCTTCTATTGGCTTCTATGCCCTACTATCCCCTTGTCTTAGCTTCTATGCCCTTCTATGCCCTTCTATGCCCTTCTATTTGTCTTCTATTGTCTTCTATGGTCTTCTATTTTCCTCTACACCCTTCTATGACCTTCTATGCCCTTCTATTGCCTTCTATTCCCTTGTAGTGCCTTCTGTGCCCTTCTGTGCCCTTCTATGCGCTTCTATGGCCTTCTATGCCCTTCCATGCCCTTGTATGCCCTTGTATGCCCTTCTATGCCTTTCTATTGCCTACTATGCCCTTCCATTGGCTTCTATGCCCTTCCAGGAACTTCTATGGCCTTCTATTGGCTTCTATGGCCTTCTATTTGCTTCTATGCACTTCTATTGGCTTCTATGTCCTTCTCTTGGCTTCTATGCCCTTCTATTGCCTTCTGTTGCCTTCTATGCACTTCTATTGTCTTCTATGGTCTTCTATTTTCTTCTACGCCCTTCTATGACCTTCTATGCCCTTGTATGACCTTCTTTTGCCTTCTATTGCCTTCTGTGCCCTACTAGTGCCTTCTATGCCCTTTTATTGCCTTCTATGCTCTTGTATTGGCTTCTATGCCCTTCTATGCCCTTCTATTGGTTTCTATGCACTTCTCTGCCCTTCTCTGCCCTTCTATTGGCTTCTATGCCATGCTATGCCCTTCTGTGGCCTTCTATTGGCCTTTCTATGCCCTTCTGTAGGCTTCTATGTCCTTCTATGCCCTTCTATGCCCTTCTATGCCCTTCTATTGGATTCTAAGCCCTTCTATTGCCTTCTATGCCCTTCTATGCCCTTCTATTGGCTTCTATGCACTTCTATATCCTTCTATGCCCTTCTATTGGCTTCTATGCCATTCTATTGTCTTCTATGCCCTTCTATGCCCTTCTATTGGCTTCTATGCCCTTCTATTGGCTTCTATGTCATTCTGTTGGCTTTTATGCACTTCTATTGGCTTCTATGCCCTTCTATTGCCTTCTATGCCCTTCTATTGGCTGCTATGCCCTTCCAGGAACTTCTATGCCCTTCTGTGCCCTTCTATTGGCTTCTATGCCCTTCTATTGGCTTCTATGCCCTACTATCCCCTTGTCTTAGCTTCTATGCCCTTCTATGCCCTTCTATGCCCTTCTATTTGTCTTCTATTGTCTTCTATGATCTTCTATTTTCCTCTACACCCTTCTATGACCTTCTATGCCTTCTATTGCCTTCTATTCCCTTGTAGTGCCTTCTATGCCCTTCTGTGCCCTTCTATGCGCTTCTATGGCCTTCTATGCCCTTCCATGCACTTGTATGCACTTGTATGCCCTTCTATGCCCTTCTATTGCCTACTATGCCCTTCTATTGGCTTCTATGCCCTTCCAGGAACTTCTATGGCCTTCTATTGGCTTCTATGGCCTTCTATTTGCTTCTATGCACTTCTATTGGCTTCTATGTCCTTCTCTTGGCTTCTATGCCCTTCTATTGCCTTCTATTGCCTTCTATGCACTTCTATTGTCTTCTATGGTCTTCTATTTTCTTCTACGCCCTTCTATGACCTTCTATGCCCTTGTATGACCTTCTTTTGCCTTCTATTGCCTTCTGTGCCCTACTAGTGCCTTCTATGCCCTTTTATTGCCTTCTATGCTCTTGTATTGGCTTCTATGCCCTTCTATGCCCTTCTATTGGTTTCTATGCACTTCTCTGCCCTTCTCTGCCCTTCTATTGGCTTCTATGCCATACTATGCCCTTCTATGCCATTCTATTGGCCTTTCTATGCCCTTCTGTAGGCTTCTATGTCCTTCTATGCCCTTCTATGCCCTTCTATGCCCTTCTATTGGATTATAAGCCCTTCTATTGCCTTCTATGCACTTCTATGCCCTTCTATTGGCTTCTATGCACTTCTATATCCTTCTATGCCCTTCTATTGGCTTCTATGCCATTCAATTGTCTTCTATGCCCTTCTATGCCCTTCTATTGGCTTCTATGCCCTTCTATTGGCTTCTATGTCATTCTGTTGGCTTCTATGCCCTTCTATTGGCTTCTATGCCCTTCTATCCCCTTATCTTTTCTTCTATGCCCTTCTATTGGCTTCTATGCCCTTGTATTGGCTTCTATGCCCTTCTATGCCCTTCTATGCCCTTCTAGTGTCTTCTAGTGTATTCTATTGTCTTCTATGGTCTTCTATTTTCTTCTACGCTCTTCTATGACCTTCTATGCCCTTCTATGACCTTCTATGCCCTCCTATTGCCTTCTATGCCCTTCTAGTGTCTTCTATGCTCTTCTAATCCTTTCTATGCCCTTCTATGACCTTCTATGACCTTCTATTGCCTTCTATGCTATTGTATTTGCTTCTATGCCCTTCTATGCCCTTCTATGCCTTTCTATACCCTTCTATTGGCTTCTATGCTCTTCTATGGGCTTTTATGCCCTTCTATGCCCTTCTATGTGCTTCTGTGCTCTTCTGTGGGCTTCTATGGTCTTCTATGGGCTTCTATGCCCTTCTATGCCATTCTGTTGCCTTCTATTGCCTTCTATTGCCTTGTATTGACTTCTATTAACTTCTATCGTCTTCTATGCCCTTCTACGACCTTCTACGACCTTCTATGCCCTTCTATGCCCTTTTATTGGCTTATATGCCCTTCTACGGGCTTTAATGCACTTCTATGCCCTTCTATGGGCTTCTCTGCCCTTCTATGTGCTTCTATGCTCTTCTATGGGCTTCCATGGGCTTCTATGGGCTTCTATTGCCTTCTATTGCCTTCTATTGACTTCTATTAACTTCTATCGTCTTCTATGCCCTTCTACGACCTTCTATGCCCTTCTATGCCCTTCTATTGTCTTCTATGCCTTTCTATTGCCTTCTATGCCCTTCCAGGACCTTCTATGCCCTTCTATGCCTTTCTATGGCCTTCTATTGGCTTCTATGGCCTTCTATTGGCTTCTATGCCCTTCTATGGGCTTCTATGTATTTCTATTGGCTTCTATGCGCTTCTATTGGCTTCTATGCCCTTCTATCCCCTTGTCTTGGCTTCTATGCCCTTCTATGCCATTCTATTGTCTTCTATTGTCTTCTATGGTCTTCTATTTTCCTCTACACCCTTCTATGACCTTCTATGCCCTTCTATTGCCTTCTATGGCCTTCTATTGCCTTCTATGCCCTTCTATTGCCTTCTATGCCCTTCTGTGCCCTTCTATTGGCTTCTATGCCCTTCTATGCCGTTCTGTGCCCTTCTATGCCCTTCTATTGGCTTCTATGGCCTTCTATTGGCTTCTATGGCCTTCTATTTGCTTCTATGCACTTCTATTGGCTTCTATGCCCTTCCAGGACCTTCTATGCCCTTCTATGCCATTCTATGCCCTTCTATTGGCTTCTATGCCCTTCTATTGGCTTCTATGCACTTCTATGCCCTTGTATTGGCTTCTATGCCCTTCTATGGGCTTCTATGCCCTTCTGTTGGCGTCTATGCCCTTCTATTGGCTTCTATGCCCTTCTATTGCCTTCTATGCCCTTCTATTGGCTGCTATGCCCTTCCAGGAACTTCTATGCCCTTCTGTGCCCTTCTATTGGCTTCTATGCCCTTCTATTGGCTTCTATGCCCTACTATCCCCTTGTCTTAGCTTCTATGCCCTTCTATGCCCTTCTATGCCCTTCTATTTGTCTTCTATTGTCTTCTATGGTCTTCTATTTTCCTCTACACCCTTCTATGACCTTCTATGCCCTTCTATTGCCTTCTATTCCTTTCTAGTGCCTTCTATGCCCTTCTGTGCCCTTCTATGCGCTTCTATGGCCTTCTATGCCCTTCCATGCCCTTGTATGCCCTTGTATGCCCTTCTATTGCCTACTATGCCCTTCTATTGGCTTCTATGCCCTTCCAGGAACTTCTATGGCCTTCTATTGGCTTCTATGGCCTTCTATTTGCTTCTATGCACTTCTATTGGCTTCTATGTCCTTCTGTTGGCTTCTATGCCCTTCTATTTGCTTCCATGCCCTTCTATCCCCTTCTCTTGGCTTCTATGCCCTTCTATTGCCTTCTATTGCCTTCTATGCACTTCTATTGTCTTCTATGGTCTTCTATTTTCTTCTACGCCCTTCTATGACCTTCTATGCCCTTCTATGCCCTTGTATGACATTCTATTGCCTTCTGTGCCCTACTAGTGCCTTCTATGCCCTTTTATTGCCTTCTATGCTCTTGTATTGGCTTCTATGCCCTTCTATGCCCTTCTATTGGTTTCTATGCACTTCTCTGCCCTTCTCTGCCCTTCTATTGGCTTCTATGCCGTGCTATGCCCTTCTATGCCATTCTATTGGCCTTCTATGCCCTTCTGTAGGATTCTATGCCCTTCTATGCCCTTCTATGACCTTCTATGCCCTTCTATTGGATTCTAAGCCTTTCTATTGCGTTCTATGCCCTTCTATGCCCTTCTATTGGCTTCTATGCACTTCTATATGCTTCTATGCCCTTCTATTGGCTTCTATGCCCTTCTATTGGCTTCTATGTCATTCTGTTGGCTTCTATGCCCTTCTATTGGCTTCTGTGCCCTTCTATCCCCTTATCTTTGCTTCTATGCCCTTCTATTGCCTTCTATGCCCTTGTATTGGCTTCTATGCCCTTCTATGCCCTTCTATGCCCTTCTAGTGTCTTCTAGTGTATTCTATTGTCTTCTATTTTCTTCTACGCTCTTCTATGACCTTCTATGACCTTCTATGCCCTTCTATGCCCTCCTATTGCCTTCTATGCCCTTCCAGGACCTTCTACGCCCTTCTATGCCTTTCTATGGCCTTCTATTGGCTTCTATGGCCTTCTATTGGCTTCTATGCCCTTCTATGCCCTTCTATTGTCTTCTATTGTCTTCTATGGTCTTCTATTTTCCTCTACACCCTTCTATGACCTTCTATGCCCTTCTATTGCCTTCTATGGCCTTCTATTGCCTTCTATGCCCTTCTATTGCCTTCTATGCCCTTCTGTGCCCTTCTATTGGCTTCTATGCCCTTCTATGCCGTTCTGTGCCCTTCTATGCCCTTCTATTGGCTTCTATGCCCTTCTATGCCTTCTATGGCCTTCTATTGGCTTCTATGGCCTTCTATTTTCTTCTATGCCCTTCTATGCCCTTCTATGCCCTTCTATTGCCTTCTATGCCCTTCCAGGACCTTCTATGCCCTTCTATGCCATTCTATGCCCTTCTATTGGCTTCTATGCCCTTCTATTGGCTTCTATGCACTTCTATGCCCTTGTATTGGCTTCTATGCCCTTCTATGGGCTTCTATGCCCTTCTGTTGGCTTCTGTGCCCTTCTATTGGCTTCTATGCCCTTCTATTGCCTTCTATGCCCTTCTATTGGCTGCTATGCCCTTCCAGGAACTTCTATGCCCTTCTGTGCCCTTCTATTGGCTTCTATGCCCTTCTATTGGCTTCTATGCCCTACTATCCCCTTGTCTTAGCTTCTATGCCCTTCTATGCCCTTCTATTGCCTACTATGCCCTTCTATTTGCTTCTATGCCCTTCCAGGAACTTCTATGGCCTTCTATTGGCTTCTATGGCCTTCTATTTGCTTCTATGCACTTCTATTGGCTTCTATGTCCTTCTGTTGGCTTCTATGCCCTTCTATTGGCTTCCATGCCCTTCTATCCCCTTCTCTTGGCTTCTATGCCCTTCTATTGCCTTCTATTGCCTTCTATGCACTTCTATTGTCTTCTATGGTCTTCTATTTTCTTCTACGCCCTTCTATGACCTTCTATGCCCTTCTATGCCCTTGTATGACCTTCTATTGCCTTCTATTGCCTTCTGTGCCCTACTAGTGCCTTCTATGCCCTTTTATTGCCTTCTATGCTCTTGTATTGGCTTCTATGCCCTTCTCTCCCCTTCTGTTGGCTTCTATGCCGTGCTGTGCCCTTCTGTGCCATTCTATTGGCCTTCTATGCCCTTCTGTAGGCTTCTATGCCCTTCTATGCCCTTCTATGCCCTTCTATGCCTTTGTATTGGATTCTAAGCCCTTCTATTGCCTTCTATGCCCTTCTGTGCCCTTCTATTGGCTTCTATGCCCTTCTATGCCCTTCTATGCCCGTCTATGCCCTTCTATGCCCTTCTATTGCCTTCTATGCCATTCTGTTGCCTTCTATGCCCTTCTAGTGCCTTCTATGCCCTTCTATGCCCTTCTATTGGCTTCTATGCCCTTCTATGCCCTTCTATTGACTTCTATGCCCTTCTATGCCCTTCTATGCCCTTCTATGGTCTTCTATGCCATTCTAAGCCCTTGTATTGGCTTCTATGCCATTCTCTGCCCTTCTATGCTTTTCTATGGCCTTCTATGGCCTTCTATGCCCTTCTACGGCCTTCTATTGTCTTCTATTGTCTTCTATTGCCTTCTCTTGTCTTCTGTTTTCTTCTATGCTGTTGTATTGTCTTCTGTGCCCTTCTGTGAACTTCTATGGCCTTCTATTGCCTTCTATGCCCTTTTGTTGCCTTCTATGCCCTTCTATGTCCTTCTGTGCCCTTCTATTGTCTTCTATGCCCTTCTATGCCCTTCTATTGGCTTCTATGCCCTTGTATTGGCTTCTATGCCATTCTATGCCCTTCTATTGGATTCTATGTCCTTCTATTGGCTTCTAAGACCTTCTATTGGCTTCTATGCCCTTCTACGCCCTTCTATGCCCATCTATGAGGTTCTATGCCCTTCTATGGTTTCCTATGACTTTCTATGCCCTTCTATGGGCTTCTATGAACTTCTATGTGCTTCTATGCTCTTCTATGGGCTTCCATGGGCTTCTATGGGCTTCTATTGCCTTCTATTGCCTTCTATTGTCTTCTATTGCCTTCTATTGACTTCTATTAACTTCTATCGTCTTCTATGCCCTTCTACGACCTTCTATGCCCTTCTATGCCCTTCTATTGTCTTCTATGCCTTTCTATTGCCTTCTATGCCCTTCCAGGACCTTCTATGCCCTTCTATGCCTTTCTATGGCCTTCTATTGGCTTCTATGGCCTTCTATTGGCTTCTATGCCCTTCTATGGTCTTCTATGTCCTTCTATTGGCTTCTATGCGCTTCTATTGGCTTCTATGCCCTTCTATCCCCTTGTCTTGGCTTCTATGCCCATTCTATGCCCTTCTATTGTCTTCTATTGTCTTCTATGCCCTTCTATTTTCCTCTACACCCTTCTATGACCTTCTATGCCCTTCTATTGCCTTCTATGGCCTTCTATTGCCTTCTATGACCTTCTATTGCCTTCTATGCCCTTCTGTGCCCTTCTATTGGCTTCTATGCCCTTCTATGCCGTTCTGTGCCCTTCTATGCCCTTCTATTGGCTTCTATGCCCTTCTATGCCTTCTATGGCCTTCTATTGGCTTCTATGGCCTTCTATTTTCTTCTATGCACTTCTATTGGCTTCTATGCCCTTCCAGGACCTTCTATGCACTTCTATGCCATTCTATGCCCTTCTATTGGCTTCTATGCCCTTCTATTGGCTTCTATGCCCTTTTATGCCCTTGTATGACCTTCTATTGCCTTCTATTGCCTTCTGTGCCCTACTAGTGCCTTCTATGCCCTTTTATTGCCTTCTATGCTCTTGTATTGGCTTCTATGCCCTTCTCTGCCCTTCTGTTGGCTTCTATGCCGTGCTATGCCCTTCTATGCCATTCTATTGGCCTTCTATGCCCTTCTGTAGGCTTCTATGCCCTTCTATGCCCTTCTATGCCCTTCTATGCCCTTCTATTGGATTCTAAGCCCTTCTATTGCCTTCTATGCCCTTCTATGCCCTTCTATTGGCTTCTATGCCCTTCTATGCCCTTCTATGCCCGTCTATGCCCTTCTATGCCCTTCTATTGCCTTCTATGCCATTCTGTTGCCTTCTATGCCCTTCTAGTGCCTTCTATGCCCTTCTATGCCCTTCTATTGGCTTCTATGCCCTTCTATGCCCTTCTATTGACTTCTATGCCCTTCTATGCCCTTCTATGCCCTTCTATGCCCTTCTATGGTCTTCTATGCCATTCTAAGCCCTTGTATTGGCTTCTATGCCATTCTCTGCCCTTCTATGCTTTTCTATGGCCTTCTATGGCCTTCTATGCCCTTCTACGGCCTTCTATTGTCTTCTATTGTCTTCTATTGCCTTCTCTTGTCTTCTATTTTCTTCTATGCTGTTGTATTGTCTTCTGTGCCCTTCTGTGAACTTCTATGGCCTTCTATTGCCTTCTATGCCCTTTTGTTGCCTTCTATGCCCTTCTATGTCCTTCTGTGCCCTTCTATTGTCTTCTATGCCCTTCTATGCCCTTCTATTGGCTTCTATGCCCTTGTATTGGCTTCTATGCCATTCTATGCCCTTCTATTGGATTCTATGTCCTTCTATTGGCTTCTAAGACCTTCTATTGGCTTCTATGCCCTTCTATGCCCTTCTACGCCCTTCTATGCCCATCTATGAGGTTCTATGCCCTTCTATGGTTTCCTATGACTTTCTATGCCCTTCTATGGGCTTCTATGACCTTCTATGTGCTTCTATGCTCTTCTATGGGCTTCCATGGGCTTCTATGGGCTTCTATTGCCTTCTATTGCCTTCTATTGCCTTCTATTGACTTCTATTAACTTCTATCGTCTTCTATGCCCTTCTACGACCTTCTATGCCCTTCTATGCCCTTCTATTGTCTTCTATGCCTTTCTATTGCCTTCTATGCCCTTCCAGGACCTTCTATGCCCTTCTATGCCTTTCTATGGCCTTCTATTGGCTTCTATGCCCTTCTATGGGCTTCTATTTCCTTCTATTGGCTTCTATGCGCTTCTATTGGCTTCTATGCCCTTCTATCCCCTTGTCTTGGCTTCTATGCCCTTCTATGCCCTTCTATTGTCTTCTATGCCCTTCTATGGTCTTCTATTTTCCTCTACACCCTTCTATGACCTTCTATGCCCTTCTATTGCCTTCTATGGCCTTCTATTGCCTTCTATGCCCTTCTATTGCCTTCTATGCCCTTCTGTGCCCTTCTATTGGCTTCTATGCCCTTCTATGCCGTTCTGTGCCCTTCTATGCCCTTCTATTGGCTTCTATGGCCTTCTATTGGCTTCTATGGCCTTCTATTTTCTTCTATGCACTTCTATTGGCTTCTATGCCCTTCCAGGACCTTCTATGCCCTTCTATGCCATTCTATGCCCTTCTATTGGCTTCTATGCCCTTGTATTGGCTTCTATGCACTTCTATGCCCTTGTATTGGCTTCTATGCCCTTCTATGGGCTTCTATGCCCTTCTGTTGGCGTCTATGCCCTTCTATTGGCTTCTGTGCCCTTCTATTGCCTTCTATGCCCTTGTATTGGCTGCTATGCCCTTCCAGGAACTTCTATGCCCTTCTGTGCCCTTCTATTGGCTTCTATGCCCTTCTATTGGCTTCTATGCCCTACTATCCCCTTGTCTTAGCTTCTATGCCCTTCTATGCCCTTCTATGCCCTTCTATTTGTCTTCTATTGTCTTCTATGGTCTTCTATTTTCCTCTACACCCTTCTATGACCTTCTATGCCCTTCTATTGCCTTCTATTCCCTTGTAGTGCCTTCTGTGCCCTTCTGTGCCCTTCTATGCGCTTCTATGGCCTTCTATGCCCTTCCATGCCCTTGTATGCCCTTGTATGCCCTTCTATGCCTTTCTATTGCCTACTATGCCCTTCCATTGGCTTCTATGCCCTTCCAGGAACTTCTATGGCCTTCTATTGGCTTCTATGGCCTTCTATTTGCTTCTATGCACTTCTATTGGCTTCTATGTCCTTCTCTTGGCTTCTATGCCCTTCTATTGCCTTCTGTTGCCTTCTATGCACTTCTATTGTCTTCTATGGTCTTCTATTTTCTTCTACGCCCTTCTATGACCTTCTATGCCCTTGTATGACCTTCTTTTGCCTTCTATTGCCTTCTGTGCCCTACTAGTGCCTTCTATGCCCTTTTATTGCCTTCTATGCTCTTGTATTGGCTTCTATGCCCTTCTATGCCCTTCTATTGGTTTCTATGCACTTCTCTGCCCTTCTCTGCCCTTCTATTGGCTTCTATGCCATGCTATGCCCTTCTGTGCCCTTCTATTGGCCTTTCTATGCCCTTCTGTAGGCTTCTATGTCCTTCTATGCCCTTCTATGCCCTTCTATGCCCTTCTATTGGATTCTAAGCCCTTCTATTGCCTTCTATGCCCTTCTATGCCCTTCTATTGGCTTCTATGCACTTCTATATCCTTCTATGCCCTTCTATTGGCTTCTATGCCATTCTATTGTCTTCTATGCCCTTCTATGCCCTTCTATTGGCTTCTATGCCCTTCTATTGGCTTCTATGTCATTCTGTTGGCTTTTATGCACTTCTATTGGCTTCTATGCCCTTCTATTGCCTTCTATGCCCTTCTATTGGCTGCTATGCCCTTCCAGGAACTTCTATGCCCTTCTGTGCCCTTCTATTGGCTTCTATGCCCTTCTATTGGCTTCTATGCCCTACTATCCCCTTGTCTTAGCTTCTATGCCCTTCTATGCCCTTCTATGCCCTTCTATTTGTCTTCTATTGTCTTCTATGATCTTCTATTTTCCTCTACACCCTTCTATGACCTTCTATGCCTTCTATTGCCTTCTATTCCCTTGTAGTGCCTTCTATGCCCTTCTGTGCCCTTCTATGCGCTTCTATGGCCTTCTATGCCCTTCCATGCACTTGTATGCACTTGTATGCCCTTCTATGCCCTTCTATTGCCTACTATGCCCTTCTATTGGCTTCTATGCCCTTCCAGGAACTTCTATGGCCTTCTATTGGCTTCTATGGCCTTCTATTTGCTTCTATGCACTTCTATTGGCTTCTATGTCCTTCTCTTGGCTTCTATGCCCTTCTATTGCCTTCTATTGCCTTCTATGCACTTCTATTGTCTTCTATGGTCTTCTATTTTCTTCTACGCCCTTCTATGACCTTCTATGCCCTTGTATGACCTTCTTTTGCCTTCTATTGCCTTCTGTGCCCTACTAGTGCCTTCTATGCCCTTTTATTGCCTTCTATGCTCTTGTATTGGCTTCTATGCCCTTCTATGCCCTTCTATTGGTTTCTATGCACTTCTCTGCCCTTCTCTGCCCTTCTATTGGCTTCTATGCCATGCTATGCCCTTCTATGCCATTCTATTGGCCTTTCTATGCCCTTCTGTAGGCTTCTATGTCCTTCTATGCCCTTCTATGCCCTTCTATGCCCTTCTATTGGATTATAAGCCCTTCTATTGCCTTCTATGCCCTTCTATGCCCTTCTATTGGCTTCTATGCACTTCTATATCCTTCTATGCCCTTCTATTGGCTTCTATGCCATTCTATTGTCTTCTATGCCCTTCTATGCCCTTCTATTGGCTTCTATGCCCTTCTATTGGCTTCTATGTCATTCTGTTGGCTTCTATGCCCTTCTATTGGCTTCTATGCCCTTCTATCCCCTTATCTTTTCTTCTATGCCCTTCTATTGGCTTCTATGCCCTTGTATTGGCTTCTATGCCCTTCTATGCCCTTCTATGCCCTTCTAGTGTCTTCTAGTGTATTCTATTGTCTTCTATGGTCTTCTATTTTCTTCTACGCTCTTCTATGACCTTCTATGCCCTTCTATGACCTTCTATGCCCTCCTATTGCCTTCTATGCCCTTCTAGTGTCTTCTATGCTCTTCTAATCCTTTCTATGCCCTTCTATGACCTTCTATGACCTTCTATTGCCTTCTATGCTATTGTATTTGCTTCTATGCCCTTCTATGCCCTTCTATGCCTTTCTATACCCTTCTATTGGCTTCTATGCTCTTCTATGGGCTTTTATGCCCTTCTATGCCCTTCTATGTGCTTCTGTGCTCTTCTGTGGGCTTCTATGGTCTTCTATGGGCTTCTATGCCCTTCTATGCCATTCTGTTGCCTTCTATTGCCTTCTATTGCCTTGTATTGACTTCTATTAACTTCTATCGTCTTCTATGCCCTTCTACGACCTTCTACGACCTTCTATGCCCTTCTATGCCCTTTTATTGGCTTATATGCCCTTCTACGGGCTTTAATGCACTTCTATGCCCTTCTATGGGCTTCTCTGCCCTTCTATGTGCTTCTATGCTCTTCTATGGGCTTCCATGGGCTTCTATGGGCTTCTATTGCCTTCTATTGCCTTCTATTGACTTCTATTAACTTCTATCGTCTTCTATGCCCTTCTACGACCTTCTATGCCCTTCTATGCCCTTCTATTGTCTTCTATGCCTTTCTATTGCCTTCTATGCCCTTCCAGGACCTTCTATGCCCTTCTATGCCTTTCTATGGCCTTCTATTGGCTTCTATGGCCTTCTATTGGCTTCTATGCCCTTCTATGGGCTTCTATGTATTTCTATTGGCTTCTATGCGCTTCTATTGGCTTCTATGCCCTTCTATCCCCTTGTCTTGGCTTCTATGCCCTTCTATGCCATTCTATTGTCTTCTGTTGTCTTCTATGGTCTTCTATTTTCCTCTACACCCTTCTATGACCTTCTATGCCCTTCTATTGCCTTCTATGGCCTTCTATTGCCTTCTATGCCCTTCTATTGCCTTCTATGCCCTTCTGTGCCCTTCTATTGGCTTCTATGCCCTTCTATGCCGTTCTGTGCCCTTCTATGCCCTTCTATTGGCTTCTATGGCCTTCTATTGGCTTCTATGGCCTTCTATTTGCTTCTATGCACTTCTATTGGCTTCTATGCCCTTCCAGGACCTTCTATGCCCTTCTATGCCATTCTATGCCCTTCTATTGGCTTCTATGCCCTTCTATTGGCTTCTATGCACTTCTATGCCCTTGTATTGGCTTCTATGCCCTTCTATGGGCTTCTATGCCCTTCTGTTGGCGTCTATGCCCTTCTATTGGCTTCTATGCCCTTCTATTGCCTTCTATGCCCTTCTATTGGCTGCTATGCCCTTCCAGGAACTTCTATGCCCTTCTGTGCCCTTCTATTGGCTTCTATGCCCTTCTATTGGCTTCTATGCCCTACTATCCCCTTGTCTTAGCTTCTATGCCCTTCTATGCCCTTCTATGCCCTTCTATTTGTCTTCTATTGTCTTCTATGGTCTTCTATTTTCCTCTACACCCTTCTATGACCTTCTATGCCCTTCTATTGCCTTCTATTCCTTTCTAGTGCCTTCTATGCCCTTCTGTGCCCTTCTATGCGCTTCTATGGCCTTCTATGCCCTTCCATGCCCTTGTATGCCCTTGTATGCCCTTCTATTGCCTACTATGCCCTTCTATTGGCTTCTATGCCCTTCCAGGAACTTCTATGGCCTTCTATTGGCTTCTATGGCCTTCTATTTGCTTCTATGCACTTCTATTGGCTTCTATGTCCTTCTGTTGGCTTCTATGCCCTTCTATTTGCTTCCATGCCCTTCTATCCCCTTCTCTTGGCTTCTATGCCCTTCTATTGCCTTCTATTGCCTTCTATGCACTTCTATTGTCTTCTATGGTCTTCTATTTTCTTCTACGCCCTTCTATGACCTTCTATGCCCTTCTATGCCCTTGTATGACATTCTATTGCCTTCTGTGCCCTACTAGTGCCTTCTATGCCCTTTTATTGCCTTCTATGCTCTTGTATTGGCTTCTATGCCCTTCTATGCCCTTCTATTGGTTTCTATGCACTTCTCTGCCCTTCTCTGCCCTTCTATTGGCTTCTATGCCGTGCTATGCCCTTCTATGCCATTCTATTGGCCTTCTATGCCCTTCTGTAGGATTCTATGCCCTTCTATGCCCTTCTATGACCTTCTATGCCCTTCTATTGGATTCTAAGCCTTTCTATTGCGTTCTATGCCCTTCTATGCCCTTCTATTGGCTTCTATGCACTTCTATATGCTTCTATGCCCTTCTATTGGCTTCTATGCCCTTCTATTGGCTTCTATGTCATTCTGTTGGCTTCTATGCCCTTCTATTGGCTTCTGTGCCCTTCTATCCCCTTATCTTTGCTTCTATGCCCTTCTATTGCCTTCTATGCCCTTGTATTGGCTTCTATGCCCTTCTATGCCCTTCTATGCCCTTCTAGTGTCTTCTAGTGTATTCTATTGTCTTCTATTTTCTTCTACGCTCTTCTATGACCTTCTATGCCCTTCTATGCCCTTCTATGCCCTCCTATTGCCTTCTATGCCCTTCTAGTGTCTTCTATGCTCTTCTAATCCTTTCTATGCCCTTCTATACCCTTCTATGCCCTTCTATGACCTTCTATGCCCTTCTATTGCCTTCTATGCTATTGTATTTGCTTCTATGCCCTTCTATGCCCTTCTATTGTTTTCTATGCCCTTCTATGCCCTTCTATTGGCTTCTATGCCCTTCTATGCCTTCTATGCCCTTCTATGCCTTTCTATACCCTTCTATTGGCTTCTATGCTCTTCTATGGGCTTTTATGCCCTTCTATGCCCTTCTATGTGCTTCTGTGCTCTTCTGTGGGCTTCTATGGTCTTCTATGGGCTTCTATGCCCTTCTATGCCATTCTATTGCCTTCTATTGCCTTCTATTGCCTTGTATTGACTTCTATTAACTTCTGTCGTCTTCTATGCCCTTCTACGACCTTCTATGCCCTTCTATGCCCTTCTATGCCCTTTTATTGGCTTATATGCCCTTCTATGGGCTTTAATGCACTTCTATGCCCTTCTATGTGCTTCTATGCTCTTCTATGGGCTTCCATGGGCTTCTATGGGCTTCTATGGGCTTCTATTGCCTTCTATTGCCTTCTATTGCCTTCTATTGCCTTCTATTGACTTCTATTAACTTCTATCGTCTTCTATGCCCTTCTACGACCTTCTATGCCCTTCTATGCCCTTGTATTGGCTTCTATGCCTTTCTATTGCCTTCTATGCCCTTCCAGGACCTTCTACGCCCTTCTATGCCTTTCTATGGCCTTCTATTGGCTTCTATGGCCTTCTATTGGCTTCTATGCCCTTCTATGCCCTTCTATTGTCTTCTATTGTCTTCTATGGTCTTCTATTTTCCTCTACACCCTTCTATGACCTTCTATGCCCTTCTATTGCCTTCTATGGCCTTCTATTGCCTTCTATGCCCTTCTATTGCCTTCTATGCCCTTCTGTGCCCTTCTATTGGCTTCTATGCCCTTCTATGCCGTTCTGTGCCCTTCTATGCCCTTCTATTGGCTTCTATGCCCTTCTATGCCTTCTATGGCCTTCTATTGGCTTCTATGGCCTTCTATTTTCTTCTATGCCCTTCTATGCCCTTCTATGCCCTTCTATTGCCTTCTATGCCCTTCCAGGACCTTCTATGCCCTTCTATGCCATTCTATGCCCTTCTATTGGCTTCTATGCCCTTCTATTGGCTTCTATGCACTTCTATGCCCTTGTATTGGCTTCTATGCCCTTCTATGGGCTTCTATGCCCTTCTGTTGGCTTCTGTGCCCTTCTATTGGCTTCTATGCCCTTCTATTGCCTTCTATGCCCTTCTATTGGCTGCTATGCCCTTCCAGGAACTTCTATGTCCTTCTGTGCCCTTCTATTGGCTTCTATGCCCTTCTGTTGGCTTCTATGCCCTACTATCCCCTTGTCTTAGCTTCTATGCCCTTCTATGCCCTTCTATTGCCTACTATGCCCTTCTATTTGCTTCTATGCCCTTCCAGGAACTTCTATGGCCTTCTATTGGCTTCTATGGCCTTCTATTTGCTTCTATGCACTTCTATTGGCTTCTATGTCCTTCTGTTGGCTTCTATGCCCTTCTATTGGCTTCCATGCCCTTCTATCCCCTTCTCTTGGCTTCTATGCCCTTCTATTGCCTTCTATTGCCTTCTATGCACTTCTATTGTCTTCTATGGTCTTCTATTTTCTTCTACGCCCTTCTATGACCTTCTATGCCCTTCTATGCCCTTGTATGACCTTCTATTGCCTTCTATTGCCTTCTGTGCCCTACTAGTGCCTTCTATGCCCTTTTATTGCCTTCTATGCTCTTGTATTGGCTTCTATGCCCTTCTCTCCCCTTCTGTTGGCTTCTATGCCGTGCTGTGCCCTTCTGTGCCATTCTATTGGCCTTCTATGCCCTTCTGTAGGCTTCTATGCCCTTCTATGCCCTTCTATGCCCTTCTATGCCTTTGTATTGGATTCTAAGCCCTTCTATTGCCTTCTATGCCCTTCTATGCCCTTCTATTGGCTTCTATGCCCTTCTATGCCCTTCTATGCCCGTCTATGCCCTTCTATGCCCTTCTATTGCCTTCTATGCCATTCTGTTGCCTTCTATGCCCTTCTAGTGCCTTCTATGCCCTTCTATGCCCTTCTATTGGCTTCTATGCCCTTCTATGCCCTTCTATTGACTTCTATGCCCTTCTATGCCCTTCTATGCCCTTCTATGGTCTTCTATGCCATTCTAAGCCCTTGTATTGGCTTCTATGCCATTCTCTGCCCTTCTATGCTTTTCTATGGCCTTCTATGGCCTTCTATGCCCTTCTACGGCCTTCTATTGTCTTCTATTGTCTTCTATTGCCTTCTCTTGTCTTCTGTTTTCTTCTATGCTGTTGTATTGTCTTCTGTGCCCTTCTGTGAACTTCTATGGCCTTCTATTGCCTTCTATGCCCTTTTGTTGCCTTCTATGCCCTTCTATGTCCTTCTGTGCCCTTCTATTGTCTTCTATGCCCTTCTATGCCCTTCTATTGGCTTCTATGCCCTTGTATTGGCTTCTATGCCATTCTATGCCCTTCTATTGGATTCTATGTCCTTCTATTGGCTTCTAAGACCTTCTATTGGCTTCTATGCCCTTCTATGCCCTTCTACGCCCTTCTATGCCCATCTATGAGGTTCTATGCCCTTCTATGGTTTCCTATGACTTTCTATGCCCTTCTATGGGCTTCTATGACCTTCTATGTGCTTCTATGCTCTTCTATTGTCTTCCATGGGCTTCTATGGGCTTCTATTGCCTTCTATTGCCTTCTATTGCCTTCTATTGACTTCTATTAACTTCTATCGTCTTCTATGCCCTTCTACGACCTTCTATGCCCTTCTATGCCCTTCTATTGTCTTCTATGCCTTTCTATTGCCTTCTATGCCCTTCCAGGACCTTCTATGCCCTTCTATGCCTTTCTATGGCCTTCTATTGGCTTCTATGCCCTTCTATGGGCTTCTATGTCCTTCTATTGGCTTCTATGCGCTTCTATTGGCTTCTATGCCCTTCTATCCCCTTGTCTTGGCTTCTATGCCCTTCTATGCCCTTCTATTGTCTTCTATGCCCTTCTATGGTCTTCTATTTTCCTCTACACCCTTCTATGACCTTCTATGCCCTTCTATTGCCTTCTATGGCCTTCTATTGCCTTCTATGCCCTTCTATTGCCTTCTATGCCCTTCTGTGCCCTTCTATTGGCTTCTATGCCCTTCTATGCCGTTCTGTGCCCTTCTATGCCCTTCTATTGGCTTCTATGGCCTTCTATTGGCTTCTATGGCCTTCTATTTTCTTCTATGCACTTCTATTGGCTTCTATGCCCTTCCAGGACCTTCTATGCCCTTCTATGCCATTCTATGCCCTTCTATTGGCTTCTATGCCCTTGTATTGGCTTCTATGCACTTCTATGCCCTTGTATTGGCTTCTATGCCCTTCTATGGGCTTCTATGCCCTTCTGTTGGCGTCTATGCCCTTCTATTGGCTTCTGTGCCCTTCTATTGCCTTCTATGCCCTTGTATTGGCTGCTATGCCCTTCCAGGAACTTCTATGCCCTTCTGTGCCCTTCTATTGGCTTCTATGCCCTTCTATTGGCTTCTATGCCCTACTATCCCCTTGTCTTAGCTTCTATGCCCTTCTATGCCCTTCTATGCCCTTCTATTTGTCTTCTATTGTCTTCTATGGTCTTCTATTTTCCTCTACACCCTTCTATGACCTTCTATGCCCTTCTATTGCCTTCTATTCCCTTGTAGTGCCTTCTGTGCCCTTCTGTGCCCTTCTATGCGCTTCTATGGCCTTCTATGCCCTTCCATGCCCTTGTATGCCCTTGTATGCCCTTCTATGCCTTTCTATTGCCTACTATGCCCTTCCATTGGCTTCTATGCCCTTCCAGGAACTTCTATGGCCTTCTATTGGCTTCTATGGCCTTCTATTTGCTTCTATGCACTTCTATTGGCTTCTATGTCCTTCTCTTGGCTTCTATGCCCTTCTATTGCCTTCTGTTGCCTTCTATGCACTTCTATTGTCTTCTATGGTCTTCTATTTTCTTCTACGCCCTTCTATGACCTTCTATGCCCTTGTATGACCTTCTTTTGCCTTCTATTGCCTTCTGTGCCCTACTAGTGCCTTCTATGCCCTTTTATTGCCTTCTATGCTCTTGTATTGGCTTCTATGCCCTTCTATGCCCTTCTATTGGTTTCTATGCACTTCTCTGCCCTTCTCTGCCCTTCTATTGGCTTCTATGCCATGCTATGCCCTTCTGTGCCCTTCTATTGGCCTTTCTATGCCCTTCTGTAGGCTTCTATGTCCTTCTATGCCCTTCTATGCCCTTCTATGCCCTTCTATTGGATTCTAAGCCCTTCTATTGCCTTCTATGCCCTTCTATGCCCTTCTATTGGCTTCTATGCACTTCTATATCCTTCTATGCCCTTCTATTGGCTTCTATGCCATTCTATTGTCTTCTATGCCCTTCTATGCCCTTCTATTGGCTTCTATGCCCTTCTATTGGCTTCTATGTCATTCTGTTGGCTTTTATGCACTTCTATTGGCTTCTATGCCCTTCTATTGCCTTCTATGCCCTTCTATTGGCTGCTATGCCCTTCCAGGAACTTCTATGCCCTTCTGTGCCCTTCTATTGGCTTCTATGCCCTTCTATTGGCTTCTATGCCCTACTATCCCCTTGTCTTAGCTTCTATGCCCTTCTATGCCCTTCTATGCCCTTCTATTTGTCTTCTATTGTCTTCTATGATCTTCTATTTTCCTCTACACCCTTCTATGACCTTCTATGCCTTCTATTGCCTTCTATTCCCTTGTAGTGCCTTCTATGCCCTTCTGTGCCCTTCTATGCGCTTCTATGGCCTTCTATGCCCTTCCATGCACTTGTATGCAATTGTATGCCCTTCTATGCCCTTCTATTGCCTACTATGCCCTTCTATTGGCTTCTATGCCCTTCCAGGAACTTCTATGGCCTTCTATTGGCTTCTATGGCCTTCTATTTGCTTCTATGCACTTCTATTGGCTTCTATGTCCTTCTCTTGGCTTCTATGCCCTTCTATTGCCTTCTATTGCCTTCTATGCACTTCTATTGTCTTCTATGGTCTTCTATTTTCTTCTACGCCCTTCTATGACCTTCTATGCCCTTGTATGACCTTCTTTTGCCTTCTATTGCCTTCTGTGCCCTACTAGTGCCTTCTATGCCCTTTTATTGCCTTCTATGCTCTTGTATTGGCTTCTATGCCCTTCTATGCCCTTCTATTGGTTTCTATGCACTTCTCTGCCCTTCTCTGCCCTTCTATTGGCTTCTATGCCATGCTATGCCCTTCTATGCCATTCTATTGGCCTTTCTATGCCCTTCTGTAGGCTTCTATGTCCTTCTATGCCCTTCTATGCCCTTCTATGCCCTTCTATTGGATTATAAGCCCTTCTATTGCCTTCTATGCCCTTCTATGCCCTTCTATTGGCTTCTATGCACTTCTATATCCTTCTATGCCCTTCTATTGGCTTCTATGCCATTCTATTGTCTTCTATGCCCTTCTATGCCCTTCTATTGGCTTCTATGCCCTTCTATTGGCTTCTATGTCATTCTGTTGGCTTCTATGCCCTTCTATTGGCTTCTATGCCCTTCTATCCCCTTATCTTTTCTTCTATGCCCTTCTATTGGCTTCTATGCCCTTGTATTGGCTTCTATGCCCTTCTATGCCCTTCTATGCCCTTCTAGTGTCTTCTAGTGTATTCTATTGTCTTCTATGGTCTTCTATTTTCTTCTACGCTCTTCTATGACCTTCTATGCCCTTCTATGACCTTCTATGCCCTCCTATTGCCTTCTATGCCCTTCTAGTGTCTTCTATGCTCTTCTAATCCTTTCTATGCCCTTCTATGACCTTCTATGACCTTCTATTGCCTTCTATGCTATTGTATTTGCTTCTATGCCCTTCTATGCCCTTCTATGCCTTTCTATACCCTTCTATTGGCTTCTATGCTCTTCTATGGGCTTTTATGCCCTTCTATGCCCTTCTATGTGCTTCTGTGCTCTTCTGTGGGCTTCTATGGTCTTCTATGGGCTTCTATGCCCTTCTATGCCATTCTGTTGCCTTCTATTGCCTTCTATTGCCTTGTATTGACTTCTATTAACTTCTATCGTCTTCTATGCCCTTCTACGACCTTCTACGACCTTCTATGCCCTTCTATGCCCTTTTATTGGCTTATATGCCCTTCTACGGGCTTTAATGCACTTCTATGCCCTTCTATGGGCTTCTCTGCCCTTCTATGTGCTTCTATGCTCTTCTATGGGCTTCCATGGGCTTCTATGGGCTTCTATTGCCTTCTATTGCCTTCTATTGACTTCTATTAACTTCTATCGTCTTCTATGCCCTTCTACGACCTTCTATGCCCTTCTATGCCCTTCTATTGTCTTCTATGCCTTTCTATTGCCTTCTATGCCCTTCCAGGACCTTCTATGCCCTTCTATGCCTTTCTATGGCCTTCTATTGGCTTCTATGGCCTTCTATTGGCTTCTATGCCCTTCTATGGGCTTCTATGTATTTCTATTGGCTTCTATGCGCTTCTATTGGCTTCTATGCCCTTCTATCCCCTTGTCTTGGCTTCTATGCCCTTCTATGCCATTCTATTGTCTTCTATTGTCTTCTATGGTCTTCTATTTTCCTCTACACCCTTCTATGACCTTCTATGCCCTTCTATTGCCTTCTATGGCCTTCTATTGCCTTCTATGCCCTTCTATTGCCTTCTATGCCCTTCTGTGCCCTTCTATTGGCTTCTATGCCCTTCTATGCCGTTCTGTGCCCTTCTATGCCCTTCTATTGGCTTCTATGGCCTTCTATTGGCTTCTATGGCCTTCTATTTTCTTCTATGCACTTCTATTGGCTTCTATGCCCTTCCAGGACCTTCTATGCCCTTCTATGCCATTCTATGCCCTTCTATTGGCTTCTATGCCCTTCTATTGGCTTCTATGCACTTCTATGCCCTTGTATTGGCTTCTATGCCCTTCTATGGGCTTCTATGCCCTTCTGTTGGCGTCTATGCCCTTCTATTGGCTTCTGTGCCCTTCTATTGCCTTCTATGCCCTTGTATTGGCTGCTATGCCCTTCCAGGAACTTCTATGCCCTTCTGTGCCCTTCTATTGGCTTCTATGCCCTTCTATTGGCTTCTATGCCCTACTATCCCCTTGTCTTAGCTTCTATGCCCTTCTATGCCCTTCTATGCCCTTCTATTTGTCTTCTATTGTCTTCTATGGTCTTCTATTTTCCTCTACACCCTTCTATGACCTTCTATGCCCTTCTATTGCCTTCTATTCCCTTGTAGTGCCTTCTGTGCCCTTCTGTGCCCTTCTATGCGCTTCTATGGCCTTCTATGCCCTTCCATGCCCTTGTATGCCCTTGTATGCCCTTCTATGCCTTTCTATTGCCTACTATGCCCTTCCATTGGCTTCTATGCCCTTCCAGGAACTTCTATGGCCTTCTATTGGCTTCTATGGCCTTCTATTTGCTTCTATGCACTTCTATTGGCTTCTATGTCCTTCTCTTGGCTTCTATGCCCTTCTATTGCCTTCTGTTGCCTTCTATGCACTTCTATTGTCTTCTATGGTCTTCTATTTTCTTCTACGCCCTTCTATGACCTTCTATGCCCTTGTATGACCTTCTTTTGCCTTCTATTGCCTTCTGTGCCCTACTAGTGCCTTCTATGCCCTTTTATTGCCTTCTATGCTCTTGTATTGGCTTCTATGCCCTTCTATGCCCTTCTATTGGTTTCTATGCACTTCTCTGCCCTTCTCTGCCCTTCTATTGGCTTCTATGCCATGCTATGCCCTTCTGTGCCCTTCTATTGGCCTTTCTATGCCCTTCTGTAGGCTTCTATGTCCTTCTATGCCCTTCTATGCCCTTCTATGCCCTTCTATTGGATTCTAAGCCCTTCTATTGCCTTCTATGCCCTTCTATGCCCTTCTATTGGCTTCTATGCACTTCTATATCCTTCTATGCCCTTCTATTGGCTTCTATGCCATTCTATTGTCTTCTATGCCCTTCTATGCCCTTCTATTGGCTTCTATGCCCTTCTATTGGCTTCTATGTCATTCTGTTGGCTTTTATGCACTTCTATTGGCTTCTATGCCCTTCTATTGCCTTCTATGCCCTTCTATTGGCTGCTATGCCCTTCCAGGAACTTCTATGCCCTTCTGTGCCCTTCTATTGGCTTCTATGCCCTTCTATTGGCTTCTATGCCCTACTATCCCCTTGTCTTAGCTTCTATGCCCTTCTATGCCCTTCTATGCCCTTCTATTTGTCTTCTATTGTCTTCTATGATCTTCTATTTTCCTCTACACCCTTCTATGACCTTCTATGCCTTCTATTGCCTTCTATTCCCTTGTAGTGCCTTCTATGCCCTTCTGTGCCCTTCTATGCGCTTCTATGGCCTTCTATGCCCTTCCATGCACTTGTATGCAATTGTATGCCCTTCTATGCCCTTCTATTGCCTACTATGCCCTTCTATTGGCTTCTATGCCCTTCCAGGAACTTCTATGGCCTTCTATTGGCTTCTATGGCCTTCTATTTGCTTCTATGCACTTCTATTGGCTTCTATGTCCTTCTCTTGGCTTCTATGCCCTTCTATTGCCTTCTATTGCCTTCTATGCACTTCTATTGTCTTCTATGGTCTTCTATTTTCTTCTACGCCCTTCTATGACCTTCTATGCCCTTGTATGACCTTCTTTTGCCTTCTATTGCCTTCTGTGCCCTACTAGTGCCTTCTATGCCCTTTTATTGCCTTCTATGCTCTTGTATTGGCTTCTATGCCCTTCTATGCCCTTCTATTGGTTTCTATGCACTTCTCTGCCCTTCTCTGCCCTTCTATTGGCTTCTATGCCATGCTATGCCCTTCTATGCCATTCTATTGGCCTTTCTATGCCCTTCTGTAGGCTTCTATGTCCTTCTATGCCCTTCTATGCCCTTCTATGCCCTTCTATTGGATTATAAGCCCTTCTATTGCCTTCTATGCCCTTCTATGCCCTTCTATTGGCTTCTATGCACTTCTATATCCTTCTATGCCCTTCTATTGGCTTCTATGCCATTCTATTGTCTTCTATGCCCTTCTATGCCCTTCTATTGGCTTCTATGCCCTTCTATTGGCTTCTATGTCATTCTGTTGGCTTCTATGCCCTTCTATTGGCTTCTATGCCCTTCTATCCCCTTATCTTTTCTTCTATGCCCTTCTATTGGCTTCTATGCCCTTGTATTGGCTTCTATGCCCTTCTATGCCCTTCTATGCCCTTCTAGTGTCTTCTAGTGTATTCTATTGTCTTCTATGGTCTTCTATTTTCTTCTACGCTCTTCTATGACCTTCTATGCCCTTCTATGACCTTCTATGCCCTCCTATTGCCTTCTATGCCCTTCTAGTGTCTTCTATGCTCTTCTAATCCTTTCTATGCCCTTCTATGACCTTCTATGACCTTCTATTGCCTTCTATGCTATTGTATTTGCTTCTATGCCCTTCTATGCCCTTCTATGCCTTTCTATACCCTTCTATTGGCTTCTATGCTCTTCTATGGGCTTTTATGCCCTTCTATGCCCTTCTATGTGCTTCTGTGCTCTTCTGTGGGCTTCTATGGTCTTCTATGGGCTTCTATGCCCTTCTATGCCATTCTGTTGCCTTCTATTGCCTTCTATTGCCTTGTATTGACTTCTATTAACTTCTATCGTCTTCTATGCCCTTCTACGACCTTCTACGACCTTCTATGCCCTTCTATGCCCTTTTATTGGCTTATATGCCCTTCTACGGGCTTTAATGCACTTCTATGCCCTTCTATGGGCTTCTCTGCCCTTCTATGTGCTTCTATGCTCTTCTATGGGCTTCCATGGGCTTCTATGGGCTTCTATTGCCTTCTATTGCCTTCTATTGACTTCTATTAACTTCTATCGTCTTCTATGCCCTTCTACGACCTTCTATGCCCTTCTATGCCCTTCTATTGTCTTCTATGCCTTTCTATTGCCTTCTATGCCCTTCCAGGACCTTCTATGCCCTTCTATGCCTTTCTATGGCCTTCTATTGGCTTCTATGGCCTTCTATTGGCTTCTATGCCCTTCTATGGGCTTCTATGTATTTCTATTGGCTTCTATGCGCTTCTATTGGCTTCTATGCCCTTCTATCCCCTTGTCTTGGCTTCTATGCCCTTCTATGCCATTCTATTGTCTTCTATTGTCTTCTATGGTCTTCTATTTTCCTCTACACCCTTCTATGACCTTCTATGCCCTTCTATTGCCTTCTATGGCCTTCTATTGCCTTCTATGCCCTTCTATTGCCTTCTATGCCCTTCTGTGCCCTTCTATTGGCTTCTATGCCCTTCTATGCCGTTCTGTGCCCTTCTATGCCCTTCTATTGGCTTCTATGGCCTTCTATTGGCTTCTATGGCCTTCTATTTGCTTCTATGCACTTCTATTGGCTTCTATGCCCTTCCAGGACCTTCTATGCCCTTCTATGCCATTCTATGCCCTTCTATTGGCTTCTATGCCCTTCTATTGGCTTCTATGCACTTCTATGCCCTTGTATTGGCTTCTATGCCCTTCTATGGGCTTCTATGCCCTTCTGTTGGCGTCTATGCCCTTCTATTGGCTTCTATGCCCTTCTATTGCCTTCTATGCCCTTCTATTGGCTGCTATGCCCTTCCAGGAACTTCTATGCCCTTCTGTGCCCTTCTATTGGCTTCTATGCCCTTCTATTGGCTTCTATGCCCTACTATCCCCTTGTCTTAGCTTCTATGCCCTTCTATGCCCTTCTATGCCCTTCTATTTGTCTTCTATTGTCTTCTATGGTCTTCTATTTTCCTCTACACCCTTCTATGACCTTCTATGCCCTTCTATTGCCTTCTATTCCTTTCTAGTGCCTTCTATGCCCTTCTGTGCCCTTCTATGCGCTTCTATGGCCTTCTATGCCCTTCCATGCCCTTGTATGCCCTTGTATGCCCTTCTATTGCCTACTATGCCCTTCTATTGGCTTCTATGCCCTTCCAGGAACTTCTATGGCCTTCTATTGGCTTCTATGGCCTTCTATTTGCTTCTATGCACTTCTATTGGCTTCTATGTCCTTCTGTTGGCTTCTATGCCCTTCTATTTGCTTCCATGCCCTTCTATCCCCTTCTCTTGGCTTCTATGCCCTTCTATTGCCTTCTATTGCCTTCTATGCACTTCTATTGTCTTCTATGGTCTTCTATTTTCTTCTACGCCCTTCTATGACCTTCTATGCCCTTCTATGCCCTTGTATGACATTCTATTGCCTTCTGTGCCCTACTAGTGCCTTCTATGCCCTTTTATTGCCTTCTATGCTCTTGTATTGGCTTCTATGCCCTTCTATGCCCTTCTATTGGTTTCTATGCACTTCTCTGCCCTTCTCTGCCCTTCTATTGGCTTCTATGCCGTGCTATGCCCTTCTATGCCATTCTATTGGCCTTCTATGCCCTTCTGTAGGATTCTATGCCCTTCTATGCCCTTCTATGACCTTCTATGCCCTTCTATTGGATTCTAAGCCTTTCTATTGCGTTCTATGCCCTTCTATGCCCTTCTATTGGCTTCTATGCACTTCTATATGCTTCTATGCCCTTCTATTGGCTTCTATGCCCTTCTATTGGCTTCTATGTCATTCTGTTGGCTTCTATGCCCTTCTATTGGCTTCTGTGCCCTTCTATCCCCTTATCTTTGCTTCTATGCCCTTCTATTGCCTTCTATGCCCTTGTATTGGCTTCTATGCCCTTCTATGCCCTTCTATGCCCTTCTAGTGTCTTCTAGTGTATTCTATTGTCTTCTATTTTCTTCTACGCTCTTCTATGACCTTCTATGCCCTTCTATGCCCTTCTATGCCCTCCTATTGCCTTCTATGCCCTTCTAGTGTCTTCTATGCTCTTCTAATCCTTTCTATGCCCTTCTATACCCTTCTATGCCCTTCTATGACCTTCTATTCCCTTCTATTGCCTTCTATGCTATTGTATTTGCTTCTATGCCCTTCTATGCCCTTCTATTGTTTTCTATGCCCTTCTATGCCCTTCTATTGGCTTCTATGCCCTTCTATGCCTTCTATGCCCTTCTATGCCTTTCTATACCCTTCTATTGGCTTCTATGCTCTTCTATGGGCTTTTATGCCCTTCTATGCCCTTCTATGTGCTTCTGTGCTCTTCTGTGGGCTTCTATGGTCTTCTATGGGCTTCTATGCCCTTCTATGCCATTCTATTGCCTTCTATTGCCTTCTATTGCCTTGTATTGACTTCTATTAACTTCTGTCGTCTTCTATGCCCTTCTACGACCTTCTATGCCCTTCTATGCCCTTCTATGCCCTTTTATTGGCTTATATGCCCTTCTATGGGCTTTAATGCACTTCTATGCCCTTCTATGTGCTTCTATGCTCTTCTATGGGCTTCCATGGGCTTCTATGGGCTTCTATGGGCTTCTATTGCCTTCTATTGCCTTCTATTGCCTTCTATTGCCTTCTATTGACTTCTATTAACTTCTATCGTCTTCTATGCCTTTCTACGACCTTCTATGCCCTTCTATGCCCTTGTATTGGCTTCTATGCCTTTCTATTGCCTTCTATGCCCTTCCAGGACCTTCTACGCCCTTCTATGCCTTTCTATGGCCTTCTATTGGCTTCTATGGCCTTCTATTGGCTTCTATGCCCTTCTATGCCCTTCTATTGTCTTCTATTGTCTTCTATGGTCTTCTATTTTCCTCTACACCCTTCTATGACCTTCTATGCCCTTCTATTGCCTTCTATGGCCTTCTATTGCCTTCTATGCCCTTCTATTGCCTTCTATGCCCTTCTGTGCCCTTCTATTGGCTTCTATGCCCTTCTATGCCGTTCTGTGCCCTTCTATGCCCTTCTATTGGCTTCTATGCCCTTCTATGCCTTCTATGGCCTTCTATTGGCTTCTATGGCCTTCTATTTTCTTCTATGCCCTTCTATGCCCTTCTATGCCCTTCTATTGCCTTCTATGCCCTTCCAGGACCTTCTATGCCCTTCTATGCCATTCTATGCCCTTCTATTGGCTTCTATGCCCTTCTATTGGCTTCTATGCACTTCTATGCCCTTGTATTGGCTTCTATGCCCTTCTATGGGCTTCTATGCCCTTCTGTTGGCTTCTGTGCCCTTCTATTGGCTTCTATGCCCTTCTATTGCCTTCTATGCCCTTCTATTGGCTGCTATGCCCTTCCAGGAACTTCTATGCCCTTCTGTGCCCTTCTATTGGCTTCTATGCCCTTCTATTGGCTTCTATGCCCTACTATCCCCTTGTCTTAGCTTCTATGCCCTTCTATGCCCTTCTATTGCCTACTATGCCCTTCTATTTGCTTCTATGCCCTTCCAGGAACTTCTATGGCCTTCTATTGGCTTCTATGGCCTTCTATTTGCTTCTATGCACTTCTATTGGCTTCTATGTCCTTCTGTTGGCTTCTATGCCCTTCTATTGGCTTCCATGCCCTTCTATCCCCTTCTCTTGGCTTCTATGCCCTTCTATTGCCTTCTATTGCCTTCTATGCACTTCTATTGTCTTCTATGGTCTTCTATTTTCTTCTACGCCCTTCTATGACCTTCTATGCCCTTCTATGCCCTTGTATGACCTTCTATTGCCTTCTATTGCCTTCTGTGCCCTACTAGTGCCTTCTATGCCCTTTTATTGCCTTCTATGCTCTTGTATTGGCTTCTATGCCCTTCTCTCCCCTTCTGTTGGCTTCTATGCCGTGCTGTGCCCTTCTGTGCCATTCTATTGGCCTTCTATGCCCTTCTGTAGGCTTCTATGCCCTTCTATGCCCTTCTATGCCCTTCTATGCCTTTGTATTGGATTCTAAGCCCTTCTATTGCCTTCTATGCCCTTCTATGCCCTTCTATTGGCTTCTATGCCCTTCTATGCCCTTCTATGCCCGTCTATGCCCTTCTATGCCCTTCTATTGCCTTCTATGCCATTCTGTTGCCTTCTATGCCCTTCTAGTGCCTTCTATGCCCTTCTATGCCCTTCTATTGGCTTCTATGCCCTTCTATGCCCTTCTATTGACTTCTATGCCCTTCTATGCCCTTCTATGCCCTTCTATGGTCTTCTATGCCATTCTAAGCCCTTGTATTGGCTTCTATGCCATTCTCTGCCCTTCTATGCTTTTCTATGGCCTTCTATGGCCTTCTATGCCCTTCTACGGCCTTCTATTGTCTTCTATTGTCTTCTATTGCCTTCTGTTGTCTTCTGTTTTCTTCTATGCTGTTGTATTGTCTTCTGTGCCCTTCTGTGAACTTCTATGGCCTTCTATTGCCTTCTATGCCCTTTTGTTGCCTTCTATGCCCTTCTATGTCCTTCTGTGCCCTTCTATTGTCTTCTATGCCCTTCTATGCCCTTCTATTGGCTTCTATGCCCTTGTATTGGCTTCTATGCCATTCTATGCCCTTCTATTGGATTCTATGTCCTTCTATTGGCTTCTAAGACCTTCTATTGGCTTCTATGCCCTTCTACGCCCTTCTATGCCCATCTATGAGGTTCTATGCCCTTCTATGGTTTCCTATGACTTTCTATGCCCTTCTATGGGCTTCTATGAACTTCTATGTGCTTCTATGCTCTTCTATGGGCTTCCATGGGCTTCTATGGGCTTCTATTGCCTTCTATTGCCTTCTATTGTCTTCTATTGCCTTCTATTGACTTCTATTAACTTCTATCGTCTTCTATGCCCTTCTACGACCTTCTATGCCCTTCTATGCCCTTCTATTGTCTTCTATGCCTTTCTATTGCCTTCTATGCCCTTCCAGGACCTTCTATGCCCTTCTATGCCTTTCTATGGCCTTCTATTGGCTTCTATGGCCTTCTATTGGCTTCTATGCCCTTCTATGGTCTTCTATGTCCTTCTATTGGCTTCTATGCTCTTCTATTGGCTTCTATGCCCTTCTATCCCCTTGTCTTGGCTTCTATGCCCTTCTCTGCCCTTCTATTGTCTTCTATTGTCTTCTATGGTCTTCTATTTTCCTCTACACCCTTCTATGACCTTCTATGCCCTTCTATTGCCTTCTATGGCCTTCTATTGCCTTCTATGCCCTTCTATTGCCTTCTATGCCCTTCTGTGCCCTTCTATTGGCTTCTATGCCCTTCTATGCCGTTCTGTGCCCTTCTATGCCCTTCTATTGGCTTCTATGGCCTTCTATTGGCTTCTATGGCCTTCTATTTGCTTCTATGCACTTCTATTGGCTTCTATGCCCTTCCAGGACCTTCTATGCCCTTCTATGCCATTCTATGCCCTTCTATTGGCTTCTATGCCCTTCTATTGGCTTCTATGCACTTCTATGCCCTTGTATTGGCTTCTATGCCCTTCTATGGGCTTCTATGCCCTTCTGTTGGCGTCTATGCCCTTCTATTGGCTTCTATGCCCTTCTATTGCCTTCTATGCCCTTCTATTGGCTGCTATGCCCTTCCAGGAACTTCTATGCCCTTCTGTGCCCTTCTATTGGCTTCTATGCCCTTCTATTGGCTTCTATGCCCTACTATCCCCTTGTCTTAGCTTCTATGCCCTTCTATGCCCTTCTATTTGTCTTCTATTGTCTTCTATGGTCTTCTATTTTCCTCTACACCCTTCTATGACCTTCTATGCCCTTCTATTGCCTTCTATTCCTTTCTAGTGCCTTCTATGCCCTTCTGTGCCCTTCTATGCGCTTCTATGACCTTCTATGCCCTTCCATGCCCTTGTATGCCCTTGTATGCCCTTCTATTGCCTACTATGCCCTTCTATTGGCTTCTATGCCCTTCCAGGAACTTCTATGGCCTTCTATTGGCTTCTATGGCCTTCTATTTGCTTCTATGCACTTCTATTGGCTTCTATGTCCTTCTGTTGGCTTCTATGCCCTTCTATTGCCTTCTATTGCCTTCTATGCACTTCTATTGTCTTCTATGGTCTTCTATTTTCTTCTACGCCCTTCTATGACCTTCTATGCCCTTGTATGACCTTCTTTTGCCTTCTATTGCCTTCTGTGCCCTACTAGTGCCTTCTATGCCCTTTTATTGCCTTCTATGCTCTTGTATTGGCTTCTATGCCCTTCTATGCCCTTCTATTGGTTTCTATGCACTTCTCTGCCCTTCTCTGCCCTTCTATTGGCTTCTATGCCATGCTATGCCCTTCTATGCCATTCTATTGGCCTTTCTATGCCCTTCTGTAGGCTTCTATTTCCTTCTATGCCCTTCTATGCCCTTCTATGCCCTTCTATTGGATTCTAAGCCCTTCTATTGCCTTCTATGCCCTTCTATGCCCTTCTATTGGCTTCTATGCACTTCTATATCCTTTTATGCCCTTCTATTGGCTTCTATGCCATTCAATTGTCTTCTATGCCCTTCTATGCCCTTCTATTGGCTTCTATGCCCTTCTATTGGCTTCTATGTCATTCTGTTGGCTTCTATGCCCTTCTATTGGCTTCTATGCCCTTCTATCCCCTTATCTTTGCTTCTATGCCCTTCTATTGCCTTCTATGCCCTTGTATTGGCTTCTATGCCCTTCTATGCCCTTCTATGCCCTTCTAGTGTCTTCTAGTGTATTCTATTGTCTTCTATGGTCTTCTATTTTCTTCTACGCTCTTCTATGACCTTCTATGCCCTTCTATGACCTTCTATGCCCTCCTATTGCCTTCTATGCCCTTCTAGTGTCTTCTATGCTCTTCTAATCCTTTCTATGCCCTTCTATGACCTTCTATGACCTTCTATTGCCTTCTATGCTATTGTATTTGCTTCTATGCCCTTCTATGCCCTTCTATTGTTTTCTATGCCCTTCTATGCCCTTCTATGCCTTTCTATACCCTTCTATTGGCTTCTATGCTCTTCTATGGGCTTTTATGCCCTTCTATGCCCTTCTATGTGCTTCTGTGCTCTTCTGTGGGCTTCTATGGTCTTCTATGGGCTTCTATGCCCTTCTATGCCATTCTGTTGCCTTCTATTGCCTTCTATTGCCTTGTATTGACTTCTATTAACTTCTATCGTCTTCTATGCCCTTCTACGACCTTCTATGCCCTTCTATGCCCTTCTATGCCCTTTTATTGGCTTATATGCCCTTCTATGGGCTTTAATGCACTTCTATGCCCTTCTATGGGCTTCTCTGCCCTTCTATGTGCTTCTATGCTCTTCTATGGGCTTCCATGGGCTTCTATGGGCTTCTATTGCCTTCTGTTGCCTTCTATTGCCTTCTATTGCCTTCTATTGACTTCTATTAACTTCTATCGTCTTCTATGCCCTTCTACGACCTTCTATGCCCTTCTATGCCCTTCTATTGTCTTCTATGCCTTTCTATTGCCTTCTATGCCCTTCCAGGACCTTCTATGCCCTTCTATGCCTTTCTATGGCCTTCTATTGGCTTCTATGGCCTTCTATTGGCTTCTATGCCCTTCTATGGGCTTCTATGTCCTTCTGTTGGCTTCTATGCCCTTCTATTGTCTTCTATTGTCTTCTATGGTCTTCTATTTTCCTCTACACCCTTCTATGACCTTCTATGCCCTTCTATTGCCTTCTATGGCCTTCTATTGCCTTCTATGCCCTTCTATTGCCTTCTATGCCCTTCTGTGCCCTTCTATTGGCTTCTATGCCCTTCTATGCCGTTCTGTGCCCTTCTATGCCCTTCTATTGGCTTCTATGGCCTTCTATTGGCTTCTATGGCCTTCTATTTGCTTCTATGCACTTCTATTGGCTGCTATGCCCTTCCAGGACCTTCTATGCCCTTCTATGCCATTCTATGCCCTTCTATTGGCTTCTATGCCCTTCTATTGGCTTCTATGCCCTTCTATCCCCTTGTCTTAGCTTCTATGCCCTTCTATGCCCTTCTATGCCCTTCTATTTGTCTTCTATTGTCTTCTATGGTCTTCTATTTTCCTCTACACCCTTCTATGACCTTCTATGCCCTTCTATTGCCTTCTATTCCTTTCTAGTGCCTTCTATGCCCTTCTGTGCCCTTCTATGCGCTTCTATGGCCTTCTATGCCCTTCCATGCCCTTGTATGCCCTTGTATGCCCTTCTATTGCCTACTATGCCCTTCTATTGGCTTCTATGCCCTTCCAGGAACTTCTATGGCCTTCTATTGGCTTCTATGGCCTTCTATTTGCTTCTATGCACTTCTATTGGCTTCTATGTCCTTCTGTTGGCTTCTATGCCCTTCTATTGGCTTCCATGCCCTTCTATCCCCTTCTCTTGGCTTCTATGCCCTTCTATTGCCTTCTATTGCCTTCTATGCACTTCTATTGTCTTCTATGGTCTTCTATTTTCTTCTACGCCCTTCTATGACCTTCTATGTCCTTCTATGCCCTTGTATGACATTCTATTGCCTTCTGTGCCCTACTAGTGCCTTCTATGCCCTTTTATTGCCTTCTATGCTGTTGTATTGGCTTCTATGCCCTTCTATGCCCTTCTATTGGTTTCTATGCACTTCTCTGCCCTTCTCTGCCCTTGTATTGGCTTCTATGCCGTGCTATGCCTTCTATGCCATTCTACTGGCCTTCTATGCCCTTCTGTAGGATTCTATGCCCTTCTATGCCCTTCTATGCCCTTCTATGCCCTTCTATTGGATTCTAAGCCTTTCTATTGCCTTCTATGCCCTTCTATGCCCTTCTATTGGCTTCTATGCACTTCTATATCCTTCTATGCCCTTCTATTGGCTTCTATGCACTTCTATATCCTTCTATGCCCTTCTATTGCCTTCTATGCTATTGTATTTGCTTCTATGCCCTTCTATGCCCTTCTATTGTTTTCTATGCCCTTCTATGCCCTTCTATTGGCTTCTATGCCCTTCTATGCCTTCTATGCCCTTCTATGCCTTTCTATACCCTTCTATTGGCTTCTATGCTCTTCTATGGGCTTTTATGCCCTTCTATGCCCTTCTATGTGCTTCTGTGCTCTTCTGTGGGCTTCTATGGTCTTCTATGGGCTTCTATGCCCTTCTATGCCATTCTATTGCCTTCTATTGCCTTCTATTGCCTTGTATTGACTTCTATTAACTTCTATCGTCTTCTATGCCCTTCTACGACCTTCTATGCCCTTCTATGCCCTTCTATGCCCTTTTATTGGCTTATATGCCCTTCTATGGGCTTTAATGCACTTCTCTGCCCTTCTATGTGCTTCTATGCTCTTCTATGGGCTTCCATGGGCTTCTATGGGCTTCTATGGGCTTCTATGGGCTTCTATTGCCTTCTATTGCCTTCTATTGCCTTCTATTGCCTTCTATTGACTTCTATTAACTTCTATCGTCTTCTATGCCCTTCTACGACCTTCTATGCCCTTCTATGCCCTTGTATTGGCTTCTATGCCTTTCTATTGCCTTCTATGCCCTTCCAGGACCTTCTATGCCCTTCTATGCCTTTCTATGGCCTTCTATTGGCTTCTATGGCCTTCTATTGGCTTCTATGCCCTTCTATGGGCTTCTATGTCCTTCTATTGGCTTCTATGCGCTTCTATTGGCTTCTATGCCCTTCTATCCCCTTGTCTTGGCTTCTATGCCCTTCTATGCCCTTCTATTGTCTTCTATTGTCTTCTATGGTCTTCTATTTTCCTCTACACCCTTCTATGACTTTCTATGCCCTTCTATTGCCTTCTATGCCCTTCTATTGGCTGCTATGCCCTTCCAGGAACTTCTATGCCCTTCTGTGCCCTTCTATTGGCTTCTATGCCCTTCTATTGGCTTCTATGCCCTACTATCCCCTTGTCTTAGCTTCTATGCCCTTCTATGCCCTTCTATTGCCTACTATGCCCTTCTATTTGCTTCTATGCCCTTCCAGGAACTTCTATGGCCTTCTATTGGCTTCTATGGCCTTCTATTTGCTTCTATGCACTTCTATTGGCTTCTATGTCCTTCTGTTGGCTTCTATGCCCTTCTATTGGCTTCCATGCCCTTCTATCCCCTTCTCTTGGCTTCTATGCCCTTCTATTGCCTTCTATTGCCTTCTATGCACTTCTATTGTCTTCTATGGTCTTCTATTTTCTTCTACGCCCTTCTATGACCTTCTATGCCCTTCTATGCCCTTGTATGACCTTCTATTGCCTTCTATTGCCTTCTGTGCCCTACTAGTGCCTTCTATGCCCTTTTATTGCCTTCTATGCTCTTGTATTGGCTTCTATGCCCTTCTCTCCCCTTCTGTTGGCTTCTATGCCGTGCTGTGCCCTTCTGTGCCATTCTATTGGCCTTCTATGCCCTTCTGTAGGCTTCTATGCCCTTCTATGCCCTTCTATGCCCTTCTATGCCTTTGTATTGGATTCTAAGCCCTTCTATTGCCTTCTATGCCCTTCTATGCCCTTCTATTGGCTTCTATGCCCTTCTATGCCCTTCTATGCCCGTCTATGCCCTTCTATGCCCTTCTATTGCCTTCTATGCCATTCTGTTGCCTTCTATGCCCTTCTAGTGCCTTCTATGCCCTTCTATGCCCTTCTATTGGCTTCTATGCCCTTCTATGCCCTTCTATTGACTTCTATGCCCTTCTATGCCCCTTCTATGCCCTTCTATGGTCTTCTATGCCATTCTAAGCCCTTGTATTGGCTTCTATGCCATTCTCTGCCCTTCTATGCTTTTCTATGGCCTTCTATGGCCTTCTATGCCCTTCTACGGCCTTCTATTGTCTTCTATTGTCTTCTATTGCCTTCTCTTGTCTTCTGTTTTCTTCTATGCTGTTGTATTGTCTTCTGTGCCCTTCTGTGAACTTCTATGGCCTTCTATTGCCTTCTATGCCCTTTTGTTGCCTTCTATGCCCTTCTATGTCCTTCTGTGCCCTTCTATTGTCTTCTATGCCCTTCTATGCCCTTCTATTGGCTTCTATGCCCTTGTATTGGCTTCTATGCCATTCTATGCCCTTCTATTGGATTCTATGTCCTTCTATTGGCTTCTAAGACCTTCTATTGGCTTCTATGCCCTTCTACGCCCTTCTATGCCCATCTATGAGGTTCTATGCCCTTCTATGGTTTCCTATGACTTTCTATGCCCTTCTATGGGCTTCTATGAACTTCTATGTGCTTCTATGCTCTTCTATGGGCTTCCATGGGCTTCTATGGGCTTCTATTGCCTTCTATTGCCTTCTATTGTCTTCTATTGCCTTCTATTGACTTCTATTAACTTCTATCGTCTTCTATGCCCTTCTACGACCTTCTATGCCCTTCTATGCCCTTCTATTGTCTTCTATGCCTTTCTATTGCCTTCTATGCCCTTCCAGGACCTTCTATGCCCTTCTATGCCTTTCTATGGCCTTCTATTGGCTTCTATGGCCTTCTATTGGCTTCTATGCCCTTCTATGGTCTTCTATGTCCTTCTATTGGCTTCTATGCGCTTCTATTGGCTTCTATGCCCTTCTATCCCCTTGTCTTGGCTTCTATGCCCTTCTATGCCCTTCTATTGTCTTCTATTGTCTTCTATGGTCTTCTATTTTCCTCTACACCCTTCTATGACCTTCTATGCCCTTCTATTGCCTTCTATGGCCTTCTATTGCCTTCTATGCCCTTCTATTGCCTTCTATGCCCTTCTGTGCCCTTCTATTGGCTTCTATGCCCTTCTATGCCGTTCTGTGCCCTTCTATGCCCTTCTATTGGCTTCTATGGCCTTCTATTGGCTTCTATGGCCTTCTATTTGCTTCTATGCACTTCTATTGGCTTCTATGCCCTTCCAGGACCTTCTATGCCCTTCTATGCCATTCTATGCCCTTCTATTGGCTTCTATGCCCTTCTATTGGCTTCTATGCACTTCTATGCCCTTGTATTGGCTTCTATGCCCTTCTATGGGCTTCTATGCCCTTCTGTTGGCGTCTATGCCCTTCTATTGGCTTCTATGCCCTTCTATTGCCTTCTATGCCCTTCTATTGGCTGCTATGCCCTTCCAGGAACTTCTATGCCCTTCTGTGCCCTTCTATTGGCTTCTATGCCCTTCTATTGGCTTCTATGCCCTACTATCCCCTTGTCTTAGCTTCTATGCCCTTCTATGCCCTTCTATTTGTCTTCTATTGTCTTCTATGGTCTTCTATTTTCCTCTACACCCTTCTATGACCTTCTATGCCCTTCTATTGCCTTCTATTCCTTTCTAGTGCCTTCTATGCCCTTCTGTGCCCTTCTATGCGCTTCTATGGCCTTCTATGCCCTTCCATGCCCTTGTATGCCCTTGTATGCCCTTCTATTGCCTACTATGCCCTTCTATTGGCTTCTATGCCCTTCCAGGAACTTCTATGGCCTTCTATTGGCTTCTATGGCCTTCTATTTGCTTCTATGCACTTCTATTGGCTTCTATGTCCTTCTGTTGGCTTCTATGCCCTTCTATTGCCTTCTATTGCCTTCTATGCACTTCTATTGTCTTCTATGGTCTTCTATTTTCTTCTACGCCCTTCTATGACCTTCTATGCCCTTGTATGACCTTCTTTTGCCTTCTATTGCCTTCTGTGCCCTACTAGTGCCTTCTATGCCCTTTTATTGCCTTCTATGCTCTTGTATTGGCTTCTATGCCCTTCTATGCCCTTCTATTGGTTTCTATGCACTTCTCTGCCCTTCTCTGCCCTTCTATTGGCTTCTATGCCATGCTATGCCCTTCTATGCCATTCTATTGGCCTTTCTATGCCCTTCTGTAGGCTTCTATTTCCTTCTATGCCCTTCTATGCCCTTCTATGCCCTTCTATTGGATTCTAAGCCCTTCTATTGCCTTCTATGCCCTTCTATGCCCTTCTATTGGCTTCTATGCACTTCTATATCCTTTTATGCCCTTCTATTGGCTTCTATGCCATTCAATTGTCTTCTATGCCCTTCTATGCCCTTCTATTGGCTTCTATGCCCTTCTATTGGCTTCTGTGTCATTCTGTTGGCTTCTATGCCCTTCTATTGGCTTCTATGCCCTTCTATCCCCTTATCTTTGCTTCTATGCCCTTCTATTGCCTTCTATGCCCTTGTATTGGCTTCTATGCCCTTCTATGCCCTTCTATGCCCTTCTAGTGTCTTCTAGTGTATTCTATTGTCTTCTATGGTCTTCTATTTTCTTCTACGCTCTTCTATGACCTTCTATGCCCTTCTATGACCTTCTATGCCCTCCTATTGCCTTCTATGCCCTTCTAGTGTCTTCTATGCTCTTCTAATCCTTTCTATGCCCTTCTATGACCTTCTATGACCTTCTATTGCCTTCTATGCTATTGTATTTGCTTCTATGCCCTTCTATGCCCTTCTATTGTTTTCTATGCCCTTCTATGCCCTTCTATGCCTTTCTATACCCTTCTATTGGCTTCTATGCTCTTCTATGGGCTTTTATGCCCTTCTATGCCCTTCTATGTGCTTCTGTGCTCTTCTGTGGGCTTCTATGGTCTTCTATGGGCTTCTATGCCCTTCTATGCCATTCTGTTGCCTTCTATTGCCTTCTATTGCCTTGTATTGACTTCTATTAACTTCTATCGTCTTCTATGCCCTTCTACGACCTTCTATGCCCTTCTATGCCCTTCTATGCCCTTTTATTGGCTTATATGCCCTTCTATGGGCTTTAATGCACTTCTATGCCCTTCTATGGGCTTCTCTGCCCTTCTATGTGCTTCTATGCTCTTCTATGGGCTTCCATGGGCTTCTATGGGCTTCTATTGCCTTCTGTTGCCTTCTATTGCCTTCTATTGCCTTCTATTGACTTCTATTAACTTCTATCGTCTTCTATGCCCTTCTACGACCTTCTATGCCCTTCTATGCCCTTCTATTGTCTTCTATGCCTTTCTATTGCCTTCTATGCCCTTCCAGGACCTTCTATGCCCTTCTATGCCTTTCTATGGCCTTCTATTGGCTTCTATGGCCTTCTATTGGCTTCTATGCCCTTCTATGGGCTTCTATGTCCTTCTGTTGGCTTCTATGCCCTTCTATTGTCTTCTATTGTCTTCTATGGTCTTCTATTTTCCTCTACACCCTTCTATGACCTTCTATGCCCTTCTATTGCCTTCTATGGCCTTCTATTGCCTTCTATGCCCTTCTATTGCCTTCTATGCCCTTCTGTGCCCTTCTATTGGCTTCTATGCCCTTCTATGCCGTTCTGTGCCCTTCTATGCCCTTCTATTGGCTTCTATGGCCTTCTATTGGCTTCTATGGCCTTCTATTTGCTTCTATGCACTTCTATTGGCTGCTATGCCCTTCCAGGACCTTCTATGCCCTTCTATGCCATTCTATGCCCTTCTATTGGCTTCTATGCCCTTCTATTGGCTTCTATGCCCTTCTATCCCCTTGTCTTAGCTTCTATGCCCTTCTATGCCCTTCTATGCCCTTCTATTTGTCTTCTATTGTCTTCTATGGTCTTCTATTTTCCTCTACACCCTTCTATGACCTTCTATGCCCTTCTATTGCCTTCTATTCCTTTCTAGTGCCTTCTATGCCCTTCTGTGCCCTTCTATGCGCTTCTATGGCCTTCTATGCCCTTCCATGCCCTTGTATGCCCTTGTATGCCCTTCTATTGCCTACTATGCCCTTCTATTGGCTTCTATGCCCTTCCAGGAACTTCTATGGCCTTCTATTGGCTTCTATGGCCTTCTATTTGCTTCTATGCACTTCTATTGGCTTCTATGTCCTTCTGTTGGCTTCTATGCCCTTCTATTGGCTTCCATGCCCTTCTATCCCCTTCTCTTGGCTTCTATGCCCTTCTATTGCCTTCTATTGCCTTCTATGCACTTCTATTGTCTTCTATGGTCTTCTATTTTCTTCTACGCCCTTCTATGACCTTCTATGTCCTTCTATGCCCTTGTATGACATTCTATTGCCTTCTGTGCCCTACTAGTGCCTTCTATGCCCTTTTATTGCCTTCTATGCTGTTGTATTGGCTTCTATGCCCTTCTATGCCCTTCTATTGGTTTCTATGCACTTCTCTGCCCTTCTCTGCCCTTGTATTGGCTTCTATGCCGTGCTATGCCTTCTATGCCATTCTACTGGCCTTCTATGCCCTTCTGTAGGATTCTATGCCCTTCTATGCCCTTCTATGCCCTTCTATGCCCTTCTATTGGATTCTAAGCCTTTCTATTGCCTTCTATGCCCTTCTATGCCCTTCTATTGGCTTCTATGCACTTCTATATCCTTCTATGCCCTTCTATTGGCTTCTATGCACTTCTATATCCTTCTATGCCCTTCTATTGCCTTCTATGCTATTGTATTTGCTTCTATGCCCTTCTATGCCCTTCTATTGTTTTCTATGCCCTTCTATGCCCTTCTATTGGCTTCTATGCCCTTCTATGCCTTCTATGCCCTTCTATGCCTTTCTATACCCTTCTATTGGCTTCTATGCTCTTCTATGGGCTTTTATGCCCTTCTATGCCCTTCTATGTGCTTCTGTGCTCTTCTGTGGGCTTCTATGGTCTTCTATGGGCTTCTATGCCCTTCTATGCCATTCTATTGCCTTCTATTGCCTTCTATTGCCTTGTATTGACTTCTATTAACTTCTATCGTCTTCTATGCCCTTCTACGACCTTCTATGCCCTTCTATGCCCTTCTATGCCCTTTTATTGGCTTATATGCCCTTCTATGGGCTTTAATGCACTTCTCTGCCCTTCTATGTGCTTCTATGCTCTTCTATGGGCTTCCATGGGCTTCTATGGGCTTCTATGGGCTTCTATGGGCTTCTATTGCCTTCTATTGCCTTCTATTGCCTTCTATTGCCTTCTATTGACTTCTATTAACTTCTATCGTCTTCTATGCCCTTCTACGACCTTCTATGCCCTTCTATGCCCTTGTATTGGCTTCTATGCCTTTCTATTGCCTTCTATGCCCTTCCAGGACCTTCTATGCCCTTCTATGCCTTTCTATGGCCTTCTATTGGCTTCTATGGCCTTCTATTGGCTTCTATGCCCTTCTATGGGCTTCTATGTCCTTCTATTGGCTTCTATGCGCTTCTATTGGCTTCTATGCCCTTCTATCCCCTTGTCTTGGCTTCTATGCCCTTCTATGCCCTTCTATTGTCTTCTATTGTCTTCTATGGTCTTCTATTTTCCTCTACACCCTTCTATGACTTTCTATGCCCTTCTATTGCCTTCTATGGCCTTCTATTGCCTTCTATGCCCTTCTATTGCCTTCTATGCCCTTCTGTGCCCTTCTATTGGCTTCTATGCCCTTCTATGCCGTTCTGTGCCCTTCTATGCCCTTCTATTGGCTTCTATGCCCTTCTATGCCTTCTATGGCCTTCTATTGGCTTCTATGGCCTTCTATTTTCTTCTATGCACTTCTATTGGCTTCTATGCCCTTCCAGGACCTTCTATGCCCTTCTATGCCATTCTATGCCCTTCTATTGGCTTCTATGCCCTTCTATTGGCTTCTATGCACTTCTATGCCCTTGTATTGGCTTCTATGCCCTTCTATTGCCTTCTATGCCCTTTTATTGGCTGCTATGCCCTTCTATTGCCTTCTATGCCCTTCTATTGGCTGCTATGCCCTTCCAGGAACTTCTATGCCCTTCTGTGCCCTTCTATTGGCTTCTATGCCCTTCTATTGTCTTCTATGCCCTACTATCCCCTTGTCTTAGCTTCTATGCCCTTCTATGCCCTTCTATGCCCTTCTATTTGTCTTCTATTGTCTTCTATGGTCTTCTATTTTCCTCTACACCCTTCTATGACCTTCTATGCCCTTCTATTGCCTTCTATTCCCTTGTAGTGCCTTCTATGCCCTTCTGTGCCCTTCTATGCGCTTCTATGGCCTTCTATGCCCTTCCATGCCCTTGTATGCCCTTGTATGCCCTTCTATGCCCTTCTATTGCCTACTATGCCCTTCTATTGGCTTCTATGCCCTTCCAGCTACTTCTATGGCGTTCTATTGGCTTCTATGGCCTTCTATTTGCTTCTATGCACTTCTATTGGCTTCTATGTCCTTCTGTTGGCTTCTATGCCCTTCTATTTGCTTCCATGCCCTTCTATCCCCTTCTCTTGGCTTCTATGCCCTTCTATTGCCTTCTATTGCCTTCTATGCACTTCTATTGTCTTCTATGATCTTCTATTTTCTTCTACGCCCTTCTATGACCTTCTATGCCCTTCTATGCCCTTGTATGACATTCTATTGCCTTCTGTGCCCTACTAGTGCCTTCTATGCCCTTTTATTGCCTTCTATGCTCTTGTATTGGCTTCTATGCCCTTCTATGCCCTTCTATTGGTTTCCATGCACTTCTCTGCCCTTCTCTGCCCTTCTATTGGCTTCTATGCCGTGCTATACCCTTCTATGCCATTCTATTGGCCTTCTATGCCCTTCTGTAGGCTTCTATGCCCTTCTATGCCCTTCTATGCCCTTCTATTGGATTCTAAGCCCTTCTATTGCCTTCTATGCCCATCTATGCCCTTCTATTGGCTTCTATGCACTTCTATATCCTTCTATGCCCTTCTATTGGCTTCTATGCCCTTCTATTGGCTTCTATGTCATTCTGTTGGCTTCTATGCCCTTCTATGGGCTTCTATGCCCTTCTATCCCCTTATCTTTGCTTCTATGCCCTTCTATTGCCTTCTATGCCCTTCTATGGGCTTCTATGGCCTTCTATGCCCTTCTATGCCCTTCTAGTGCCTTCTAGTGTATTCTATTGTCTTCTATGGTCTTCTATTTTCTTCTACGCTCTTCTATGACCTTCTATGCCCTTCTATGACCTTCTATGCCCTCCTATTGCCTTCTATGCCCTTCTAGTGTCTTCTATGCTCTTCTAATCCTTTCTATGCCCTTCTATACCCTTCTATGCCCTTCTATGACCTTCTATGCCCTTCTATTGCCTTCTGTGCTATTGTATTTGCTTCTATGCCCTTCTATGCCCTTCTATTGTTTTCTATGCCCTTCTATGCCCTTCTATTGGCTTCTATGCCCTTCTATGCCTTCTATGCCCTTCTATGCCTTTCTATACCCTTCTATTGGCTTCTATGCTCTTCTATGGGCTTTTATGCCCTTCTATGCCCTTCTATGTGCTTCTGTGCTCTTCTGGGGGCTTCTATGGTCTTCTATGGTCTTCTATGCCCTTCTATGCCATTCTATTGCCTTCTATTGCCTTCTATTGCCTTGTATTGACTTCTATTAACTTCTATCGTCTTCTATGCCCTTCTACGACCTTCTATGCCCTTCTATGCCCTTCTATGCCCTTCTATGCCCTTTTATTGGCTTATATGCCCTTCTATGGGCTTTAATGCACTTCTATGCCCTTCTATGGGCTTCTCTGCCCTTCTATGTGCTTCTATGCTCTTCTATGGGCTTCCATGGGCTTCTATGGGCTTCTATGGGCTTCTATTGCCTTCTATTGCCTTCTATTGCCTTCTATTGCCTTCTATTAACTTCTATCGTCTTCTGTGCCCTTTTACGACCTTCTATGCCCTTCTATGCCCTTCTATTGGCTTCTATGCCTTTCTATTGCCTTCTATGCCCTTCCAGGACCTTCTATGCCCTTCTATGCCTTTCTATGGCCTTCTATTGGCTTCTATGGCCTTCTATTGGCTTCTATGCCCTTCTATGGGCTTCTATGTCCTTCTATTGGCTTCTATGCGCTTCTATTGGCTTCTATGCCCTTCTATCCCCTTGTCTTGGCTTCTATGCCCTTCTATGCCCTTCTGTTGTCTTCTATTGTCTTCTATGGTCTTCTATTTTCCTCTACACCCTTCTATGACCTTCTATGCCCTTCTATTGCCTTCTATGGCCTTCTATTGCCTTCTATGCCCTTCTATTGCCTTCTATGCCCTTCTGTGCCCTTCTATGCCCTTCTATTGGCTTCTATGCCCTTCTATGCCTTCTATGCCTTTCTATGCCCTTTTATTGGCTTCCATGCCCTTCTCTTGCCTTCTATGCCCTTCCAGGACCTTCTATGCCCTTCTATGCCATTCTATACCCTTCTATTGGCTTCTATGCCCTTCTATTGGCTTCTATGCACTTCTATGCACTTGTATTGGCTTCTATGCCCTTCTATGGGCTTCTATGCCCTTCTGTTGGCTTCTGTGCCATTCTATTGGCTTCTATGCCCTTCTATTGCCTTCTATGCCCTTCTATAGGCTGCTATGCCCTTCCAGGAACTTCTATGCCCTTCTGTGCCCTTCTATTGGCTTCTATGCCCTTCTATTGGCTTCTATGCCCTTCTAGTGTCTTCTATGCTCTTCTAATCCTTTCTATGCCCTTCTATACCCTTCTATGCCCTTCTATGACCTTCTATGCCCTTCTATTGTCTTCTATGCTATTGTATTTGCTTCTATGCCCTTCTATGCCCTTCTATTGTTTTCTATGCCCTTCTATGCCCTTCTATTGGCTTCTATGCCCTTCTATGCCTTCTATGCCCTTCTATGCCTTTCTATACCCTTCTATTGGCTTCTATGCTCTTCTATGGGCTTTTATGCCCTTCTATGCCCTTCTATGTGCTTCTGTGCTCTTCTGTGGGCTTCTATGGTCTTCTATGGGCTTCTATGCCCTTCTATGCCATTCTATTGCCTTCTATTGCCTTCTATTGCCTTGTATTGACTTCTATTATACTTCTATCGTCTTCTATGCCCTTCTACGACCTTCTATGCCCTTCTATGCCCTTTTATTGGCTTATATGCCCTTCTATGGGCTTTAATGCACTTCTATGCCCTTCTATGGGCTTCTCTGCCCTTCTATGTGCTTCTATGCTCTTCTATGGGCTTCCATGGGCTTCTATGGGCTTCTATGGGCTTCTATTGCCTTCTATTGCCTTCTATTGCCTTCTATTGCCTTCTATTAACTTCTATCGTCTTCTGTGCCCTTTTACGACCTTCTATGCCCTTCTATGCCCTTCTATTGGCTTCTATGCCTTTCTATTGCCTTCTATGCCCTTCCAGGACCTTCTATGCCCTTCTATGCCTTTCTATGGCCTTCTATTGGCTTCTATGGCCTTCTATTGGCTTCTATGCCCTTCTATGGGCTTCTATGTCCTTCTATTGGCTTCTATGCGCTTCTATTGGCTTCTATGCCCTTCTATCCCCTTGTCTTGGCTTCTATGCCCTTCTATGCCCTTGTATTGTCTTCTATTGTCTTCTATGGTCTTCTATTTTCCTCTACACCCTTCTATGACCTTCTATGCCCTTCTATTGCCTTCTATGGCCTTCTATTGCCTTCTATGCCCTTCTATTGCCTTCTATGCCTTTCTCTGCCCTTCTATGCCCTTCTATTGGCTTCTATGCCCTTCTATGCCTTCTATGCCCTTCTATGCCTTTCTATGCCCTTTTACTGGCTTCCATGCCCTTCTATTGCCTTCTATGCCCTTCCAGGACCTTCTATGCCCTTCTGTGCCATTCTATGCCCTTCTATTGGCTTCTATGCACTTCTATGCACTTGTATTGGCTTCTATGCCCTTCTATGGGCTTCTATGCCCTTCTGTTGGCTTCTGTGCCATTCTATTGGCTTCTATGCCCTTCTATTGCCTTCTATGCCCTTCTATAGGCTGCTATGCCCTTCCAGGAACTTCTATGCCCTTCTGTGCCCTTCTATTGGCTTCTATGCCCTTCTATTGGCTTCTATGCCCTTCTAGTGTCTTCTATGCTCTTCTAATCCTTTCTATGCCCTTCTATACCCTTCTATGCCCTTCTATGACCTTCTATGCCCTTCTATTGCCTTCTATGCTATTGTATTTGCTTCTATGCCCTTCTATGCCCTTCTATTGTTTTCTATGCCCTTCTATGCCCTTCTATTGGCTTCTATGCCCTTCTATGCCTTCTATGCCCTTCTATGCCTTTCTATACCCTTCTATTGGCTTCTATGCTCTTCTATGGGCTTTTATGCCCTTCTATGCCCTTCTATGTGCTTCTGTGCTCTTCTGTGGGCTTCTATGGTCTTCTATGGGCTTCTATGCCCTTCTATGCCATTCTATTGCCTTCTATTGCCTTCTATTGCCTTGTATTGACTTCTATTAACTTCTATCGTCTTCTATGCCCTTCTACGACCTTCTATGCCCTTCTATGCCCTTCTATGCCCTTTTATTGGCTTATATGCCCTTCTATGGGCTTTAATGCACTTCTCTGCCCTTCTATGTGCTTCTATGCTCTTCTATGGGCTTCCATGGGCTTCTATGGTCTTCTATGGGCTTCTATTGCCTTCTATTGCCTTCTATTGCCTTCTATTGCCTTCTATTGACTTCTATTAACTTCTATCGTCTTCTATGCCCTTCTACGACCTTCTATGCCCTTCTATGCCCTTGTATTGGCTTCTATGTCTTTCTATTGCCTTCTATGCCCTTCCAGGACCTTCTATGCCCTTCTATGCCTTTCTATGGCCTTCTATTGGCTTCTATGGCCTTCTATTGGCTTCTATGCCCTTCTATGGGCTTCTATGTCCTTCTATTGGCTTCTATGCGCTTCTATTGGCTTCTATGCCCTTCTATCCCCTTGTCTTGGCTTCTATGCCCTTCTATGCCCTTCTATTGTCTTCTATTGTCTTCTATGGTCTTCTATTTTCCTCTACACCCTTCTATGACCTTCTATGCCCTTCTATTGCCTTCTATGGCCTTCTATTGCCTTCTATGCCCTTCTATTGCCTTCTATGCCCTTCTGTGCCCTTCTATGCCCTTCTATTGGCTTCTATGCCCTTCTATGCCTTCTATGCCCTTCTATGCCTTTCTATGCCCTTTTACTGGCTTCCATGCCCTTCTATTGCCTTCTATGCCCTTCCAGGACCTTCTATGCCCTTCTATGCCATTCTATGCCCTTCTATTGGCTTCTATGCCCTTCTATTGGCTTCTATGCACTTCTATGCACTTGTATTGACTTCTATGCCCTTCTATGGGCTTCTATGCCCTTCTGTTGGCTTCTGTGCCATTCTATTGGCTTCTATGCCCTTCTATTGCCTTCTATGCCCTTCTATAGGCTGCTATGCCCTTCCAGGAACTTCTATGCCCTTCTGTGCCCTTCTATTGGCTTCTATGCCCTTCTATTGGCTTCTATGCCCTTCTAGTGTCTTCTATGCTCTTCTAATCCTTTCTATGCCCTTCTATACCCTTCTATGCCCTTCTATGACCTTCTATGCCCTTCTATTGCCTTCTATGCTATTGTATTTGCTTCTATGCCCTTCTATGCCCTTCTATTGTTTTCTATGCCCTTCTATGCCCTTCTATTGGCTTCTATGCCCTTCTATGCCTTCTATGCCCTTCTATGCCTTTCTATACCCTTCTATTGGCTTCTATGCTCTTCTATGGGCTTTTATGCCCTTCTATGCCCTTCTATGTGCTTCTGTGCTCTTCTGTGGGCTTCTATGGTCTTCTATGGGCTTCTATGCCCTTCTATGCCATTCTATTGCCTTCTATTGCCTTCTATTGCCTTGTATTGACTTCTATTAACTTCTATCGTCTTCTATGCCCTTCTACGACCTTCTATGCCCTTCTATGCCCTTCTATGCCCTTTTATTGGCTTATATGCCCTTCTATGGGCTTTAATGCACTTCTCTGCCCTTCTATGTGCTTCTATGCTCTTCTATGGGCTTCCATGGGCTTCTATGGGCTTCTATGGGCTTCTATTGCCTTCTATTGCCTTCTATTGCCTTCTATTGCCTTCTATTGACTTCTATTAACTTCTATCGTCTTCTATGCCCTTCTACGACCTTCTATGCCCTTCTATGCCCTTGTATTGGCTTCTATGTCTTTCTATGCCCTTCTATGCCCTTCCAGGACCTTCTATGCCCTTCTATGCCTTTCTATGGCCTTCTATTGGCTTCTATGGCCTTCTATTGGCTTCTATGCCCTTCTATGGGCTTCTATGTCCTTCTATTGGCTTCTATGCGCTTCTATTGGCTTCTATGCCCTTCTATCCCCTTGTCTTGGCTTCTATGCCCTTCTATGCCCTTCTATTGTCTTCTATTGTCTTCTATGGTCTTCTATTTTCCTCTACACCCTTCTATGACCTTCTATGCCCTTCTATTGCCTTCTATGGCCTTCTATTGCCTTCTATGCCCTTCTATTGCCTTCTATGCCCTTCTGTGCCCTTCTATTGGCTTCTATGCCCTTCTATGCCGTTCTGTGCCCTTCTATGCCCTTCCATGCCTTCTATGCCCTTCTATGCCTTTCTATACCCTTCTATTGGCTTCTATGCTCTTCTATGGGCTTTTATGCCCTTCTATGCCCTTCTATGTGCTTCTGTGCTCTTCTGTGGGCTTCTATGGTCTTCTATGGGCTTCTATGCCCTTCTATGCCATTCTATTGCCTTCTATTGCCTTGTATTGACTTCTATTATACTTCTATCGTCTTCTATGCCCTTCTACGACCTTCTATGTCCTTCTATGCCCTTCTATGCCCTTTTATTGGCTTATATGCCCTTCTGTGGGCTTTAATGCACTTCTATGCCCTTCTATGGGCTTCTCTGCCCTTCTATGGGCTTCTCTGCCCTTCTATGTGCTTCTATGCTCTTCTATGGGCTTCCATGGGCTTCTATGGGCTTCTATTGCCTTCTATTGCCTTATATTGCCTTCTATTGCCTTCTATTGACTTCTATTAACTTCTATCGTCTTCTATGCCCTTCTACGACCTTCTATGCCCTTCTATGCCCTTGTATTGGCTTCTATGCCTTTCTATTGCCTTCTATGCCCTTCCAGGACCTTCTATGCCCTTCTATGCCTTTCTATGGCCTTCTATTGGCTTCTATGGCCTTCTATTGGCTTCTATGCCCTTCTATGGGCTTCTATGTCCTTCTGTTGGCTTCTATGCGCTTCTATTGGCTTCTATGCCCTTCTATCCCCTTGTCTTGGCTTCTATGCCCTTCTATGCCCTTCTATTGTCTTCTATTGTCTTCTATGCCCTTCTATTTTCCTCTACACCCTTCTATGACCTTCTATGCCCTTCTATTGCCTTCTATGGCCTTCTATTGCCTTCTATGCCCTTCTATTGCCTTCTATGCCCTTCTGTGCCCTTCTGTTGGCTTCTATGCCCTTCTATGCCGTTCTGTGCCCTTCTATGCCCTTCTATTGGCTTCTATGCCCTTCTATGCCTTCTATGGCCTTCTATTGGCTTCTATGGCCTTCTATTTTCTTCTATGCACTTCTATTGGCTTCTATGCCCTTCCAGGACCTTCTATGCCCTTCTATGCCATTCTATGCCCTTCTATTGGCTTCTATGCCCTTGTATTGGCTTCTATGCACTTCTATGCCCTTGTATTGGCTTCTATGCCCTTCTATGGGCTTCTATGCCCTTCTGTTGGCGTCTATGCCCTTCTATTGGCTTCTATGCCCTTCTATTGCCTTCTATGCCCTTCTATTGGCTGCTATGCCCTTCCAGGAACTTCTATGCCCTTCTGTGCCCTTCTATTGGCTTCTATGCCCTTCTATTGTCTTCTATGCCCTACTATCCCCTTGTCTTAGCTTCTATGCCCTTCTATGCCCTTCTATGCCCTTCTATTTGGCTTCTATTGTCTTCTGTGGTCTTCTATTTTCCTCTACACCCTTCTATGACCTTCTATGCCCTTCTATTGCCTTCTATTCCCTTGTAGTGCCTTCTATGCCCTTCTGTGCCCTTCTATGCGCTTCTATGGCCTTCTATGCCCTTCCATGCCCTTGTATGCCCTTGTATGCCCTTCTATGCCCTTCTATTGCCTACTATGCCCTTCTATTGGCTTCTATGCCCTTCCAGGAACTTCTATGGCCTTCTATTGGCTTCTATGGCCTTCTACTTGCTTCTATGCACTTCTATTGGCTTCTATGTCCTTCTGTTGGCTTCTATGCCCTTCTATTTGCTTCCATGCCCTTCTATCCCCTTCTCTTGGCTTCTATGCCCTTCTATTGCCTTCTATTGCCCTTCTATGCACTTCTATTGTCTTCTATGATCTTCTATTTTCTTCTACGCCCTTCTATGACCTTCTATGCCCTTCTATGCCCTTGTATGACATTCTATTGCCTTCTGTGCCCTACTAGTGCCTTCTATGCCCTTTTATTGCCTTCTATGCTCTTGTATTGGCTTCTATGCCCTTCTATGCCCTTCTATTGGTTTCTATGCACTTCTCTGCCCTTCTCTGCCCTTCTATTGGCTTCTATGCCGTGCTATGCCCTTCTATGCCATTCTATTGGCCTTCTATGCCCTTCTGTAGGCTTCTATGCCCTTCTATGCCCTTCTATGCCCTTCTATTGGATTCTAAGCCCTTCTATTGCCTTCTATGCCGTTCTATGCCCTTCTATTGGCTTCTATGCACTTCTATATCCTTCTATGCCCTTCTATTGGCTTCTATGCCCTTCTATTGGCTTCTATGTCATTCTGTTGGCTTCTATGCCCTTCTATGGGCTTCTATGCCCTTCTATCCCCTTATATTTGCTTCTATGCCCTTCTATTGCCTTCTATGCCCTTCTGTGGGCTTCTATGGCCTTCTATGGCCTTCTATGCCCTTCTAGTGTCTTCTAGTGTATTCTATTGTCTTCTATGGTCTTCTATTTTCTTCTACGCTCTTCTATGACCTTCTATGCCCTTCTATGACCTTCTATGCCCTCCTATTGCCTTCTATGCCCTTCTAGTGTCTTCTATGCTCTTCTAATCCTTTCTATGCCCTTCTATACCCTTCTATGCCCTTCTATGACCTTCTATGCCCTTCTATTGCCTTCTGTGCTATTGTATTTGCTTCTATGCCCTTCTATGCCCTTCTATTGTTTTCTATGCCCTTCTATGCCCTTCTATTGGCTTCTATGCCCTTCTATGCCTTCTATGCCCTTCTATGCCTTTCTATACACTTCTATTGGCTTCTATGCTCTTCTATGGGCTTTTATGCCCTTCTATGCCCTTCTATGTGCTTCTGTGCTCTTCTGTGGGCTTCTATGGTCTTCTATGGGCTTCTATGCCCTTCTATGCCATTCTATTGCCTTCTATTGCCTTCTATTGCCTTGTATTGACCTCTATTAACTTCTATCGTCTTCTATGCCCTTCTACGACCTTCTATGCCCTTCTATGCCCTTTTATTGGCTTATATGCCCTTCTATGGGCTTTAATGCACTTCTATGCCCTTCTATGGGCTTCTCTGCCCTTCTATGTGCTTCTATGCTCTTCTATGGGCTTCCATGGGCTTCTATGGGCTTCTATGGGCTTCTATTGCCTTCTATTGCCTTCTATTGCCTTCTATTAACTTCTATCATCTTCTGTGCCCTTTTACGACCTTCTATGCCCTTCTATGCCCTTCTATTGGCTTCTATGCCTTTCTATTGCCTTCTATGCCCTTCCAGGACCTTCTATGCCCTTCTATGCCTTTCTATGGCCTTCTATTGGCTTCTATGGCCTTCTATTGGCTTCTAGGCCTTTCTATGGGCTTCTATGTCCTTCTATTGGCTTCTATGCGCTTCTATTGGCTTCTATGCCCTTCTATCCCCTTGTCTTGGCTTCTATGCCCTTCTATGCCCTTCTATTGTCTTCTATTGTCTTCTATGGTCTTCTATTTTCCTCTACACCCTTCTATGACCTTCTATGCCCTTCTATTGCCTTCTATGGCCTTCTATTGCTTTCTATGCCCTTCTATTGCCTTCTATGCCCTTCTGTGCCCTTCTATGCCCTTCTATTGGCTTCTATGCCCTTCTATGCCTTCTAAGCCCTTCTATGCCTTTCTATGCCCTTTTACTGCCTTCTATGCCCTTCTATTGCCTTCTATGCCCTTCCAGGACCTTCTATGCCCTTCTATGCCATTCTATGCCCTTCTATTGGCTTCTATGCCCTTCTATTGGCTTCTATGCACTTCTATGCACTTGTATTGGCTTCTATGCCCTTCTATGGGCTTCTATGCCCTTCTGTTGGCTTCTGTGCCATTCTATTGGCTTCTATGCCCTTCTATTGCCTTCTATGCCCTTCTATTGGCTGCTATGCCCTTCCAGGAACTTCTATGCCCTTCTGTGCCCTTCTATTGGCTTCTATGCCCTTCTATTGGCTTCTATGCCCTTCTAGTGTCTTCTATGCTCTTCTAATCCTTTCTATGCCCTTCTATACCCTTCTATGCCCTTCTATGACCTTCTATGCCCTTCTATTGCCTTCTATGCTATTGTATTTGCTTCTATGCCCTTCTATGCCCTTCTATTGTTTTCTATGCCCTTCTATGCCCTTCTATTGGCTTCTATGCCCTTCTATGCCTTCTATGCCCTTCTATGCCTTTCTATACCCTTCTATTGGCTTCTATGCTCTTCTATGGGCTTTTATGCCCTTCTATGCCCTTCTATGTGCTTCTATGCTCTTCTGTGGGCTTCTATGGTCTTCTATGGGCTTCTATGCCCTTCTATGCCATTCTATTGCCTTATATTGCCTTCTATTGCCTTGTATTGACTTCTATTAACTTCTATCGTCTTCTATGCCCTTCTACGACCTTCTATGCCCTTCTATGCCCTTCTATGCCCTTTTGTTGGCTTATATGCCCTTCTATGGGCTTTAATGCACCTCTATGCCCTTCTATGGGCTTCTCTGCCCTTCTATGTGCTTCTATGCTCTTCTATGGGCTTCCATGGGCTTCTATGGGCTTCTATGGGCTTCTATTGCCTTCTATTGCCTTCTATTGACTTCTATTAACTTCTATCGTCTTCTATGCCCTTCTACGACCTTCTATGCCCTTCTATGCCCTTGTATTGGCTTCTATGCCTTTCTATTGCCTTCTATGCCCTTCCAGGACCTTCTATGCCCTTCTATGCCTTTCTATGGCCTTCTATTGGCTTCTATGCCCTTGTATTGGCTTCTATGCCCTTCTATGCCCTTTATATTCGCTTCTATGCCCTTCTATTGGCTTCTATGCCCTTCTATGGGCTTTTATGCCCTTCTATGGTTTCCTATGACTTTCTATGCCCTTCTAGGTGCTTCTATGTTCTTCTATGGTCTTTTATGGGCTTCTATGGGCTTCTATGGGCTTCTATGCCCTTCTATGCCCTTCCATTGCATTCCATTGCTTTCTATTGCCTTCTATTGCCTTCTATTGCGTTCTATTGTCTTCTATTGACTTCTATTGTCTTCTATGCCATTCTATGTCCTTCTAGGCCCTTCTATGTCCTTCCATGCCCTTCTATGCACTTCTATGCCATTCTATGGCCTTCTATGCACTCCTTTTGGCTTCTATGCCCTTCAATTCCCTTCTATGCCCTTCCAGGACCTTCTATGCCCTTCTATGCCCTTGTATTGGCTTCTATGCCCTTCTATCCCCTTCTCTTGGCTTCTATGCCCTTCTATTGGCTTCTATGCCCTTCTATGCCCTTCTATGCCCTTCTATGCCCTTTTATTGGCTTATATGCCCTTCTATGGGCTTTAATGCACTTCTATGCCCTTCTATGGGCTTCTCTGCCCTTCTATGCCCTTCTATTGGCTTCTATGCCTTTCTATTGCCTTCTATGCCCTTCCAGGACCTTCTATGCCCTTCTATGCCTTTCTATGGCCTTCTATTGGCTTCTTTGGCCTTCTATTGGCTTCTATGCCCTTCTATGGGCTTCTATGTCCTTCTATTGGCTTCTATGCGCTTCTATTGGCTTCTATGCCCTTCTATCCCCTTGTCTTGGCTTCTATGCCCTTCAATGCCCTTCTATTTTCTTCTATTTTCTTCTATGGTCTTCTATTTTCCTCTACACCCTTCTATGACCTTCTATGGCCTTCTATTGCCTTCTATGGCCTTCTATTGCCTTCTATGCCCTTCTGTGCCCTTCTATTGGCTTCTATGCCCTTCTATGCCATTCTGTGCCCTTCTATGCCCTTCTATTGCCTTCTATGCCCTTCTATGCCTTCTATGGCCTTGTATTGTCTTCTATGCCCTTCTATTTGCTTCTATGCCCTTCTATTGCCTTCTATGCCCTTCTATTGGCTGCTATGCCCTTCCAGGAACTTCTATGCCCTTCTGTGCCCTTCTATTGGCTTCTATGCCCTTCTATTGGCTTCTATGCCCTACTATCCCCTTGTCTTAGCTTCTATGCCCTTCTATGCCCTTCTATGCCCTTCTATTTGTCTTCTATTGTCTTCTATGGTGTTCTATTTTCCTCTACACCCTTCTATGACCTTCTATGCCCTTCTATTGCCTTCTATTCCCTTGTAGTGCCTTCTATGCCCTTCTGTGCCCTTCTATGCGCTTCTATGCCCTTCTATGCCCTTCTATTGCCTACTATGCCCTTCTATTGGCTTCTATGCCCTTCCAGGAACTTCTGTGGCCTTCTATTGGCTTCTATGGCCTTCTATTTGCTTCTATGCACTTCTATTGGCTTCTATGTCCTTCTGTTGGCTTCTATGCCCTTCTATTTGCTTCCATGCCCTTCTATCCCCATCTCTTGGCTTCTATGCCCTTCTATTGCCTTCTATTGCCTTCTATGCACTTCTATTGTCTTCTATGGTCTTCTATTTTCTTCTACGCCCTTCTATGAGCTTCTATGCCCTTCTATGCCCTTGTATGACATTCTATTGCCTTCTGTGCCCTACTAGTGCCTTCTATGCCCTTTTATTGCCTTCTATGCTCTTGTATTGGCTTCTATGCCCTTCTATGCCCTTCTATTGGTTTCTGTGCACTTCTCTGCCCTTCTCTGCCCTTCTATTGGCTTCTATGCCGTGCTATGCCCTTCTATGCCATTCTATTGGCCTTCTATGCCCTTCTGTAGGCTTCTATGCCCTTCTATGCCCTTCTATGCCCTTCTATGCCCTTCTATTGGATTCTAAGCCCTTCTATTGCCTTCTATGCCCTTCTATGCCCTTCTATTGGCTTCTATGTCGTTCTGTTGGCTTCTATGCCCTTCTATTGGCTTCTATGCCCTTCTATCCCCTTATCTTTGCTTCTATGCCCTTCTATTGGCTTCTATGCCCTTGTATTGGCTTCTATGCCCTTCTATGCCCTTCTAGTGTCTTCTAGTGTATTCTATTGTCTTCTATGGTCTTCTATTTTCTTCTACGCTCTTCTATGACCTTCTATGCCCTTCTATGACCTTCTATGCCCTCCTATTGCCTTCTATGCTCTTCTAGTGTCTTCTATGCTCTTCTAATCCTTTCTATGCCCTTCTATGACCTTCTATGACCTTCTATTGCCTTCTATGCTATTGTATTTGCTTCTATGCCCTTCTATGCCCTTCTATTGTTTTCTATGCCCTTCTATGCCCTTCTATTGCCTACTATGCCCTTCTATTGGCTTCTATGCTCTTCTATGGGCTTTTATGCCCTTCTATGCCCTTCTATGTGCTTCTGTGCTCTTCTGTGGGCTTCTATGGTCTTCTATGGGCTTCTATGCCCTTCTATGCCATTCTGTTGCCTTCTATTGCCTTCTATTGCCTTCTATTGACTTCTATTAACTTCTATCGTCTTCTATGCCCTTCTACGACCTTCTATGCCCTTCTATGCCCTTCTATTGGCTTCTATGCCTTTCTATTGCCTTCTATGCCCTTCCAGGACCTTCTATGCCCTTCTATGCCTTTCTATGGCCTTCTATTGGCTTCTATGGCCTTCTATTGGCTTCTATGCCCTTCTATGGTCTTCTATGTCCTTCTATTGGCTTCTATGCGCTTCTATTGGCTTCTATGCCCTTCTATCCCCTTGTCTTGGCTTCTATGCCCTTCTATGCCCTTCTATTGTCTTCTATTGTCTTCTATGGTCTTCTATTTTCCTCTACACCCTTCTATGACCTTCTATGCCCTTCTATCGCCTTCTATGGCCTTCTATTGCCTTCTATGCCCTTCTATTGCCTTCTATGCCCTTCTGTGCCCTTCTATTGGCTTCTATGCCCTTCTATTGGCTTCTATGCCCTACTATCCCCTTGTCTTAGCTTCTATGCCCTTCTATGCCCTTCTATGCCCTTCTATTTGTCTTCTATTTTCTTCTATGGTCTTCTATTTTCCTCTACACCCTTCTATGACCTTCTATGCCCTTCTATTGCCTTCTATTCCCTTCTAGTGCCTTCTATGCCCTTCTGTGCCCTTCTATGGCCTTCTATGCCCTTCCATGCCCTTGTATGCCCTTGTATGCCCTTGTATGCCCTTCTATGCCCTTCTATTGCCTACTATGCCCTTCTATTGGCTTCTATGCCCTTCCAGGAGCTTCTATGGCCTTCTATTGGCTTCTATGGCCTTCTATTTGCTTCTATGCACTTCTATTGGCTTCTATGTCCTTCTGTTGGCTTCTATGCCCTTCTATTGCCTTCTATTGCCTTCTATGCACTTCTATTGTCTTCTATGGTCTTCTATTTTCTTCTACGCCCTTCTATGACCTTCTATGCCCTTCTATGCCCTTGTATGACCTTCTATTGCCTTCTGTGCCCTACTAGTGCCTTCTATGCCCTTTTATTGCCTTCTATGCTCTTGTATTGGCTTCTATGCCCTTCTATGCCCTTCTATTGGTTTCTATGCACTTCTCTGCCCTTCTCTGCCCTTCTATTGGCTTCTATGCCGTGCTATGCCCTTCTATGCCATTCTATTGGCCTTCTATGCCCTTCTGTAGGCTTCTATGCCCTTCTATGCACTTCTATGCCCTTCTATGCCCTTCTATTGGATTCTAAGCCCTTCTATTGCCTTCTATGCCATTCTGTTGCTTTCTATGCCCTTCTAGTGCCTTCTATGCCCTTCTATGCCCTTCTATTGGCTTCTATGGCCTTGTATTGGCTTCTATGCCCTTCTATGCCCTTCTATTGACTTCTATGCCCTTCTATGGGCTTCTATGCCCTTCTATGCCCTTCTATGGTCTTCTATGCCATTCTAAGCCCTTGTATTGGCTTCTATGCCATTCTCTGCCCTTCTATGCTTTTCTATGGCCTTCTATGCCCTTCTATGCCCTTCTACGGCCTTCTATTGTCTTCTATTGTCTTCTATTGCCTTCTCTTGTCTTCTATTTTCTTCTATGCTGTTGTATTGTCTTCTGTGCCCTTCTGTGAACTTCTATGCCCTTCTATTGCCTTCTATGCCCTTCTGTTGCCTTCTATGCCCTTCTATGTCCTTCTATGCTCTTCTATTGTCTTCTATGCCATTCTATGCCCTTCTATTGGCTTCTATGCCCTTGTATTGGCTTCTATGCCCTTCTATTGCCTTCTATGCCCTTCTATTGCCTTCTATGCCCTTCTGTGCCCTTCTATTGGCTTCTATGCCCTTCTATGCCATTCTGTGCCCTTCTATGCGCTTCTATTGGCTTCTATGACCTTCTATTGGCTTCTATGCCCTTCTAGTGTCTTCTGTGCTCTTCTAATCCTTTTTATGCCCTTCTATACCCTTCTATGCCCTTCTATGACCTTCTATGCCCTTCTGTTGACTTCTATGCTATTGTATTTGCTTCTATGCCCTTCTATGCCCTTCTATTGTTTTCTATGCCCTTCTATGCCCTTCTATTGGCTTCTCTGCCCTTCTATGCCTTCTATGCCCTTCTATGCCTTTCTATACCCTTCTATTGGCTTCTATGCTCTTCTATGGGCTTTTATGCACTTCTATGCCCTTCTATGTGCTTCTGTGCTCTTCTGTGGGCTTCTATGGTCTTCTATGGGCTTCTATGCCCTTCTATGCCATTCTGTTGCCTTCTATTGCCTTCTATTGCCTTGTATTGACTTCTATTAACTTCTATCGTCTTCTATGCCCTTCTACGACCTTCTATGCCCTTCTATGCCCTTCTATGCCCTTCTATGCCCTTTTATTTGCTTATATGCCCTTCTATGGGCTTTAATGCACTTCTATGCCCTTCTATGGGCTTCTCTGCCCTTCTATGTGCTTCTATGCTCTTCTATGGGCTTCCATGGGCTTCTATGGGCTTCTATTGCCTTCTATTGCCTTCTATTGCCTTCTATTGCCTTCTATTGACTTCTATTAACTTCTATCGTCTTCTATGCCCTTCTACGACCTTCTATGCCCTTCTATGCCCTTCTATTGGCTTCTATGCCTTTCTATTGCCTTCTATGCCCTTCCAGGACCTTCTATGCCCTTCTATGCCTTTCTATGGCCTTCTATTGGCTTCTATGGCCTTCTATTGGCTTCTATGCCCTTCTATGGTCTTCTATGTCCTTCTATTGGCTTCTATGCACTTCTATTGGCTTCTATGCCCTTCTATCCCCTTGTCTTGGCTTCTATGCCCTTCTATGCCCTTCTATTGTCTTCTATTGTCTTCTATGGTCTTCTATTTTCCTCTACACCCTTCTATGACCTTCTATGCCCTTCTATCGCCTTCTATGGCCTTCTATTGCCTTCTATGCCCTTCTATTGCCTTCTATGCCCTTCTGTGCCCTTCTATTGGCTTCTATGCCCTTCTATTGGCTTCTATGCCCTACTATCCCCTTGTCTTAGCTTCTATGCCCTTCTATGCCCTTCTATTTGTCTTCTATTGTCTTCTATGGTCTTCTATTTTCCTCTACACCCTTCTATGACCTTCTATGCCCTTCTATTGCCTTCTATTCCCTTCTAGTGCCTTCTATGCCCTTCTGTGCCCTTCTATGGCCTTCTATGCCCTTCCATGCCCTTGTATGCCCTTGTATGCCCTTGTATGCCCTTCTATGCCCTTCTATTGCCTACTATGCCCTTCTATTGGCTTCTATGCCCTTCCAGGAACTTCTATGGCCTTCTATTGTCTTCTATGGCCTTCTATTTGCTTCTATGCACTTCTATTGGCTTCTATGTCCTTCTGTTGGCTTCTATGCCCTTCTATTGCCTTCTATTGCCTTCTATGCACTTCTATTGTCTTCTATGGTCTTCTATTTTCTTCTACGCCCTTCTATGACCTTCTATGCCCTTCTATGCCCTTGTATGACCTTCTATTGCCTTCTGTGCCCTACTAGTGCCTTCTATGCCCTTTTATTGCCTTCTATGCTCTTGTATTGGCTTCTATGCCCTTCTATGCCCTTCTATTGGTTTCTATGCACTTCTCTGCCCTTCTATGCCCTTCTATTGGCTTCTATGCCGTGCTATGCCCTTCTATGCCATTCTATTGGCCTTCTATGCCCTTCTGTAGGCTTCTATGCCCTTCTATGCACTTCTATGCCCTTCTATGCCCTTCTATTGGATTCTAAGCCCTTCTATTGCCTTCTATGCCATTCTGTTGCTTTCTATGCCCTTCTAGTGCCTTCTATGCCCTTCTATGCCCTTCTATTGGCTTCTATGGCCTTGTATTGGCTTCTATGCCCTTCTATGCCCTTCTATTGACTTCTATGCCCTTCTATGGGCTTCTATGCCCTTCTATGCCCTTCTATGGTCTTCTATGCCATTCTAAGCCCTTCTATTGGCTTCTATGCCATTCTCTGCCCTTCTATGCTTTTCTATGGCCTTCTATGCCCTTCTATGCCCTTCTACGGCCTTCTATTGTCTTCTATTGTCTTCTATTGCCTTCTCTTGTCTTCTATTTTCTTCTATGCTGTTGTATTGTCTTCTGTGCCCTTCTGTGAACTTCTATGCCCTTCTATTGCCTTCTATGCCCTTCTGTTGCCTTCTATGCCCTTCTATGTCCTTCTATGCTCTTCTATTGTCTTCTATGCCATTCTATGCCCTTCTATTGGCTTCTATGCCCTTGTATTGGCTTCTATGCCCTTCTATGCCCTTTATATTCGCTTCTATGTCCTTCTATTGGCTTCTATGCCCTTCTATGGGCTTTTATGCCCTTCTATGCCCTTCTACGCCCTTCTATGCCCTTCTATGGGCTTCTATGTCCTTCTATTGGCTTCTATGCGCTTCTATTGGCTTCTATGCCCTTCTATCCCCTTGTCTTGGCTTCTATACCCTTCTATGCCCTTCTATTGTCTTCTATTGTCTTCTGTGGTCTTCTATTTTCCTCTACACTCTTCTATGACCTTCTATTGCCTTCTATGGCCTTCTATTGCCTTCTATGCCCTTCTATTGCCTTCTATGCCCTTCTGTGCCCTTCTATTGGCTTCTATGCCCTTCTATGTCTTCTATGGCCTTCTATTGGCTTCTATGGCATTCTATTTGCTTCTATGCACTTCTTTTGGCTTCTATGCCCTTCCAGGACCTTCTATGCCCTTCTATGCCATTCTATGCCCTTCTATTGGCTTCTATGCCATTCTATTGGCTTCTATGCACTTCTATGCCCTTGTATTGGCTTCTATGCCCTTCTATGGGCTTCTATGCCCTTCTGTTGGCGTCTATGCCCTTCTATTGGCTTCTATGCCCTTCTATTGCCTTCTATGCCCTTCTATTGGCTGCTATGCCCTTCCAGGAACTTCTATGCCCTTCTGTGCCCTTCTATTGGCTTCTATGCCCTTCTATTGGCTTCTATGCCCTACTATCCCCTTGTCTTAGCTTCTATGCCCTTCTATGCCCTTCTATTTGTCTTCTATTGTCTTCTATGGTCTTCTATTTTCCTCTACACCCTTCTATGACCTTCTATGCCCTTCTATTGCCTTCTATTCCCTTGTAGTGCCTTCTATGCCCTTCTGTGCCCTTCTATGCGCTTCTATGGCCTTCTATGCCCTTCCATGCCCTTGTATGCCCTTGTATGCCCTTCTATGCCCTTCTATTGCCTACTATGCCCTTCTATTGGCTTCTATGCCCTTCCAGGAACTTCTATGGCCTTCTATTGGCTTCTATGGCCTTCTATTTGCTTCTATGCACTTCTATTGGCTTCTATGTCCTTCTGTTGGCTTCTATGCCCTTCTATTTGCTTCTATGCCCTTCTATCCCCTTCTCTTGGCTTCTATGCCCTTCTATTGCCTTCTATTGCCTTCTATGCACTTCTATTGTCTTCTATGGTCTTCTATTTTCTTCTACGCCCTTCTATGACCTTCTATGCCCTTCTATGCCCTTGTATGACCTTCTATTGCCTTCTATTGCCTTCTGTGCCCTACTAGTGCCTTCTATGCCCTTTTATTGCCTTCTATGCTCTTGTATTGGCTTCTATGCCCTTCTATGCCCTTCTATTGGTTTCTATGCACTTCTCTGCCCTTCTCTGCCCTTCTATTGGCTTCTATGCCGTGCTATGCCCTTCTATGCCATTCTATTGGCCTTCTATGCCCTTCTGTAGGCTTCTATGCCCTTCTATGCCCTTCTATGCCGTTCTATTGGATTCTAAGCCCTTCTATTGCCTTCTATGCCCTTCTATGCCCTTCTATTGGCTTCTATGCACTTCTATATCCTTTTATGCCCTTCTATTGGCTTCTATGCCGTTCTATTTTCTTCTATGCCCTTCTGTTGGCTTCTATGCCCTTCTATTGGCTTCTATGTCATTCTGTTGGCTTCTATGCCCTTCTATTGGCTTCTATGCCCTTGTATTGGCTTCTATGCCCTTCTATGCCCTTCTAGTGTCTTCTAGTGTATTCTATTGTCTTCTATGGTCTTCTATTTTCTTCTACGCTCTTCTATGGCCTTTTATGCCCTTGTATGCCCTTCTATGCCCTTCTAGTGTCTTCTATGCTCTTCTAATCCTTTCTATGCCCTTCTATACCCTTCTATGCCCTTCTATGACCTTCTATGCCCTTCTATTGCCTTCTATGCTATTGTATTTGCTTCTATGCCCTTCTATGCCCTTCTATTGTTTTCTATGCCCTTCTATGCCCTTCTATTGGCTTCTATGCCCTTCTATGCCTTCTATGCCCTTCTATGCCTTTCTATACACTTCTATTGGCTTCTATGCTCTTCTATGGGCTTTTATGCCCTTCTATGCCCTTCTATGTGCTTCTGTGCTCTTCTGTGGGCTTCTATGGTCTTCTATGGGCTTCTATGCCCTTCTATGCCATTCTATTGCCTTCTATTGCCTTCTATTGCCTTGTATTGACTTCTATTAACTTCTATCGTCTTCTATGCCCTTCTACGACCTTCTATGCCCTTCTATGCCCTTCTATGCCCTTTTATTTGCTTATATGCCCTTCTATGGGCTTTAATGCACTTCTATGCCCTTCTATGGGCTTCTCTGCCCTTCTATGTGCTTCTATGCTCTTCTATGGGCTTCCATGGGCTTCTATGGGCTTCTATGGGCTTCTATGGGCTTCTATTGCCTTCTATTGCCTTCTATTAACTTCAATCGTCTTCTATGCCCTTCTACGACCTTCTATGCCCTTCTATGCCCTTGTATTGGCTTCTATGCCTTTCTATGCCCTTCTATGCCCTTCCAGGACCTTCTATGCCCTTCTATGCCTTTCTATGGCCTTCTATTGGCTTCTATGCCCTTCTATTGGCTTCTATGCCCTTCTATTGGCTTCTATGCCCTTCCAGGAACTTCTATGGCCTTCTATTGTCTTCTACGGCCTTCTATTTGCTTCTATGCACTTCTATTGGCTTCTATGTCCTTCTGTTGGCTTCTATGCCCTTCTATTGCCTTCTATTGCCTTCTATGCACTTCTATTGTCTTCTATGGTCTTCTATTTTCTTCTACGCCCTTCTATGACCTTCTATGCCCTTCTATGCCCTTGTATGACCTTCTATTGCCTTCTGTGCCCTACTAGTGCCTTCTATGCCCTTTTATTGCCTTCTATGCTCTTGTATTGGCTTCTATGCCCTTCTATGCCCTTCTATTGGTTTCTATGCACTTCTCTGCCCTTCTATGCCCTTCTATTGGCTTCTATGCCGTGCTATGCCCTTCTATGCCATTCTATTGGCCTTCTATGCCCTTCTGTAGGCTTCTATGCCCTTCTATGCACTTCTATGCCCTTCTATGCCCTTCTATTGGATTCTAAGCCCTTCTATTGCCTTCTATGCCATTCTGTTGCTTTCTATGCCCTTCTAGTGCCTTCTATGCCCTTCTATGCCCTTCTATTGGCTTCTATGGCCTTGTATTGGCTTCTATGCCCTTCTATGCCCTTCTATTGACTTCTATGCCCTTCTATGGGCTTCTATGCCCTTCTATGCCCTTCTATGGTCTTCTATGCCATTCTAAGCCCTTGTATTGGCTTCTATGCCATTCTCTGCCCTTCTATGCTTTTCTATGGCCTTCTATGCCCTTCTATGCCCTTCTACGGCCTTCTATTGTCTTCTATTGTCTTCTATTGCCTTCTCTTGTCTTCTATTTTCTTCTATGCTGTTGTATTGTCTTCTGTGCCCTTCTGTGAACTTCTATGCCCTTCTATTGCCTTCTATGCCCTTCTGTTGCCTTCTATGCCCTTCTATGTCCTTCTATGCTCTTCTATTGTCTTCTATGCCATTCTATGCCCTTCTATTGGCTTCTATGCCCTTGTATTGGCTTCTATGCCCTTCTATTGCCTTCTATGCCCTTCTATTGCCTTCTATGCCCTTCTGTGCCCTTCTATTGGCTTCTATGCCCTTCTATGCCATTCTGTGCCCTTCTATGCGCTTCTATTGGCTTCTATGACCTTCTATTGGCTTCTATGCCCTTCTAGTGTCTTCTGTGCTCTTCTAATCCTTTCTATGCCCTTCTATACCCTTCTATGCCCTTCTATGACCTTCTATGCCCTTCTGTTGACTTCTATGCTATTGTATTTGCTTCTATGCCCTTCTATGCCCTTCTATTGTTTTCTATGCCCTTCTATGCCCTTCTATTGGCTTCTCTGCCCTTCTATGCCTTCTATGCCCTTCTATGCCTTTCTATACCCTTCTATTGGCTTCTATGCTCTTCTATGGGCTTTTATGCACTTCTATGCCCTTCTATGTGCTTCTGTGCTCTTCTGTGGGCTTCTATGGTCTTCTATGGGCTTCTATGCCCTTCTATGCCATTCTGTTGCCTTCTATTGCCTTCTATTGCCTTGTATTGACTTCTATTAACTTCTATCGTCTTCTATGCCCTTCTACGACCTTCTATGCCCTTCTATGCCCTTCTATGCCCTTCTATGCCCTTTTATTTGCTTATATGCCCTTCTATGGGCTTTAATGCACTTCTATGCCCTTCTATGGGCTTCTCTGCCCTTCTATGTGCTTCTATGCTCTTCTATGGGCTTCCATGGGCTTCTATGTGCTTCTATGGGCTTCTATTGCCTTCTATTGCCTTCTATTGACTTCTATTGACTTCTATTAACTTCTATCGTCTTCTATGCCCTTCCACGACCTTCTATGCCCTTCTATGCCCTTCTATTGTCTTCTATGCCTTTCTATTGCCTTCTATGCCCTTCCAGGACCTTCTATGCCCTTCTATGCCTTTCTATGGCCTTCTATTGGCTTCTATGGCCTTCTATTGGCTTCTATGCCCTTCTATGGGCTTCTATGAACTTCTATTGGCTTCTATGCGCTTCTATTGGCTTCTACGCCCTTCTATCCCCTTGTCTTGGCTTCTATGCCCTTCTATGCCCTTCTATTGTCTTCTATTGTCTTCTATGGTCTTCTATTTTCCTCTACACCCTTCTATGACCTTCTATGCCATTCTATTGCCTTCTATGGCCTTCTATTGCCTTCTATGCCCTTCTATTGCCTTCTATGCCCTTCTGTGCCCTTCTATTGGCTTCTATGCCCTTCTATGCCGTTCTGTGCCCTTTTATGCCCTTCTATTGGCTTCTATGCCCTTCTATGCCTTCTATGGCCTTCTATTGGCTTCTATGGCCTTCTATTTGCTTCTATGCACTTCTATTGGCTTCTATGCCCTTCCAGGACCTTCTATGCCCTTCTATGCCATTCTATGCCCTTCTATTGGCTTCTATGCCCTTCTATTGGCTTCTATGCACTTCTATGCCCTTGTATTGGCTTCTATGCCCTTCTATGGGCTTCTATGCCCTTCTGTTGGCGTCTATGCCCTTCTATTGTCTTCTATGCCCTTCTATTGCCTTCTATGCCCTTCTATTGGCTGCTATGCCCTTCCAGGAACTTCTATGCCCTTCTGTGCCCTTCTATTGGCTTCTATGCCCTTCTTTTGGCTTCTATGCCCTACTATCCCCTTATCTTAGCTTCTATGCCCTTCTACGACCTTCTATGCCCTTCTATTTGTCTTCTATTTTCTTCTATGGTCTTCTATTTTCCTCTACACCCTTCTATGACCTTCTATGCCCTTCTATTGCCTTCTATTCCCTTGTAGTGCCTTCTATGCCCTTCTGTGCCCTTCTATGCACTTCTATGGCCTTCTATGCCCTTCCATGCCCTTGTATGCCCTTGTATGCCCTTCTATGCCCTTCTATTGCCTACTATGCCCTTCTATTGGCTTCTATGCCCTTCCAGGAACTTCTATGGCCTTCTATTGGCTTCTATGGCCTTCTATTTGCTTCTGTGCACTTCTATTGGCTTCTATGTCCTTCTCTTATCTTCTATGCCCTTCTATTGCCTTCTATTGCCTTCTATGCACTTCTATTGTCTTCTATGGTCTTCTATTTTCTTCTACGCCCTTCTATGACCTTCTATGCCCTTGTATGACCTTCTATTGCCTTCTATTGCCTTCTGTGCCCTACTAGTGCCTTCTATGCCCTTTTATTGCCTTCTATGCTCTTGTATTGGCTTCTATGCCCTTCTATGCCCTTCTATTGGTTTCTATGCACTTCTCTGCCCTTCTCTGCACTTCTCTTGGCTTCTATGCCGTGCTATGCCCTTCTATGCCATTCTATTGGCCTTCTATGCACTTCTGTAGGCTTCTATGCCCTTCTATGCCCTTCTATTGGATTCTAAGCCCTTCTATTGCCTTCTATGCCCTTCTATGCCCTTCTATTGGCTTCTATGCCCTTCTATGCCCTTCTATTGGCTTCTATGCCCTTCTATGGGCTTCTATGCCCTTCTATGCCCTTCTAAGCCCTTGTATTGGCTTCTATGCCATTCTCTGCCCTTCTATGCTTTTCTATGGCCTTCTATGGCCTTCTATGCCCTTCTACGGCCTTCTATTGTCTTCTATTGTCTTCTATTGCCTTCTCTTGTCTTCTATTTTCTTCTATGCTGTTGTATTATCTTCTGTGCCCTTCTGTGAACTTCTATACCCTTCTATTGCCTTCTATGCCCTTCTGCTGCCTTCTATGCCCTTCTATGCCCTTCTATTGTCTTCTATGCCATTCTATGCCCTTGTATTGGCTTCTATGCCCTTGTATTGGCTTCTATGCCCTTCTATGCCCTTTATATTCGCTTCTATGCCCTTCTATTGGCTTCTATGCCCTTCTATGGGCTTTTATGCCCTTCCATGCCCTTCTACGCCCTTCTATGCCCTTCTATGGGCTTCTATGCCCTTCTATGGTTTCCTATGACTTTCTATGCCCTTCTATGGGCTTCTATGTGCTTCTATGGGCTTTTATGGGCTTCTATGGGCTTCTATGGGCTTCTATGCCCTTCTATGCCCTTCCATTGCATTCCATTGCCTTCTATTGCCTTCTATTGCCTTGTATTGCCTTCTATTGCGTTCTATTGTATTATATTGACTTCTATTGTCCTCTATGCCCTTCTATGTCCTTCTAGGCCCTTCTATGTCCTTCCATGCCCTTCTATGCACTTCTATGCCATTCTATGGCCTTCTATGCACTCCTATTGGCTTCTATGCCCTTCTATTGCCTTCTATGCCCTTGAAGGAAATTCTATGCCCTTCTATGCCCTTGTATTGGCTTCTATGCCCTTCTATCCCCTTCTCTTGGCTTCTATGCCCTTCTATTGGCTTCTATGCCCTTCTATGCCCTTCTACGCCCTTCTATTGGCTTCTATGTCATTCTGTTGGCTTCTATGCCCTTCTATTGGCTTCTATGCCCTTCTATGCCCTTCTGCCCTTATAGTGCCTTCTAGTGTATTCTATTGTCTTCTATGGTCTTCTATTTTCTTCTACGCTCTTCTATGACCTTCTATGCCCTTCTATGACCTTCTATGCCCTTCTATTGCCTTCTATGCCCTTCTAGTGTCTTCTATGCTCTTCTAATCCTTTCTATGCCCTTCTATACCCTTCTATGCCCTTCTATGACTTTCTATGCCCTTCTATTGCCTTCTATGCTATTGTATTTGCTTCTATGCCCTTCTATGCCCTTCTATTGTTTTCTATGCCCTTCTATGCCCTTCTATTGGCTTCTATTGCCTTGTATTGACCTCTATTAAGTTCTATCGTCTTCTATGCCCTTCTACGACCTTCTATGCCCTTCTATGCCCTTCTATGCCCTTCTATGGCCTTTTATTGGCTTATATGCCCTTCTATGGGCTTTAATGCACTTCTATGCCCTTCTATGGGCTTCTCCGCCCTTCTATGTGCTGCTATGCTCTTCTATGGGCTTCCATGGGCTTCTATGGGCTTCTATTGCCTTCTATTGCCTTCTATTGCCTTCTATTGACTTCTATTGACTTCTATTAACTTCAATCGTCTTCTATGCCCTTCTACGACCTTCTATGCCCTTCTATGCCCTTCTATTGGCTTCTATGCCTTTCTATGCCCTTCTATGCCCTTCCAGGACCTTCTATGCCCTTCTATGCCTTTCTATGGCCTTCTATTGGCTTCTATGGCCTTCTATTGGCTTCTAGGCCCTTCTATGGGCTTCTATGTCCTTCTATTGGCTTCTATGCGCTTCTATTGGCTTCTATGCCCTTCTATCCCCTTGTCTTGGCTTCTATGCCCTTCTATGCCCTTCTATTGTCTTCTATTGTCTTCTATGGTCTTCTATTTTCCTCTACACCCTTCTATGACCTTCTATGCCCTTCTATTGCCTTCTATGGCCTTCTATTGCGTTCTATGCCCTTCTATTGCCTTCTATGCCCTTCTGTGCCCTTCTATTGGCTTCTATGCCCTTCTATGCCGTTCTGTGCCCTTCTATGCCCTTCTATTGGCTTCTATGCCCTTCTATGACTTCTATGGCCTTCTATTGGCTTCTATGGCCTTATATTTGCTTCTATGCACTTCTATTGGCTTCTATGCCCTTCCAGGACCTTCTATGCCCTTCTATGCCATTCTATGCCCTTCTATTGGCTTCTATGCCCTTCTATTGGCTTCTATGCACTTCTATGCCCTTCTATTGGCTTCTATGCCCTTCTATGCCGTTCTGTGCCCTTCTATGCCCTTCTATTGGCTTCTATGCCCTTCTATGCCTTCTATGGCCTTCTATTGGCTTCTATGGCCTTCTATTTGCTTCTATGCACTTCTATTGGCTTCTATGCCCTTCCAGGACCTTCTATGCCCTTCTATGCCATTCTATGCCCTTCTATTGGCTTCTATGCCCTTCTATTGGCTTCTATGCACTTCTATGCCCTTCTATTGGCTTCTATGCCCTTCTATGCCGTTCTGTGCCCTTCTATGCCCTTCTATTGGCTTCTATGCCCTTCTATGCCTTCTATGGCCTTCTATTGGCTTCTATGGCCTTCTATTTGCTTCTATGCACTTCTATTGTCTTCTATGCCCTTCCAGGACCTTCTATGCCCTTCTATGCCATTCTATGCCCTTCTATTGGCTTCTGTGCCCTTCTATTGGCTTCTATGCACTTCTATGCCCTTGTATTGGCTTCTATGCCCTTCTATGGGCTTCTATGCCCTTCTGTTGGCGTCTTTGCCCTTCTATTGGCTTCTATGCCCTTCTATTGCCTTCTATGCCCTTCTATTGGCTGCTATGCCCTTCCAGGAACTTCTATGCCCTTCTGTGCCCTTCTATTGGCTTCTATGCCCTTCTATTGGCTTCTATGCCCTACTATCCCCTTGTCTTAGCTTCTATGCCCTTGTATGCCCTTCTATGCCCTTCTATTTGTCTTCTATTGTCTTCTATGGTCTTCTATTTCCCTCTACACCCTTCTATGACCTTCTATGCCCTTCTATTGCCTTCTATTCCCTTGTAGTGCCTTCTATGCCCTTCTGTGCCCTTCTATGCGCTTCTATGGCCTTCTATGCCCTTCCATGCCCTTGTATGCCCTTGTATGCCCTTCTATGCCCTTCTATTGCCTACTAGGCCCTTCTATTGGCTTCTATGCCCTTCCAGGAACTTCTATGGCCTTCTATTGGCTTCTATGGCCTTCTATTTGCTTCTATGCACTTCTATTGGCTTCTGTGTCCTTCTGTTGGCTTCTATGCCCTTCTATTGGCTTCCATGCCCTTCTATCCCCTTCTCTTGGCTTCTATGCCCTTCTATTGCCTTCTATTGCCTTCTATGCACTTCTATTGTCTTCTATGGTCTTCTATTTTCTTCTACGCCCTTCTATGACCTTCTATGCCCTTCTATGCCCTTGTATGACCTTCTATTGCCTTCTATTGCCTTCTGTGCCCTACTAGTGCCTTCTATGCCCTTTTATTGCCTTCTATGCTCTTGTATAGGCTTCTATGACCTTCTATGCCCTTCTATTGGTTTCTATGCACTTCTCTGCCTTTCTCTGCCCTTCTTTTGGCTTCTATGCCGTGCTATGCCCTTCTATGCCATTCTATTGGCCTTCTATGCCCTTCTGTAGGCTTCTATGCCCTTCTATGCACTTCTATGCCCTTCTATGCCCTTCTATTGGATTCTAAGCCCTTCTATTGCCTTCTATGCCCTTCTATGCCCTTCTATTGGCTTCTATGCACTTCTATACCCTTCTATGCCCGTCTATGCCCTTCTATGCCCTTCTATTGCCTTCTATGGCTTTCTGTTGACTTCTATGCCCTTCTAGTGCCTTCTATGCCCTTCTATGCCCTTCTCTTGGCTTCTATGCCCTTCTATGCCCTTCTATTGACTTCTATGCCCTTCTATGGGCTTCTATGCCCTTCTATGCCCTTCTATGGTCTTCTATGCCATTCTAAGCCCTTGTATTGGCTTCTATGCCATTCTCTGCCCTTCTATGCTTTTCTATGGCCTTCTATGCCCTTCTATGCCCTTCTACGGCCTTCTATTGTCTTCTATTGTCTTCTATGGTCTTCTATTTTCCTCTACACCCTTCTATGACCTTCTATGCCCTTCTATCGCCTTCTATGGCCTTCTATTGCCTTCTATGCCCTTCTATTGCCTTCTATGCCCTTCTGTGCCCTTCTATTGGCTTCTATGCCCTTCTATTGGCTTCTATGCCCTACTATCCCCTTGTCTTAGCTTCTATGCCCTTCTATGCCCTTCTATGCCCTTCTATTTGTCTTCTATTGTCTTCTATGGTCTTCTATTTTCCTCTACACCCTTCTATGACCTTCTATGCCCTTCTATTGCCTTCTATTCCCTTCTAGTGCCTTCTATGCCCTTCTGTGCCCTTCTATGGCCTTCTATGCCCTTCCATGCCCTTGTATGCCCTTGTATGCCCTTGTATGCCCTTCTATGCCCTTCTATTGCCTACTATGCCCTTCTATTGGCTTCTATGCCCTTCCAGGAACTTCTATGGCCTTCTATTGTCTTCTATGGCCTTCTATTTGCTTCTATGCACTTCTATTGGCTTCTATGTCCTTCTGTTGGCTTCTATGCCCTTCTATTGCCTTCTATTGCCTTCTATGCACTTCTATTGTCTTCTATGGTCTTCTATTTTCTTCTACGCCCTTCTATGACCTTCTATGCCCTTCTATGCCCTTGTATGACCTTCTATTGCCTTCTGTGCCCTACTAGTGCCTTCTATGCCCTTTTATTGCCTTCTATGCTCTTGTATTGGCTTCTATGCCCTTCTATGCCCTTCTATTGGTTTCTATGCACTTCTCTGCCCTTCTATGCCCTTCTATTGGCTTCTATGCCGTGCTATGCCCTTCTATGCCATTCTATTGGCCTTCTATGCCCTTCTGTAGGCTTCTATGCCCTTCTATGCACTTCTATGCCCTTCTATGCCCTTCTATTGGATTCTAAGCCCTTCTATTGCCTTCTATGCCATTCTATTGCTTTCTATGCCCTTCTAGTGCCTTCTATGCCCTTCTATGCCCTTCTATTGACTTCTGTGCCCTTCTATGGGCTTCTATGCCCTTCTATGCCCTTCTATGGTCTTCTATGCCATTCTAAGCCCTTGTATTGGCTTCTATGCCATTCTCTGCCCTTCTATGCTTTTCTATGGCCTTCTATGCCCTTCTATGCCCTTCTACGGCCTTCTATTGTCTTCTATTGTCTTCTATTGCCTTCTCTTGTCTTCTATTTTCTTCTATGCTGTTGTATTGTCTTCTGTGCCCTTCTGTGAACTTCTATGCCCTTCTATTGCCTTCTATGCCCTTCTGTTGCCTTCTATGCCCTTCTATGTCCTTCTATGCTCTTCTATTGTCTTCTATGCCATTCTATGCCCTTCTATTGGCTTCTATGCCCTTGTATTGGCTTCTATGCCCTTCTATGCCCTTTATATTCGCTTCTATGTCCTTCTATTGGCTTCTATGCCCTTCTATGGGCTTTTATGCCCTTCTATGCCCTTCTACGCCCTTCTATGCCCTTCTATGGGCTTCTATGTCCTTCTATTGGCTTCTATGCGCTTCTATTGGCTTCTATGCCCTTCTATCCCCTTGTCTTGGCTTCTATACCCTTCTATGCCCTTCTATTGTCTTCTATTGTCTTCTGTGGTCTTCTATTTTCCTCTACACTCTTCTATGACCTTCTATTGCCTTCTATGGCCTTCTATTGCCTTCTATGCCCTTCTATTGCCTTCTATGCCCTTCTGTGCCCTTCTATTGGCTTCTATGCCCTTCTATGTCTTCTATGGCCTTCTATTGGCTTCTATGGCATTCTGTTTGCTTCTATGCACTTCTTTTGGCTTCTATGCCCTTCCAGGACCTTCTATGCCCTTCTATGCCATTCTATGCCCTTCTATTGGCTTCTATGCCATTCTATTGGCTTCTATGCACTTCTATGCCCTTGTATTGGCTTCTATGCCCTTCTATGGGCTTCTATGCCCTTCTGTTGGCGTCTATGCCCTTCTATTGGCTTCTATGCCCTTCTATTGCCTTCTATGCCCTTCTATTGGCTGCTATGCCCTTCCAGGAACTTCTATGCCCTTCTGTGCCCTTCTATTGGCTTCTATGCCCTTCTATTGGCTTCTATGCCCTACTATCCCCTTGTCTTAGCTTCTATGCCCTTCTATGCCTTTCTATTTGTCTTCTATTGTCTTCTATGGTCTTCTATTTTCCTCTACACCCTTCTATGACCTTCTATGCCCTTCTATTGCCTTCTATTCCCTTGTAGTGCCTTCTATGCCCTTCTGTGCCCTTCTATGCGCTTCTATGGCCTTCTATGCCCTTCCATGCCCTTGTATGCCCTTGTATGCCCTTCTATGCCCTTCTATTGCCTACTATGCCCTTCTATTGGCTGCTATGCCCTTCCAGGAACTTCTGTGGCCTTCTATTGGCTTCTATGGCCTTCTATTTGCTTCTATGCACTTCTATTGGCTTCTATGTCCTTCTGTTGGCTTCTATGCCCTTCTATTTGCTTCCATGCCCTTCTATCCCCTTCTCTTGGCTTCTATGCCCTTCTATTGCCTTCTATTGCCTTCTATGCACTTCTATTGTCTTCTATGGTCTTCTATTTTCTTCTACGCCCTTCTATGACCTTCTATGCCCTTCTATGCCCTTGTATGACCTTCTATTGCCTTCTATTGCCTTCTGTGCCCTACTAGTGCCTTCTATGCCCTTTTATTGCCTTCTATGCTCTTGTATTGGCTTCTATCCCCTTCTATGCCCTTCTATTGGTTTCTATGCACTTCTCTGCCCTTCTCTGCCCTTCTATTGGCTTCTATGCCGTGCTATGCCCTTCTATGCCATGCTATTGGCCTTCTATGCCCTTCTGTAGGCTTCTATGCCCTTCTATGCCCTTCTATGCCCTTCTATGCCCTTCTATTGGATTCTAAGCCCTTCTATTGCCTTCTATGCCCTTCTATGCCCTTCTATTGGCTTCTATGCACTTCTATATCCTTCTATGCCCTTCTATTGGCTTCTATGCCGTTCTATTGTCTTCTATGCCCTTCTATGCCCTTCTATTGGCTTCTATGCCCTTCTATTGGCTTCTATGTCATTTTGTTGGCTTCTATGCCCTTCTATTGGCTTCTATGCCCTTCTATCCCCTTATCTTTGCTTCTATGCCCTTCTACTGGCTTCTATGCCCTTCTATGCCTTCTATTCCCTTCTATGCCTTTCTATACACTTCTATTGGCTTCTATGCTCTTCTATGGGCTTCTATGCCCTTCTATGCCCTTCTATGTGCTTCTGTGCTCTTCTGTGGGCTTCTATGGTCTTCTATGGGCTTCTATGCCCTTCTATGCCATTCTATTGCCTTGTATTGCCTTCTATTGCCTTGTATTGACTTCTATTAACTTCTATCGTCTTCTATGCCCTTCTACGACCTTCTATGCCCTTCTATGCCCTTGTATGCCCTTCTATGCCCTTTTATTGGCTTATATGCCCTTCTATGGGCTTTGATGCACTTCTATGCCCTTCTATGGGCTTCTCTGCCCTTCTATGTGCTTCTATGCTCTTCTATGGGCTTCTATGGGCTTCTATGGGATTCTATGGTCTTCTATTGACTTCTATTGACTTCTATTAACTTCTATCGTCTTCTATGCCCTTCTACGACCTTCTATGCCCTTCTATGCCCTTCTATTGTCTTCTATGCCTTTCTATTGCCTTCTATGCCCTTCCAGGACCTTCTATGCCCTTCTATGCCTTTCTATGGCCTTCTATTGGCTTCTATGGCCTTCTATTGGCTTCTATGCCCTTCTATGGGCTTCTATGAACTTCTATTGGCTTCTATGCGCTTCTATTGGCTTCTACGCCCTTCTATCCCCTTGTCTTGGCTTCTATGCCCTTCTATGCCCTTCTATTGTCTTCTATTGTCTTCTATGGTCTTCTATTTTCCTCTACACCCTTCTATGACCTTCTATGCCCTTCTATTGCCTTCTATGGCCTTCTATTGCCTTCTATGCCCTTCTATTGCCTTCTATGCCCTTCTGTGCCCTTCTATTGGCTTCTATGCCCTTCTATGCCGTTCTGTGCCCTTTTATGCCCTTCTATTGGCTTCTATGCCCTTCTATGCCTTCTATGGCCTTCTATTGGCTTCTATGGCCTTCTATTTGCTTCTATGCACTTCTATTGGCTTCTATGCCCTTCCAGGACCTTCTATGCCCTTCTATGCCATTCTATGCCCTTCTATTGGCTTCTATGCCCTTCTATTGGCTTCTATGCACTTCTATGCCCTTGTATTGGCTTCTATGCCCTTCTATGGGCTTCTATGCCCTTCTGTTGGCGTCTATGCCCTTCTATTGTCTTCTATGCCCTTCTATTGCCTTCTATGCCCTTCTATTGGCTGCTATGCCCTTCCAGGAACTTCTATGCCCTTCTGTGCCCTTCTATTGGCTTCTATGCCCTTCTTTTGGCTTCTATGCCCTACTATCCCCTTATCTTAGCTTCTATGCCCTTCTACGACCTTCTATGCCCTTCTATTTGTCTTCTATTTTCTTCTATGGTCTTCTATTTTCCTCTACACCCTTCTATGACCTTCTATGCCCTTCTATTGCCTTCTATTCCCTTGTAGTGCCTTCTATGCCCTTCTGTGCCCTTCTATGCACTTCTATGGCCTTCTATGCCCTTCCATGCCCTTGTATGCCCTTGTATGCCCTTCTATGCCCTTCTATTGCCTACTATGCCCTTCTATTGGCTTCTATGCCCTTCCAGGAACTTCTATGGCCTTCTATTGGCTTCTATGGCCTTCTATTTGCTTCTGTGCACTTCTATTGGCTTCTATGTCCTTCTCTTATCTTCTATGCCCTTCTATTGCCTTCTCTTGCCTTCTATGCACTTCTATTGTCTTCTATGGTCTTCTATTTTCTTCTACGCCCTTCTATGACCTTCTATGCCCTTGTATGACCTTCTTTTGCCTTCTATTGCCTTCTGTGCCCTACTAGTGCCTTCTATGCCCTTTTATTGCCTTCTATGCTCTTGTATTGGCTTCTATGCCCTTCTATGCCCTTCTATTGGTTTCTATGCACTTCTCTGCCCTTCTCTGCACTTCTCTTGGCTTCTATGCCGTGCTATGCCCTTCTATGCCATTCTATTGGCCTTCTATGCACTTCTGTAGGCTTCTATGCCCTTCTATGCCCTTCTATGCCCTTCTATTGGATTCTAAGCCCTTCTATTGCCTTCTATGCCCTTCTATGCCCTTCTATTGGCTTCTATGCCCTTCTATGCCCTTCTATTGGCTTCTATGCCCTTCTATGGGCTTCTATGCCCTTCTATGCCCTTCTAAGCCCTTGTATTGGCTTCTATGCCATTCTCTGCCCTTCTATGCTTTTCTATGGCCTTCTATGGCCTTCTATGCCCTTCTACGGCCTTCTATTGTCTTCTATTGTCTTCTATTGCCTTCTCTTGTCTTCTATTTTCTTCTATGCTGTTGTATTATCTTCTGTGCCCTTCTGTGAACTTCTATACCCTTCTAATGCCTTCTATGCCCTTCTGCTGCCTTCTATGCCCTTCTATGCCCTTCTATTGTCTTCTATGCCATTCTATGCCCTTCTATTGGCTTCTATGCCCTTGTATTGGCTTCTATGCCCTTCTATGCCCTTTATATTCGCTTCTATGCCCTTCTATTGGCTTCTATGCCCTTCTATGGGCTTTTATGCCCTTCCATGCCCTTCTACGCCCTTCTATGCCCTTCTATGGGCTTCTATGCCCTTCTATGGTTTCCTATGACTTTCTATGCCCTTCTATGGGCTTCTATGTGCTTCTATGGGCTTTTATGGGCTTCTATGGGCTTCTATGGGCTTCTATGCCCTTCTATGCCCTTCCATTGCATTCCATTGCCTTCTATTGCCTTCTATTGCCTTGTATTGCCTTCTATTGCGTTCTATTGTATTATATTGACTTCTATTGTCCTCTATGCCCTTCTATGTCCTTCTAGGCCCTTCTATGTCCTTCCATGCCCTTCTATGCACTTCTATGCCATTCTATGGCCTTCTATGCACTCCTATTGGCTTCTATGCCCTTCTATTGCCTTCTATGCCCTTGAAGGAAATTCTATGCCCTTCTATGCCCTTGTATTGGCTTCTATGCCCTTCTATCCCCTTCTCTTGGCTTCTATGCCCTTCTATTGGCTTCTATGCCCTTCTATGCCCTTCTACGCCCTTCTATTGGCTTCTATGTCATTCTGTTGGCTTCTATGCCCTTCTATTGGCTTCTATGCCCTTCTATGCCCTTCTGCCCTTATAGTGCCTTCTAGTGTATTCTATTGTCTTCTATGGTCTTCTATTTTCTTCTACGCTCTTCTATGACCTTCTATGCCCTTCTATGACCTTCTATGCCCTTCTATTGCCTTCTATGCCCTTCTAGTGTCTTCTATGCTCTTCTAATCCTTTCTATGCCCTTCTATACCCTTCTATGCCCTTCTATGACTTTCTATGCCCTTCTATTGCCTTCTATGCTATTGTATTTGCTTCTATGCCCTTCTATGCCCTTCTATTGTTTTCTATGCCCTTCTATGCCCTTCTATTGGCTTCTATTGCCTTGTATTGACCTCTATTAAGTTCTATCGTCTTCTATGCCCTTCTACGACCTTCTATGCCCTTCTATGCCCTTCTATGCCCTTCTATGGCCTTTTATTGGCTTATATGCCCTTCTATGGGCTTTAATGCACTTCTATGCCCTTCTATGGGCTTCTCCGCCCTTCTATGTGCTGCTATGCTCTTCTATGGGCTTCCATGGGCTTCTATGGGCTTCTATTGCCTTCTATTGCCTTCTATTGCCTTCTATTGACTTCTATTGACTTCTATTAACTTCAATCGTCTTCTATGCCCTTCTACGACCTTCTATGCCCTTCTATGCCCTTCTATTGGCTTCTATGCCTTTCTATGCCCTTCTATGCGCTTCCAGGACCTTCTATGCCCTTCTATGCCTTTCTATGGCCTTCTATTGGCTTCTATGGCCTTCTATTGGCTTCTAGGCCCTTCTATGGGCTTCTATGTCCTTCTATTGGCTTCTATGCGCTTCTATTGGCTTCTATGCCCTTCTATCCCCTTGTCTTGGCTTCTATGCCCTTCTATGCCCTTCTATTGTCTTCTATTGTCTTCTATGGTCTTCTATTTTCCTCTACACCCTTCTATGACCTTCTATGCCCTTCTATTGCCTTCTATGGCCTTCTATTGCGTTCTATGCCCTTCTATTGCCTTCTATGCCCTTCTGTGCCCTTCTATTGGCTTCTATGCCCTTCTATGCCGTTCTGTGCCCTTCTATGCCCTTTTATTGGCTTCTATGCCCTTCTATGACTTCTATGGCCTTCTATTGGCTTCTATGGCCTTCTATTTGCTTCTATGCACTTCTATTGGCTTCTATGCCCTTCCAGGACCTTCTATGCCCTTCTATGCCATTCTATGCCCTTCTATTGGCTTCTATGCCCTTCTATTGGCTTCTATGCACTTCTATGCCCTTCTATTGGCTTCTATGCCCTTCTATGCCGTTCTGTGCCCTTCTATGCCCTTCTATTGGCTTCTATGCCCTTCTATGCCTTCTATGGCCTTCTATTGGCTTCTATGGCCTTCTATTTGCTTCTATGCACTTCTATTGTCTTCTATGCCCTTCCAGGACCTTCTATGCCCTTCTATGCCATTCTATGCCCTTCTATTGGCTTCTGTGCCCTTCTATTGGCTTCTATGCACTTCTATGCCCTTGTATTGGCTTCTATGCCCTTCTATGGGCTTCTATGCCCTTCTGTTGGCGTCTTTGCCCTTCTATTGGCTTCTATGCCCTTCTATTGCCTTCTATGCCCTTCTATTGGCTGCTATGCCCTTCCAGGAACTTCTATGCCCTTCTGTGCCCTTCTATTGGCTTCTATGCCCTTCTATTGGCTTCTATGCCCTACTATCCCCTTGTCTTAGCTTCTATGCCCTTGTATGCCCTTCTATGCCCTTCTATTTGTCTTCTATTGTCTTCTATGGTCTTCTATTTCCCTCTACACCCTTCTATGACCTTCTATGCCCTTCTATTGCCTTCTATTCCCTTGTAGTGCCTTCTATGCCCTTCTGTGCCCTTCTATGCGCTTCTATGGCCTTCTATGCCCTTCCATGCCCTTGTATGCCCTTGTATGCCCTTCTATGCCCTTCTATTGCCTACTAGGCCCTTCTATTGGCTTCTATGCCCTTCCAGGAACTTCTATGGCCTTCTATTGGCTTCTATGGCCTTCTATTTGCTTCTATGCACTTCTATTGGCTTCTGTGTCCTTCTGTTGGCTTCTATGCCCTTCTATTGGCTTCCATGCCCTTCTATCCCCTTCTCTTGGCTTCTATGCCCTTCTATTGCCTTCTATTGCCTTCTATGCACTTCTATTGTCTTCTATGGTCTTCTATTTTCTTCTACGCCCTTCTATGACCTTCTATGCCCTTCTATGCCCTTGTATGACCTTCTATTGCCTTCTATTGCCTTCTGTGCCCTACTAGTGCCTTCTATGCCCTTTTATTGCCTTCTATGCTCTTGTATTGGCTTCTATGACCTTCTATGCCCTTCTATTGGTTTCTATGCACTTCTCTGCCTTTCTCTGCCCTTCTTTTGGCTTCTATGCCGTGCTATGCCCTTCTATGCCATTCTATTGGCCTTCTATGCCCTTCTGTAGGCTTCTATGCCCTTCTATGCACTTCTATGCCCTTCTATGCCCTTCTATTGGATTCTAAGCCCTTCTATTGCCTTCTATGCCCTTCTATGCCCTTCTATTGGCTTCTATGCACTTCTATACCCTTCTATGCCCGTCTATGCCCTTCTATGCCCTTCTATTGCCTTCTATGCCATTCTGTTGCCTTCTATGCCCTTCTAGTGCCTTCTATGCCCTTCTATGCCCTTCTCTTGGCTTCTATGCCCTTCTATGCCCTTCTATTGACTTCTATGCCCTTCTATGGGCTTCTATGCCCTTCTATGCCCTTCTATGGTCTTCTATGCCATTCTAAGCCCTTGTATTGGCTTCTATGCCATTCTCTGCCCTTCTATGCTTTTCTATGGCCTTCTATGCCCTTCTATGCCCTTCTACGGCCTTCTATTGTCTTCTATTGTCTTCTATTGCCTTCTCTTGTCTTCTATTTTCTTCTATGCTGTTGTATTGTCTTCTGTGCCCTTCTGTGAACTTCTATACCCTTCTATTGCCTTCTATGCCCTTCTGTTGCCTTCTATGCCCTTCTATGCCCTTCTATTGTCTTCTATGCCATTCTATGCCCTTCTATTGGCTTCTATGCCCTTGTATTGGCTTCTATGCCCTTCTATGCCCTTTATATTCGCTTCTATGCCCTTCTACGCCCTTCTATGCCCTTCTATGGGCTTCTATGCCCTTCTATGGTTTCCTATGACTTTCTATGCCCTTCTATGGGCTTCTATGCCCTTCTATGGTTTCCTATGACTTTCTATGCCCTTCTATGGGCTTCTATGTGCTTCTATGGGCTTTTATGGGCTTCTATGGGCTTCTATGCCCTTCTATGCCCTTCCATTGCATTCCATTGCCTTGTATTGGCTTCTATTGCCTTCTATTGCGTTCTATTGTATTCTATTGACTTCTATTGTCTTCTATGCCCTTCTATGTCCTTCTAGGCCCTTCTATGTCCTTCCATGCCCTTCTATGCACTTCTATGCCATTCTATGGCCTTCTATGCACTCCTATTGGCTTCTATGCCCTTCTATTGCCTTCTATGCCCTTGAAGGAAATTCTATGCCCTTCTATGCCCTTGTATTGGCTTCTATGCCCTTCTATCCCCTTCTCTTGGCTTCTATGCCCTTCTATTGGCTTCTATGCCCTTCTATGCCCTTCTACGCCCTTCTATTGGCTTCTATGTCATTCTGTTGGCTTCTATGCCCTTCTATTGGCTTCTATGCCCTTCTATGCCCTTCTCTTGGCTTCTATGCCCTTCTATTGGCTTCTATGCCCTTCTATGCCCTTCTAGTGCCTTCTAGTGTATTCTATTGTCTTCTATGGTCTTCTATTTTCTTCTACGCTCTTCTATGACCTTCTATGCCCTTCTATGACCTTCTATGCCCTTCTATTGCCTTCTATGCTATTGTATTTGCTTCTATGCCCTTCTATGCCCTTCTATTGGCTTCTATGCCCTTCTATGCCCTTCTATGCCTTTCTATACCCTTCTATTAGCTTCTATGCTCTGCTATGGGCTTTTATGCCCTTCTAAGCCCTTCTATGCCATTCTCTTGCCTTCTATTGCCTTGTATTGACTTCTATTAACTTCTATCGTCTTCTATGCCCTTCTACGACCTTCTATGCCCTTCTATGCCCTTTTATTGGCTTATATGCCCTTCTATGGGCTTTAATGCACTTCTATGCCCTTCTATGGGCTTCTCTGCCCTTCTATGTGCTTCTGTGCTCTTCTATGGCTTCCATGGGCTTCTATGGGCTTCTATTGCCTTCTATTGCCTTCTATTGCCTTCTATTGCCTTCTATTGACTTCTATTAACTTCAATCGTCTTCTATGCCCTTCTACGACCTTCTATGCCCTTCTATGCCCTTCTATTGGCTTCTATGCCTTTCTATTGCCTTCTATGCCCTTCCAGGACATTCTATGCCTTTCTATGCCTTTCTATGGCCTTCTATTGGCTTCTATGGCCTTCTATTGGCTTCTATGCCCTTCTATGGGCTTCTATGTCCTTCTATTGGCTTCTATGCGCTTCTATTGGCTTCTATGCCCTTCTATCCCCTTGTCTTGGCTTCTATGCCCTTCTATGCCCTTCTATTGTCTTCTATTGTCTTCTATGGTCTTCTATTTTCCTCTACACCCTTCTATGACCTTCTATGCCCTTCTATTGCCTTCTATGGCCTTCTATTGCCTTCTATGCCCTTCTATTGCCTTCTATGCCCTTCTGTGCCCTTCTATTGGCTTCTATGCCCTTCTATGCCGTTCTGTGCCCTTCTATGCCCTTCTATTTGCTTCTATGCCCTTCTATGCCTTCTATGGCCTTCTATTGGCTTCTATGGCCTTCTATTTGCTTCTATGCACTTCTATTGGCTTCTATGCCCTTCCAGGACCTTCTATGCCCTTCTATGCCATTCTATGCCCTTGTATTGGCTTCTATGCCCTTGTATTGGCTTCTATGCACTTTTATGCCCTTGTATTGGCTTCTATGCCCTTCTATGGGCTTCTATGCCCTTCTGTTGGCGTCTATGCCCTTCTATTGGCTTCTATGCTCTTCTATTGCCTTCTATGCCCTTCTATTGGCTGCTATGCCCTTCCAGGAACTTCTATGCCCTTCTGTGCCCTTCTATTGGCTTCTATGCCCTTCTATTGGCTTCTATGCCCTACTATCCCCTTGTCTTAGCTTCTATGCCCTTCTACGACCTTCTATGCCCTTCTATTTGTCTTCTGTTGTCTTCTATGGTCTTCTATTTTCCTCTACACCCTTCTATGACCTTCTATGCCCTTCTATTGCCTTCTATTCCCTTCTAGTGCCTTCTATGCCCTTCTGTGCCCTTCTATGCGCTTCTATGGCCTTCTATGCCCTTCCATGCCCTTGTATGCCCTTGTATGCCCTTCTATGCCCTTCTATTGCCTACTATGCCCTTCTATTGGCTTCTATGCCCTTCCAGGAACTTCTATGGCCTTCTATTGGCTTCTATGGCCTTCTATTTGCTTCTATGCACTTCTATTGGCTTCTATGTCCTTCTGTTGGCTTCTATGCCCTTCTATTTGCTTCTATGCCCTTCTATCCCCTTCTCTTGGCTTCTATGCCCTTCTATTGCCTTCTATTGCCTTCTATGCACTTCTATTGTCTTCTATGGTCTTCTATTTTCTTCTACGCCCTTCTATGACCTTCTATGCCCTTCTATGCCCTTGTATGACCTTCTATTGCCTTCTATTGCCTTCTGTGCCCTACTAGTGCCTTCTATGCCCTTTTATTGCCTTCTATGCTCTTGTATTGGCTTCTATGCCCTTCTATGCCCTTCTATTGGTTTCTATGCACTTCTCTGCCCTTCTCTGCCCTTCTATTGGCTTCTATGCCGTGCTATGCCCTTCTATGCCATTCTATTGGCCTTCTATGCCCTTCTGTAGGCTTCTATGCCCTTCTATGCCCTTCTATGCCGTTCTATTGGATTCTAAGCCCTTCTATTGCCTTCTATGCCCTTCTATGCCCTTCTATTGGCTTCTATGCACTTCTATATCCTTCTATGCCCTTCTATTGGCTTCTATGCCGTTCTATTTTCTTCTATGCCCTTCTGTTGGCTTCTATGCCCTTCTATTGGCTTCTATGTCATTCTGTTGGCTTCTATGCCCTTCTATTGGCTTCTATGCCCTTCTATCCCCTTCTCTTTGCTTCTATGCCCTTCTATTGGCTTCTATGCCCTTGTATTGGCTTCTATGCCCTTCTATGCCCTTCTAGTGTCTTCTATGCTCTTCTAATCCTTTCTATGCCCTTCTATACCCTTCTATGCCCTTCTATGACCTTCTATGCCCTTCTATTGCCTTCTATGCTATTGTATTTGCTTCTATGCCCTTCTATGCCCTTCTATTGTTTTCTATGCCCTTCTATGCCCTTCTATTGGCTTCTATGCCCTTCTATGCCTTCTATGCCCTTCTATGCCTTTCTATACACTTCTATTGGCTTCTATGCTCTTCTATGGGCTTTTATGCCCTTCTATGCCCTTCTATGTGCTTCTGTGCTCTTCTGTGGGCTTCTATGGTCTTCTATGGGCTTCTATGCCCTTCTATGCCATTCTATTGCCTTCTATTACCTTCTATTGCCTTGTATTGACTTCTATTAACTTCTGTCGTCTTCTATGCCCTTCTACGACCTTCTATGCCCTTCTATGCCCTTCTATGCCCTTCTATGCCCTTTTATTTGCTTATATGCCCTTCTATGGGCTTTAATGCACTTCTATGCCCTTCTATGGGCTTCTCTGCCCTTCTATGTGCTTCTATGCTCTTCTATGGCTTCCATGGGCTTCTATGGGCTTCTATGGGCTTCTATGGGCTTCTATTGCCTTCTATTGCCTTCTATTGCCTTCTATTAACTTCAATCGTCTTCTATGCCCTTCTACGACCTTCTATGCCCTTCTATGCCCTTGTATTGGCTTCTATGCCTTTGTATGCCCTTCTATGCCCTTCCAGGACCTTCTATGCCCTTCTATGCCTTTCTATGGCCTTCTATTGGCTTCTATGGCCTTCTATTGGCTTCTATGCCCTTCTATGGGCTTCTATGTCCTTCTATTGGCTTCTATGCGCTTCTATTGGCTTCTATGCCCTTCTATCCCCTTGTCTTGGCTTCTATGCCCTTCTATTGTCTTCTATTGTCTTCTATGGTCTTCTATTTTCCTCTACACCCTTCTATGACCTTCTATGACCTTCTATTGCCTTCTGTGGCCTTCTATTGCCTTCTATGCCCTTCTATTGCCTTCTATGCCCTTCTGTGCCCTCTATTGGCTTCTATGCCCTTCTATGCCTTCTATGGCCTTCTATTGGCTTCTATGGCCTTCTATTTGCTTCTATGCACTTCTATTGGCTTCTATGCCCTTCCAGGACCTTCTATACCCTTCTATGCCATTCTATGCCCTTCTATTGGCTTCTATGCCCTTCTATTGGCTTCTATGCACTTCTATGACCTTCTATTGGCTTCTATGCCCTTCTATGCCGTTCTGTGCCCTTCTATGCCCTTCTATTGGCTTCTATGCCCTTCTATGCCTTCTATGGCCTTCTATTGGCTTCTTTGGCCTTCTATTTGCTTCTATGCACTTCTATTGGCTTCTATGCCCTTCCAGGACCTTCTATGCCCTTCTATGCCATTCTATGCACTTCTCTTGGCTTCTATGCCCTTCTATTGACTTCTATGCACTTCTATGCCCTTGTATTGGCTTCTATGCCCTTCTATGGGCTTCTATGCCCTTCTGTTGGCTTCTATGCCCTTCTATTGGCTTCTATGCCCTTCTATTGCCTTCTATGCCCTTCTATTGGCTGCTATGCCCTTCCAGGAACTTCTATGCCCTTCTGTGCCCTTCTATTGGCTTCTATGCCCTTCTATTGGCTTCTATGCCCTACTATCCCCTTGTCTTAGCTTCTATGCCCTTCTATGCCCTTCTATGCCCTTCTATTTGTCTTCTATTGTCTTCTATGGTCTTCTATTTTCCTCTACACCCTTCTATGACCTTCTATGCCCTTCTATTGCCTTCTATTCCCTTCTAGTGCCTTCTATGCCCTTCTGTGCCCTTCTATGCGCTTCTATGGCCTTCTATGCCCTTCCATGCCCTTGTATGCCCTTGTATGCCCTTCTATGCCCTTCTATTGCCTACTATGCCCTTCTATTGGCTTCTATGCCCTTCCAGGAACTTCTATGGCCTTCTATTGGCTTCTATGGCCTTCTATTTGCTTCTGTGCACTTCTATTGGCTTCTATGTCCTTCTCTTGGCTTCTATGCCCTTCTATTGCCTTCTATTGCCTTCTATGCACTTCTATTGTCTTCTATGGTCTTCTATTTTCTTCTACGCCCTTCTATGACCTTCTATGCCCTTGTATGACCTTCTATTGCCTTCTATTGCCTTCTGTGCCCTACTAGTGCCTTCTATGCCCTTTTATTGCCTTCTATGCTCTTGTATTGGCTTCTATGCCCTTCTATGCCCTTCTATTGGTTTCTATGCACTTCTCTGCCCTTCTCTGCCCTTCTATTGGCTTCTATGCCGTGCTATGCCCTTCTATGCCATTCTATTGGCCTTCTATGCCCTTCTGTAGGCTTCTATGCCCTTCTATGCCCTTCTATGCCCTTCTATGCCGTTCTATTGGATTCTAAGCCCTTCTATTGCCTTCTATGCCCTTCTATGCCCTTCTATGGGCTTCTCTGCCCTTCTATGTGCTTCTATGCTCTTCTATGGGCTTCCATGGGCTTCTATGGGCTTCTATGGGCTTCTATTGCCTTCTATTGCCTTCTATTAACTTCAATCGTCTTCTATGCCCTTCTACGACCTTCTATGCCCTTCTATGCCCTTCTATTGGCTTCTATGCCTTTCTATGCCCTTCTATGCCCTTCCAGGACCTTCTATGCCCTTCTATGCCTTTCTATGGCCTTCTATTGGCTTCTATGGCCTTCTATTGGCTTCTATGCCCTTCTATGGGCTTCTATGTCCTTCTATTGGCTTCTATGCGCTTCTATTGGCTTCTATGCCCTTCTATCCCCTTGTCTTGGCTTCTATGCCCTTCTATTGTCTTCTATTGTCTTCTATGGTCTTCTATTTTCCTCTACACCCTTCTATGACCTTCTATGCCCTTCTATTGCCTTCTGTGGCCTTCTATTGCCTTCTATGCCCTTCTATTGCCTTCTATGCCCTTCTGTGCCCTTCTATTGGCTTCTATGCCCTTCTATGCCTTCTATGGCCTTCTATTGGCTTCTATGGCCTTCTATTTGCTTCTATGCACTTCTATTGGCTTCTATGCCCTTCCAGGACCTTCTATACCCTTCTATGCCATTCTATGCCCTTCTATTGGCTTCTATGCCCTTCTATTGGCTTCTATGCACTTCTATGACCTTCTATTGGCTTCTATGCCCTTCTATGCCGTTCTGTGCCCTTCTATGCCCTTCTATTGGCTTCTATGCCCTTCTATGCCTTCTATGGCCTTCTATTGGCTTCTTTGGCCTTCTATTTGCTTCTATGCACTTCTATTGGCTTCTATGCCCTTCCAGGACCTTCTATGCCCTTCTATGCCATTCTATGCACTTCTATTGGCTTCTATGCCCTTCTATTGACTTCTATGCACTTCTATGCCCTTGTATTGGCTTCTATGCCCTTCTATGGGCTTCTATGCCCTTCTGTTGGCTTCTATGCCCTTCTATTGGCTTCTATGCCCTTCTATTGCCTTCTATGCCCTTCTATTGGCTGCTATGCCCTTCCAGGAACTTCTATGCCCTTCTGTGCCCTTCTATTGGCTTCTATGCCCTTCTATTGGCTTCTATGCCCTACTATCCCCTTGTCTTAGCTTCTATGCCCTTCTATGCCCTTCTATGCCCTTCTATTTGTCTTCTATTGTCTTCTATGGTCTTCTATTTTCCTCTACACCCTTCTATGACCTTCTATGCCCTTCTATTGCCTTCTATTCCCTTCTAGTGCCTTCTATGCCCTTCTGTGCCCTTCTATGCGCTTCTATGGCCTTCTATGCCCTTCCATGCCCTTGTATGCCCTTGTATGCCCTTCTATGCCCTTCTATTGCCTACTATGCCCTTCTATTGGCTTCTATGCCCTTCCAGGAACTTCTATGGCCTTCTATTGGCTTCTATGGCCTTCTATTTGCTTCTATGCACTTCTATTGGCTTCTATGTCCTTCTGTTGGCTTCTATGCCCTTCTATTTGCTTCCATGCCCTTCTATCCCCTTCTCTTGGCTTCTATGCCCTTCTATTGCCTTCTATGCCCTTCTATGCCCTTGTATGACCTTCTATTGCCTTCTATTGCCTTCTGTGCCCTACTAGTGCCTTCTATGCCCTTTTATTGCCTTCTATGCTCTTGTATTGGCTTCTATGCCCTTCTATGCCCTTCTATTGGTTTCTATGCACTTCTCTGCCCTTCTCTGCCCTTCTATTGGCTTCTATGCCGTGCTATGCCCTTCTATGCCATTCTATTGGCCTTCTATGCCCTTCTGTAGGCTTCTATGCCCTTCTATGCCCTTCTATGCCCTTCTATGCCGTTCTATTGGATTCTAAGCCCTTCTATTGCCTTCTATGCCCTTCTATGCCCTTCTATGGGCTTCTCTGCCCTTCTATGTGCTTCTATGCTCTTCTATGGGCTTCCATGGGCTTCTATGGGCTTCTATGGGCTTCTATGGGCTTCTATTGCCTTCTATTGCCTTCTATTGCCTTCTATTAACTTCAATCGTCTTCTATGCCCTTCTACGACCTTCTATGCCCTTCTATGCCCTTCTATTGGCTTCTATGCCTTTCTATGCCCTTCTATGCCCTTCCAGGACCTTCTATGCCCTTCTATGCCTTTCTATGGCCTTCTATTGGCTTCTATGGCCTTCTATTGGCTTCTATGCCCTTCTATGGGCTTCTATGTCCTTCTATTGGCTTCTATGCGCTTCTATTGGCTTCTATGCCCTTCTATCCCCTTGTCTTGGCTTCTATGCCCTTCTATTGTCTTCTATTGTCTTCTATGGTCTTCTATTTTCCTGTACACCCTTCTATGACCTTCTATGCCCTTCTATTGCCTTCTGTGGCCTTCTATTGCCTTCTATGCCCTTCTATTGCCTTCTATGCCCTTCTGTGCCCTTCTATTGGCTTCTATGCCCTTCTATGCCTTCTATGGCCTTCTATTGGCTTCTATGGCCTTCTATTTGCTTCTATGCACTTCTATTGGCTTCTATGCCCTTCCAGGACCTTCTATACCCTTCTATGCCATTCTATGCCCTTCTATTGGCTTCTATGCCCTTCTATTGCCTTCTATGCCCTTCTGTGCCCTTCTATTGGCTTCTATGCCCTTCTATGCCGTTCTGTGCCCTTCTATGCCCTTCTATTGGCTTCTATGCCCTTCTATGCCTTCTATGGCCTTCTATTGGCTTCTATGGCCTTCTATTTGCTTCTATGCACTTCTATTGGCTTCTATGCCCTTCCAGGACCTTCTATGCCCTTCTATGCCATTCTATGCCCTTCTATTGGCTTCTATGCCCTTCTTTTGGCTTCTATGCACTTCTATGCCCTTGTATTGGCTTCTATGCCCTTCTATGGGCTTCTATGCCCTTCTGTTGGCGTCTATGCCTTTCTATTGGCTTCTATGCCCTTCTATTGCCTTCTATGCCCTTCTATTGGCTGCTATGCCCTTCCAGGAACTTCTATGCCCTTCTGTGCCCTTCTATTGGCTTCTATGCCCTTCTATTGGCTTCTATGCCCTACTATCCCCTTGTCTTAGCTTCTGTGCCCTTCTATGCCCTTCTATGCCCTTCTATTTGTCTTCTATTGTCTTCTATGGTCTTCTATTTTCCTCTACACCCTTCTATGACCTTCTATGCCCTTCTATTGCCTTCTATTCCCTTGTAGTGCCTTCTATGCCCTTCTGTGCCCTTCTATGCGCTTCTATGGCCTTCTATGCCCTTCCATGCCCTTGTATGCCCTTGTATGCCCTTCTATGCCCTTCTATTGCCTACTATGCCCTTCTATTGGCTTCTATGCCCTTCCAGGAACTTCTGTGGCCTTCTATTGGCTTCTATGGCCTTCTATTTGCTTCTATGCACTTCTATTGGCTTCTATGTCCTTCTGTTGGCTTCTATGCCCTTCTATTTGCTTCCATGCCCTTCTATCCCCTTCTCTTGGCTTCTATGCCCTTCTATTGCCTTCTATTGCCTTCTATGCACTTCTATTGTCTTCTATGGTCTTCTATTTTCTTCTACGCCCTTCTATGACCTTCTATGCCCTTCTATGCCCTTGTATGACCTTCTATTGCCTTCTATTGCCTTCTGTGCCCTACTAGTGCCTTCTATGCCCTTTTATTGCCTTCTATGCTCTTGTATTGGCTTCTATGCCCTTCTATGCCCTTCTATTGGTTTCTATGCACTTCTCTGCCCTTCTCTGCCCTTCTATTGGCTTCTATGCCGTGCTATGCCCTTCTATGCCATTCTATTGGCCTTCTATGCCCTTCTGTAGGCTTCTATGCCCTTCTATGCCCTTCTATGCCCTTCTATGCCCTTCTATTGGATTCTAAGCCCTTCTATTGCCTTCTATGCCCTTCTATGCCCTTCTATTGGCTTCTATGCACTTCTATATCCTTCTATGCCCTTCTATTGGCTTCTATGCCGTTCTATTGTCTTCTATGCCCTTCTATGCCCTTCTATTGGCTTCTATGCCCTTCTGTTGGCTTCTATGTCATTCTGTTGGCTTCTATGCCCTTCTATTGGCTTCTATGCCCTTCTATCCCCTTATCTTTGCTTCTATGCCCTTCTATTGGCTTCTATGCCCTTGTATTGGCTTCTATGCCCTTCTATGCCCTTCTATGCCCTTCTAGTGTCTTCTAGTGTATTCTATTGTCTTCTATGGTCTTCTATTTTCTTCTACGCTCTTCTATGACCTTCTATGCCCTTCTATGACCTTCTATGCCCTCCTATTGCCTTCTATGCCCTTCTAGTGTCTTCTATGCTCTTCTAATCCTTTCTATGCCCTTCTATACCCTTCTATGCCCTTCTATGACCTTCTATGCCCTTCTATTGCCTTCTATGCTATTGTATTTGCTTCTATGCCCTTCTATGCCCTTCTATTTTTTTCTATGCCCTTCTATGCCCTTCTATTGGCTTCTATGCCCTTCTATGCCTTCTATGCCCTTCTATGCCTTTCTATACACTTCTATTGGCTTCTATGCTCTTCTATGGGCTTTTATGCCCTTCTATGCCCTTCTATGTGCTTCTGTGTTCTTCTGTGGGCTTCTATGGTCTTCTATGGGCTTCTATGCCCTTCTATGCCATTCTATTGCCTTGTATTGCCTTCTATTGCCTTGTATTGACTTCTATTAACTTCTATCGTCTTCTATGCCCTTCTACGACCTTCTATGCCCTTCTATGCCCTTCTATGCCCTTTTATTGGCTTATATGCCCTTCTATGGGCTTTAATGCACTTCTATGCCCTTCTATGGGCTTCTCTGCCCTTCTATGTGCTTCTATGCTCTTCTATGGGCTTCCATGGGCTTCTATGGGCTTCTATTGCCTTCTATTGCCTTCTATTGCCTTCTATTGCCTTCTATTGCCTTCTATTAACTTCTATCGTCTTCTATGCCCTTCTACGACCTTCTATGCCCTTCTATGCCCTTGTATTGGCTTCTATGCCTTTCTATGCCCTTCTATGCCCTTCCAGGACCTTCTATGCCCTTCTATGCCTTTCTATGGCCTTCTATTGGCTTCTATGGCCTTCTATTGGCTGCTATGCCCTTCTATGGGCTTCTATGTCCTTCTATTGGCTTCTATGCGCTTCTATTGGCTTCTATGCCCTTCTATCCCCTTGTCTTGGCTTCTATGTCCTTCTATGCCCTTCTATTGTCTTCTATTGTCTTCTATGGTCTTCTATTTTCCTCTACACCCTTCTATGACCTTCTATGCCCTTCTATTGCCTTCTATGGCCTTCTATGCCCTTCTATTGCCTTCTATGCCCTTCTGTGCCCTTCTATTGGCTTCTATGCCCTTCTATGCCGTTCTGTGCCCTTCTATGCCCTTCTATTGGCTTCTATGCCCTTCTATGCCTTCTATGGCCTTCTATTGGCTTCTATGGCCTTCTATTTGCTTCTATGCACTTCTATTGGCTTCTATGCCCTTCCAGGACCTTCTATGCCCTTCTATGCCATTCTATGCCCTTCTATTGGCTTCTATGCCCTTCTATTGGCTTCTATGCACTTCTATGCCCTTGTATTGGCTTCTATGCCCTTCTATGGGCTTCTATGCCCTTCTGTTGGCGTCTATGCCCTTCTATTGGCTTCTATGCCCTTCTATTGCCTTCTATGCCCTTCTATTGGCTGCTATGCCCTTCCAGGAACTTCTATGCCCTTCTGTGCCCTTCTATTGGCTTCTATGCCCTTCTATTGGCTTCTATGCCCTACTATCCCCTTGTCTTAGCTTCTGTGCCCTTCTATGCCCTTCTATGCCCTTCTATTTGTCTTCTATTGTCTTCTATGGTCTTCTATTTTCCTCTACACCCTTCTATGACCTTCTATGCCCTTCTATTGCCTTCTATTCCCTTCTAGTGCCTTCTATGCCCTTCTGTGCCCTTCTATGCGCTTCTATGGCCTTCTATGCCCTTCCATGCCCTTGTATGCCCTTGTATGCCCTTCTATGCCCTTCTATTGCCTACTATGCCCTTCTATTGGCTTCTATGCCCTTCCAGGAACTTCTATGGCCTTCTATTGGCTTCTATGGCCTTCTATTTGCTTCTATGCACTTCTATTGGCTTCTATGTCCTTCTGTTGGCTTCTATGCCCTTCTATTTGCTTCCATGCCCTTCTATCCCCTTCTCTTGGCTTCTATGCCCTTCTATTGCCTTCTATTGCCTTCTATGCACTTCTATTGTCTTCTATGGTCTTCTATTTTCTTCTACGCCCTTCTATGACCTTCTATGCCCTTCTATGCCCTTGTATGACCTTCTATTGCCTTCTATTGCCTTCTGTGCCCTACTAGTGCCTTCTATGCCCTTTTATTGCCTTCTATGCTCTTGTATTGGCTTCTATGCCCTTCTATGCCCTTCTATTGGTTTCTATGCACTTCTCTGCCCTTCTCTGCCCTTCTATTGGCTTCTATGCCGTGCTATGCCCTTCTATGCCATTCTATTGGCCTTCTATGCCCTTCTGTAGGCTTCTATGCCCTTCTATGCCCTTCTATGCCCTTCTATGCCCTTCTATTGGATTCTAAGCCCTTCTATTGCCTTCTATGCCCTTCTATGCCCTTCTATTGGCTTCTATGCACTTCTATATCCTTCTATGCCCTTCTATTGGCTTCTATGCCGTTCTATTGTCTTCTATGCCCTTCTATGCCCTTCTATTGGCTTCTATGCCCTTCTATTGGCTTCTATGCCCTTCTATCCCCTTATCTTTGCTTCTATGCCCTTCTATTGGCTTCTATGCCCTTGTATTGGCTTCTATGCCCTTCTATGCCCTTCTATGCCCTTCTAGTGTCTTCTAGTGTATTCTATTGTCTTCTATGGTCTTCTATTTTCTTCTACGCTCTTCTATGACCTTCTATGCCCTTCTATGACCTTCTATGCCCTCGTATTGCCTTCTATGCCCTTCTAGTGTCTTCTATGCTCTTCTAATCCTTTCTATGCCCTTCTATACCCTTCTATGCCCTTCTATGACCTTCTATGCCCTTCTATTGCCTTCTATGCTATTGTATTTGCTTCTATGCCCTTCTATGCCCTTCTATTGTTTTCTATGCCCTTCTATGCCCTTCTATTGGCTTCTATGCCCTTCTATGCCTTCTATGCCCTTCTATGCCTTTCTATACACTTCTATTGGCTTCTATGCTCTTCTATGGGCTTTTATGCCCTTCTATGCCCTTCTATGTGCTTCTGTGCTCTTCTGTGGGCTTCTATGGTCTTCTATGGGCTTCTATGCCCTTCTATGCCATTCTATTGCCTTGTATTGCCTTCTATTGCCTTGTATTGACTTCTATTAACTTCTATCGTCTTCTATGCCCTTCTACGACCTTCTATGCCCTTCTATGCCCTTCTATGCCCTTCTATGCCCTTTTATTGGCTTATATGCCCTTCTATGGGCTTTAATGCACTTCTATGCCCTTCTATGTCTTCTCTGCCCTTCTATGTGCTTCTATGCTCTTCTATGGGCTTCCATGGGCTTCTATGGGCTTCTATTGCCTTCTATTGCCTTCTATTGCCTTCTATTGACTTCTATTAACTTCTATCGTCTTCTATGCCCTTCTACGACCTTCTATGCCCTTCTATGCCCTTCTATTGGCTTCTATGCCTTTCTATGCCCTTCTATGCCCTTCCAGGACCTTCTATGCCCTTCTATGCCTTTCTATGGCCTTCTATTGGCTTCTATGGCCTTCTATTGGCTTCTATGCCCTTCTATGGGTTTCTATGTCCTTCTATTGGCTTCTATGCGCTTCTATTGGCTTCTATGCCCTTCTATCCCCTTGTCTTGGCTTCTATGTCCTTCTATGCCCTTCTATTGTCTTCTATTGTCTTCTATTGTCTTCTATTGTCTTCTATTTTCCTCTACACCCTTCTATGACCTTCTATGCCCTTCTATTGCCTTCTATGGCCTTCTATTGCCTTCTATGCCCTTCTATTGCCTTCTATGCCCTTCTGTGCCCTTCTATTGGCTTCTATGCCCTTCTATGCCTTCTATGGCCTTCTATTGGGTTCTATGGCCTTCTATTTGCTTCTATGCACTTCTATTGGCTTCTATGCCCTTCCAGGACCTTCTATGCCCTTCTATGCCATTCTATGCCCTTCTATTGGCTTCTATGCCCTTCTATTGGCTTCTATGCACTTCTATGCCCTTGTATTGGCTTCTATGCCCTTCTATGGGCTTCTATGCCCTTCTGTTGGCGTCTATGCCCTTCTATTGGCTTCTATGCCCTTCTATTGCCTTCTATGCCCTTCTATTGGCTGCTATGCCCTTCCAGGAACTTCTATGCCCTTCTGTGCCCTTCTATTGGCTTCTATGCCCTACTATCCCCTTGTCTTAGCTTCTATGCCCTTCTATGCCCTTCTATTTGTCTTCTATTGTCTTCTATGGTCTTCTATTTTCCTCTACACCCTTCTATGACCTTCTATGCCCTTCTATTGCCGTCTATTCCCTTCTAGTGCCTTCTATGCCCTTCTGTGCCCTTCTATGCGCTTCTATGGCCTTCTATGCCCTTCCATGCCCTTGTATGCCCTTGTATGCCCTTCTATGCACTTCTATTGCCTACTATGCCCTTCTATTGGCTTCTATGCCCTTCCAGGAACTTCTATGGCCTTCTATTGGCTTCTATGGCATTCTATTTGCTTCTATGCACTTCTATTGGCTTCTATGTCCTTCTGTTGGCTTCTATGCCCTTCTATTTGCTTCCATGCCCTTCTATCCCCTTCTCTTGGCTTCTATGCCCTTCTATTGCCTTCTATGCCCTTCTATGCCCTTCTAGTGTCTTCTAGTGTATTCTATTGTCTTCTTTGGTCTTCTATTTTCTTCTACGCTCTTCTATGACCTTCTATGCCCTTCTATGACCTTCTATGCCCTCGTATTGCCTTCTATGCCCTTCTAGTGTCTTCTATGCTCTTCTAATCCTTTCTATGCCCTTCTATACCCTTCTATGCCCTTCTATGACCTTCTATGCCCTTCTATTTCCTTCTATGCTATTGTATTTGCTTCTATGCCCTTCTATACCCTTCTATTGTTTTCTATGCCCTTCTATGCCCTTCTATTGGCTTCTATGCCCTTCTATGCCTTCTATGCCCTTCTATGCCTTTCTATACACTTCTATTGGCTTCTATGCTCTTCTATGGGCTTTTATGCCCTTCTATGCCCTTCTATGTGCTTCTGTGCTCTTCTGTGGGCTTCTATGGTCTTCTATGGGCTTCTATGCCCTTCTATGCCATTCTATTGCCTTCTATTGCCTTCTATTGCCTTGTATTGACTTCTATTAACTTCTATCGTCTTCTATGCCCTTCTACGACCTTCTATGCCCTTCTATGCCCTTCTATGCCCTTCTATGCCCTTTTATTGGCTTATATGCCCTTCTGTGGGCTTTAATGCACTTCTATGCCCTTCTATGGGCTTCTCTGCCCTTCTGTGTGCTTCTATGCTCTTCTATGGGCTTCCATGGGCTTCTATGGGCTTCTATTGCCTTCTATTGCCTTCTATTGCCTTCTAATGCCTTCTATTGCCTTCTATTGACTTCTATTAACTTCTATCGTCTTCTATGCCCTTCTACGACCTTCTATGCCCTTCTATGCCCTTCTATTGGCTTCTATGCCTTTCTATGCCCTTCTATGCCCTTCCAGGACCTTCTATGCCCTTCTATGCCTTTCTATGGCTTTCTATTGGCTTCTATGGCCTTCTATTGGCTTCTATGGCCTTCTATTGGCTTCTCTGCGCTTCTATTGGCTTCTATGCCCTTCTATCCCCTTGTCTTGGCTTCTATGTCCTTCTATGCCCTTCTATTGTCTTCTATTGTCTTCTATGGTCTTCTATTTTCCTCTACACCCTTCTATGACCTTCTATGCCCTTCTATTGCCTTCTATGGCCTTCTATTGCCTTCTATGCCCTTCTATTGCCTTCTATGCCCTTCTATGCCCTTTTATTGCCTTCTATGCTCTTGTATTGGCTTCTATGCCCTTCTATGCCCTTCTATTGGTTTCTATGCACTTCTCTGCTCTTCTCTGCCCTTGTATTGGCTTCTATGCCGTGCTATGCCCTTCTATGCCATTCTATTGGCCTTCTATGCCCTTCTGTAGGCTTCTATGCCCTTCTATGCCCTTCTATGCCCTTCTATTGGATTCTAAGCCCTTCTATTGCCTTCTATGCCCTTCTATTATCTTCTATGCACTTCTATATCCTTCTATGCCCTTCTATTGGCTTCTATGCCGTTCTATTGTCTTCTATGCCCTTCTATGCAGTTCTATTGGCTTCTATGCCCTTCTATTGGCTTCTATGTCATTCTGTTGGCTTCTATGCCCTTCTATTGGCTTCTATGCCCTTCTATCCCCTTATCTTTGCTTCTATGCCCTTCTATTGGCTTCTATGCCCTTGTATTGGCTTCTATGCCCTTCTATGCCCTTCTATGCCCTTCTAGTGTCTTCTAGTGTATTCTATTGTCTTCTATGGTCTTGTATTTTCTTCTACGCTCTTCTATGACCTTCTATGCCCTTCTATGACCTTCTATGCCCTCCTATTGCCTTCTATGCCCTTCTAGTGTCTTCTATGCTCTTATAATCCTTTCTATGCCCTTCTATACCCTTCTATGCCCTTCTATGACCTTCTATGCCCTTCTATTGCCTTCTATGCCCTTCTATGCCTTCTGTGCCCTTCTATGCCTTTCTATACACTTCTATTGGCTTCTATGCTCTTCTATGGGCTTTTATGCCCTTCTATGCCCTTCTATGTGCTTCTGTGCTCTTCTGTGGGCTTCTATGGTCTTCTATGGGCTTCTATGCCCTTCTATGCCATTCTATTGCCTTGTATTGACTTCTATTAACTTCTATCGTCTTCTATGCCCTTCTACGACCTTCTATGCCCTTCTATGCCCTTGTATGCCCTTCTATGCCCTTCTATTGGCTTCTATGCCCTTCTATTTGCTTCCATGCCCTTCTATCCCCTTCTCTTGGCTTCTATGCCCTTCTATTGCCTTCTATGCCCTTCTATGCCCTTCTAGTGTCTTCTAGTGTATTCTATTGTCTTCTATGGTCTTCTATTTTCTTCTACGCTCTTCTATGACCTTCTATGCCCTTCTATGACCTTCTATGCCCTCCTATTGCCTTCTATGCCCTTCTAGTGTCTTCTATGCTCTTCTAATCCTTTCTATGCCCTTCTATACCCTTCTATGCCCTTCTATGACCTTCTATGCCCTTCTATTGCCTTCTATGCTATTGTATTTGCTTCTATGCCCTTCTATGCCCTTCTATTGTTTTCTATGCCCTTCTATGCCCTTTTATTGGCTTCTATGCCCTTCTATGCCTTCTATGCCCTTCTATGCCTTTCTATACACTTCTATTGGCTTCTATGCTCTTCTATGGGCTTTTATGCCCTTCTATGCCCTTCTATGTGCTTCTGTGCTCTTCTGTGGGCTTCTATGGTCTTCTATGGGCTTCTATGCCCTTCTATGCCATTCTATTGCCTTCTATTGCCTTGTATTGACTTCTATTAACTTCTATCGTCTTCTATGCCCTTCTACGACCTTCTATGCCCTTCTATGCCCTTCTATGCCCTTCTATGCCCTTTTATTGGCTTATATGCCCTTCTGTGGGCTTTAATGCACTTCTATGCCCTTCTATGGGCTTCTCTGCCCTTCTGTGTGCTTCTATGCTCTTCTATGGGCTTCCATGGGCTTCTATGGGCTTCTATTGCCTTCTATTGCCTTCTATTGCCTTCTAATGCCTTCTATTGACTTCTATTGACTTCTATTAACTTCTATCGTCTTCTATGCCCTTCTACGACCTTCTATGCCCTTCTATGCCCTTCTATTGGCTTCTATGCCTTTCTATGCCCTTCTATGCCCTTCCAGGACCTTCTATGCCCTTCTATGCCTTTCTATGGCTTTCTATTGGCTTCTATGGCCTTCTATTGGCTTCTATGGCCTTCTATTGGCTTCTCTGCGCTTCTATAGGCTTCTATGCCCTTCTATCCCCTTGTCTTGGCTTCTATGTCCTTCTATGCCCTTCTATTGTCTTCTATTGTCTTCTATGGTCTTCTATTTTCCTCTACACCCTTCTATGACCTTCTATGCCCTTCTATTGCCTTCTAAGGCCTTCTATTGCCTTCTATGCCCTTCTATTGCCTTCTATGCCCTTCTATGCCCTTTTATTGCCTTCTATGCTCTTGTATTGGCTTCTATGCCCTTCTATGCCCTTCTATTGGTTTCTATGCACTTCTCTGCTCTTCTCTGCCCTTGTATTGGCTTCTATGCCGTGCTATGCCCTTCTATGCCATTCTATTGGCCTTCTATGCCCTTCTGTAGGCTTCTATGCCCTTCTATGCCCTTCTATGCCCTTCTATTGGATTCTAAGCCCTTCTATTGCCTTCTATGCCCTTCTATGCCCTTCTATTATCTTCTATGCACTTCTATATCCTTCTATGCCCTTCTATTGGCTTCTATGCCGTTCTATTGTCTTCTATGCCCTTCTATGCAGTTCTATTGGCTTCTATGCCCTTCTATTGGCTTCTATGTCATTCTGTTGGCTTCTATGCCGTTCTATTGGCTTCTATGCCCTTCTATCCCCTTATCTTTGCTTCTATGCCCTTCTATTGGCTTCTATGCCCTTGTATTGGCTTCTATGCCCTTCTATGCCCTTCTATGCCCTTCTAGTGTCTTCTAGTGTATTCTATTGTCTTCTATGGTCTTCTATTTTCTTCTACGCTCTTCTATGACCTTCTATGCCCTTCTATGACCTTCTATGCCCTCCTATTGCCTTCTATGCCCTTCTAGTGTCTTCTATGCTCTTATAATCCTTTCTATGCACTTCTATACCCTTCTATGCCCTTCTATGACCTTCTATGCCCTTCTATTGCCTTCTATGCCCTTCTATGCCTTCTGTGCCCTTCTATGCCTTTCTATACACTTCTATTGGCTTCTATGCTCTTCTATGGGCTTTTATGCCCTTCTATGCCCTTCTATGTGCTTCCGTGCTCTTCTGTGGGCTTCTATGGTCTTCTATGGGCTTCTATGCCCTTCTATGCCATTCTATTGCCTTGTATTGACTTCTATTAACTTCTATCGTCTTCTATGCCCTTCTACGACCTTCTATGCCCTTCTATGCCCTTGTATGCCCTTCTATGCCCTTTTATTGGCTTATATGCCCTTCTATGGGCTTTAATGCACTTCTATGCCCTTCTATGGGCTTCTCTGCCCTTCTATGTGCTTCTATGCTCTTCTATGGGCTTCCATGGGCTTCTATGGGCTTCTATTGCCTTCTATTCCTTCTATTGACTTCTATTAACTTCTATCATCTTCTATGCCCTTCTACGACCTTCTATGCCCTTCTATGCCCTTCTATTGGCTTCTATGCCTTTCTATTGCCTTCTATGCCCTTCCAGGACCTTCTATGCCCTTCTATGCCTTTCTATGGCCTTCTATTGGCTTCTATGGCCTTCTATTGGCTTCTATGCCCTTCTATGGGCTTCTATGTCCTTCTATTGGCTTCTATGCGCTTCTATTGGCTTCTATGCCCTTCTATCCCCTTGTCTTGGCTTCTATGCCCTTCTATGCCCTTCTATTGTCTTCTATTGTCTTCTATGGTCTTCTATTTTCCTCTACACCCTTCTATGACCTTCTATGCCCTTCTATTGCCTTCTATGGCCTTCTATTGCCTTCTATGCCCTTCTATTGCCTTCTATGCCCTTCTGTGCCCTTCTATTGGCTTCTATGACCTTCTATGCCGTTCTGTGCCCTTCTATGCCCTTCTATTGGCTTCTATGCCCTCCTATGCCTTCTATGCCCTTCTATGCCTTTCTATGCCCTTTTATTGGCTTCTATGCCCTTCTATTGCCTTGTATGCCCTTCCAGGACCTTCTATGCCCTTCTATGCCATTCTATGCCCTTCTATGCTTCTATGCCCTTCTATTTGCTTCTATGCACTTCTATGCCCTTGTATTGGCTTCTATGCCCTTCTATGGGCTTCTATGCCCTTCTGTTGGTTTCTGTGCCCTTCTATTGGCTTCTATGCCCTTCTATTGCCTTCTATGCCCTTCTATTGCCTTCTATGCACTTCTGTGCCCTTCTATTGGCTTCTATGCCCTTCTATTGGCTTCTATGCCCTTCTATTGCCTTCTATGCCCTTCTATTGGCTGCTATGCCCTTCCAGGAACTTCTATGCCCTTCTATGCCCTTCTATTGGCTTCTATGCCCTTCTATTGGCTTCTATGCCCTACTATCCCCTTGTCTTAGCTTCTATGCCCTTCTATGCCCTTCTATGCCCTTCTACTTGTCTTCTATTGTCTTCTATGGTCTTCTATTTTCCTCTACACCCTTCTATGACCTTCTATGCCCTTCTATTGCCTTCTATTCCCTTGTAGTGCCTTCTATGCCCTTCTGTGCCCTTCTATGCGCTTCTATGGCCTTCTATGCCCTTCCATGCCCTTGTATGCCCTTGTATGCCCTTCTATGCCCTTCTATTGCCTACTATGCCCTTCTATTGGCTTCTATGCCCTTCCAGGAACTTCTATGGCCTTCTATTGGCTTCTATGGCCTTCTATTTGCTTCTATGCACTTCTATTGGCTTCTATGTCCTTCTGTTGGCTTCTATGCCCTTCTATTGGCTTCCATGCCCTTCTATCCCCTTCTCTTGGCTTCTATGCCCTTCTATTGCCTTCTATTGCCTTCTATGCACTTCTATTGTCTTCTATGGTCTTCTATTTTCTTCTACGCCCTTCTATGACCTTCTATGTCCTTCTATGCCCTTGTATGACCTTCTATTGCCTTCTATTGCCTTCTGTGCCCTACTAGTGCCTTCTATGCCCTTTTATTGCCTTCTATGCTCTTGTATTGGCTTCTATGCCCTTCTATGCCCTTCTATTGGTTTCTATGCACTTCTCTGCCCTTCTCTGCCCTTCTATTGGCTTCTATGCCGTGCTATGCCCTTCTATGCCATTCTACTGGCCTTCTATGCCCTTTTGTAGGCTACTATGCCCTTCTATGCACTTCTATGCCCTTCTATGCCCTTCTATTGGATTCTAAGCCCTTCTATTGCCTTCTATGCCCTTCTATGCCCTTCTATTGGCTTCTATGCACTTCTATACCCTTCTATGCCCGTCTATGCCCTTCTATTGGCTTCTATGGCCTTGTATTGGCATCTATACCCTTTTATGCCCTTCTATTGACTTCTATGCCCTTCTATGGGCTTCTATGCCCTTCTATGCCCTTCTATGGTCTTCTATGCCATTCTAAGCCCTTGTATTGGCTTCTATGCCATTCTCTGCCCTTCTATGCTTTTCTATGGCCTTCTATGCCCTTCTATGCCCTTCTACGGCCTTCTATTGTCTTCTATTGTCTTCTATTGCCTTCTCTTGTCTTCTATTTTCTTCTATGCTGTTGTATTGTCTTCTGTGCCCTTCTGTGAACTTCTATGCCCTTCTATTGACTTCTATGCCCTTCTGTTGCCTTCTATGCCCTTCTATGTCCTTCTATGCCCTTCTATTGTCTTCTATGCCTTTCTATGCCCTTCTATTGGCTTCTATGCCCTTGTATTGGCTTCTATGCCATTCTATGCCCTTCTATTGGATTCTATGTCCTTCTATTGGCTTCTAAGACCTTCTATTGGCTTCTATGCCCTTCTATGCCCTTCTACGCCCTTCTATGCCCATCTATGAGCTTCTATGCCCTTCTATGGTTTCCTATGACTTTCTATGCCCTTCTATGGGCTTCTATGACCTTCTATGGGCTTTTATGGGCTTCTATGGGCTTGTACGGTCTTCTATGGGCTTCTATGCCCTTCTATGCCCTTCTATTGCATTCCATTGTCTTCTATTGCCTTCTATTGCCTTCTATTGCCTTCTATTGTCTTCTATTGACTTCTATTGTCTTCTATGCCATTGTATGTCCTTCTATGCCCTTCTATGTCCTTCCATGCCCTTCTATGCCCTTCTATGGCCTTCTATGCACTCCTATTGGCTTCTATGCCCTTCTATTGGCTTCTATGCCCTTCTATTTTCTTCTATGCCCTTCTAGGATGTTCTATGCCCTTCTATGCCCTTCTATTGGCTTCTATGCCGTTCTATTGGCTTCTATGCCCTTCTATGCCCTTCTATTGGCTTCCATGCCCTTTTATTGGCTTCTATGTCATTCTGTTGGCTTCTATGCCCTTCTATTGGCTTCTATGCCCTTCTATCCCCTTCTCTTTGCTTCTATGCCCTTCTATTGGCTTCTATGCCCTTCTATGCCCTTCTATGCCCTTCTAGTGTTTTCTAGTGTATTCTATTTTCTTCTATGTTCTTCTATTTTCTTCTACGCCCTTCTATGACCTTCTATGCCCTTCTATGACCTTCTATGCCCTTCTATTGCCCTCTATGCCCTTCTAGTGCCTTCTATGCTCTTCTAAGCCCTTCTATGCCCTTCTATACGCTTCTACGCCCTTCTGTGAACTTCTATGCCCTTCTATGACCTTCCATGCCCTTCTATTGCCTTCTATGCTATTGTATTTTCTTCTATGCCCTTCTATGCCCTTCCATTGGTTTCTATGCCCTTCTATGCCCTTCTATGCCCTTTTATTGGGTTCTATGCCCTTCTATGCCTTCTATGCCCTTCTATGCCCTTCTATTGGCTTCTATGCACTTCTATACCCTTCTATGCCCGTCTATGCCCTTCTATTGGCTTCTATGGCCTTGTATTGGCGTCTATGCCCTTCTATGCCCTTCTATTGACTTCTATGCCCTTCTATGGGCTTCTATGCCCTTCTATGCCCTTCTATGGTCTTCTATGCCATTCTAAGCCCTTGTATTGGCTTCTATGCCATTCTCTGCCCTTCTATGCTTTTCTATGGCCTTCTATGCCCTTCTATGCCCTTCTACGGCCTTCTATTGTCTTCTATTGTCTTCTATTGCCTTCTCTTGTCTTCTATTTTCTTCTATGCTGTTGTATTGTCTTCTGTGCCCTTCTGTGAACTTCTATGCCCTTCTATTGCCTTCTATGCCCTTCTGTTGCCTTCTATGCCCTTCTATGTCCTTCTATGCCCTTCTATTGTCTTCTATGCCCTTCTATGCCCTTCTATTGGCTTCTATGCCCTTGTATTGGCTTCTATGCCATTCTATGCCCTTCTATTGGATTCTATGTCCTTCTATTGGCTTCTAAGACCTTCTATTGGCTTCTATGCCCTTCTATGCCCTTCTACGCCCTTCTATGCCCATCTATGAGCTTCTATGCCCTTCTATGGTTTCCTATGACTTTCTATGCCCTTCTATGGGCTTCTATGACCTTCTATGGGCTTTTATGGGCTTCTATGGGCTTGTACGGGCTTCTATGGGCTTCTATGCCCTTCTATGCCCTTCTATTGCATTCCATTGCGTTCTATTGCTTTCTATTGCCTTCTATTGCCTTCTATTGTCTTCTATTGACTTCTATTGTCTTCTATGCCATTCTATGTCCTTCTATGCCCTTCTATGTCCTTCCATGCCCTTCTAGGCCCTTCTATGCCCTTCTATGGCCTTCTGTGCACTCCTATTGGCTTCTATGCCCTTCTATTGTCTTCTATGCCCTTCTAGGATCTTCTATGCCCTTCTATGCCCTTCTATTGGCTTCTATGCCCTTCTATGGGCTTCTATGCCCTTCTGTTGGCTTCTATGCCGTTCTATTGGCTTCTATGCCCTTCTATGCCCTTCTATTGGCTGCCATGCCCTTCTATGGGCTTCTATGCCCTTCTGTTGGCTTATATGCCCTTCTATTGGCTTCTATGCCCTTCTATCCCCTTCTCTTTGCTTCTATGCCCTTCTATTGGCTTCTATGCCCTTCTATGCCCTTCTATGCCCTTCTAGTGTCTTCTAGTGTATTCTATTTTCTTCTATGTTCTTCTATTTTCTTCTACGCCCTTCTATGACCTTCTATGCCCTTCTATGACCTTCTATGCCCTTCTATTGCCTTCTATTCCCTTGTAGTGCCTTCTATGCCCTTTTGTGCCCTTCTATGCGCTTCTATGGCCTTCTATGCCCTTCCATGCCCTTGTATGCCCTTGTATGCCCTTCTATGCCCTTCTATTGCCTACTATGCCCTTCTATTGTCTTCTATTGTCTTCTATGGTCTTCTATTTTCCTCTACACACTTCTATGACCTTCTATGCCCTTCTATTGCCTTCTATGGCCTTCTATTGCCTTCTATGCCCTTCTATTGCCTTCTATGCCCTTCTGTGCCCTTCTATTGGCTTCTATGCCCTTCTATTGGCTTCTATGCCCTTCCAGGAACTTCTATGACCTTCTATTGGCTTCTATGGCCTTCTATTTGCTTCTATGCACTTCTATTGGCTTCTATGTCCTTCTGTTGTCTTCTATGCCCTTCTATTGGCTTCCATGCCCTTCTATCCCCTTCTCTTGGCTTCTATGCCCTTCTATTGCCTTCTATTGCCTTCTATGCACTTCTATTGTCTTCTATGGTCTTCTATTTTCTTCTACGCCCTTCTATGACCTTCTATGTCCTTCTATGCCCTTCTATGACCTTCTATTGCCTTCTATTGCCTTCTGTGCCCTACTAGTGCCTTCTATGCCCTTTTATTGCCTTCTATGCTCTTGTATTGGCTTCTATGCCCTTCTATGCCCTTCTATTGGTTTCTATGCACTTCTCTGCCCTTCTCTGCCCTTCTATTGGCTTCTATGCCGTGCTATGCCCTTCTATGCCATTCTACTGGCCTTCTGTGCCCTTTTGTAGGCTTCTATGCCCTTCTATGCACTTCTATGCCCTTCTATGCCCTTCTATTGGCTTCTATGCACTTCTATACACTTCTATGCCCGTCTATGCCCTTCTATGCCCTTCTATTGCCTTCTATGCCATTCTGTTGCCTTCTATGCCCTTCTAGTGCCTTCTATGCCCTTCTATGCCCTTCTATTGGCTTCTATGCCCTTGTATTGGCTTCTATGCCCTTCTATGCCCTTCTATTGACTTCTATGCCCTTCTATGGGCTTCTATGCCCTTCTATGCCCTTCTATGGTCTTCTATGCCATTCTAAGCCCTTGTGTTGGCTTCTATGCCATTCTCTGCCCTTCTATGCTTTTCTATGGCCTTCTATGCCCTTCTATGCCCTTCTACGGCCTTCTATTGTCTTCTATTGTCTTCTATTTCCTTCTCTTGTCTTCTATTTTCTTCTATGCTGTTGTATTGTCTTCTGTGCCCTTCTGTGAACTTCTATGCCCTTCTATTGACTTCTATGCCCTTCTGTTGCCTTCTATGCCCTTCTATGTCCTTCTATGCCCTTCTATTGTCTTCTATGCCCTTCTATGCCCTTCTATTGGCTTCTATGCCCTTGTATTGGCTTCTATGCCATTCTATGCCCTTCTATTGGATTCTATGTCCTTCTATTGGCTTCTAAGACCTTCTATTGGCTTCTATGCCCTTCTATGCCCTTCTACGCCCTTCTATGCCCATCTATGAGCTTCTATGCCCTTCTATGGTTTCCTATGACTTTCTATGCCCTTCTATGGGCTTCTATGACCTTCTATGGGCTTTTATGGGCTTCTATGGGCTTGTACGGGCTTCTATGGGCTTCTATGCCCTTCTATGCCCTTCTATTGCATTCCATTGCCTTCTATTGTCTTCTATTGCCTTCTATTGCCTTCTATTGTCTTCTATTGACTTCTATTGTCTTCTATGCCATTCTATGTCCTTCTATGCCCTTCTATGTCCTTCCATGCCCTTCTAGGCCCTTCTATGCTCTTCTATGGCCTTCTATGCACTCCTATTGGCTTCTATGCCCTTCTATTGTCTTCTATGCCCTTCTAGGATCTTCTATGCCCTTCTATGCCCTTCTGTTGGCTTCTATGCCGTTCTATTGGCTTCTATGCCCTTCTATGCCCTTCTATTGGCTTCCATGCCCTTCTATTGGCTTCTATGTCATTCTGTTGGCTTATATGCCCTTCTATTGGCTTCTATGCCCTTCTATCCCCTTCTCTTTGCTTCTATGCCCTTCTATTGGCTTCTATGCCCTTCTATGCCCTTCTATGCCCTTCTAGTGTCTTCTAGTGTATTCTATTGTCTTCTATGGTCTTCTATTTTCTTCTACGCCCTTCTATGACCTTCTATGCCCTTCTATGACCTTCTATGCCCTTCTATTGCCCTCTATGCCCTTCTAGTGCCTTCTATGCTCTTCTAAGCCCTTCTATGCCCTTCTATACGCTTCTATGCCCTTCTATGACCTTCTATGCCCTTCTATTGCCTTCTATGCTATTGTATTTGCTTCTATGCCCTTCTATGCCCTTCCATTGGTTTCTATGCCCTTCTATGCCCTTCTATGCCCTTTTATTGGCTTCTATGCCCTTCTATGGGCTTCTATGCCCTTCTATGCCCTTCTATTGTCTTCTATTGTCTTCTATGGTCTTCTATTTTCCTCTACACACTTCTATGACCTTCTATGCCCTTCTATTGCCTTCTATGGCCTTCTATTGCCTTCTATGCCCTTCTATTGCCTTCTATGCCCTTCTGTGCCCTTCTATTGGCTTCTATGCCCTTCTATTGGCTTCTATGCCCTTCCAGGAACTTCTATGACCTTCTATTGGCTTCTATGGCCTTCTATTTGCTTCTATGCACTTCTATTGGCTTCTATGTCCTTCTGTTGTCTTCTATGCCCTTCTGTTGGCTTCCATGCCCTTCTATCCCCTTCTCTTGGTTTCTATGCCCTTCTATTGCCTTCTATGCGCTTTTATTGTCTTCTATGGTCTTCTATTTTCTTCTACGCCCTTCTATGACCTTCTATGTCCTTCTATGCCCTTGTATGCCCTTCTATTGCCTTCTATGCCCTTCTATTGCCTTCTATGCCCTTCTATTGCCTTCTATGCGCTTTTATTGTCTTCTATGGTCTTCTATTTTCTTCTACGCCCTTCTATGACCTTCTATGTCCTTCTATGCCCTTGTATGACCTTCTATTGCCTTCTATGCCCTTCTATTGCCTTCTATGCCCTTCTGTGCCATTCTATTGGCTTCGATGCCCTTCTATGCCGTTCTATGCCTTTCTATGCCCTTATATTGGCCTCTATGCCCTTTTATTGCCTTCTATGCTCTTGTATTGGCTTCTATGCCCTTCTATGCCCTTCTATTGGTTTCTATGCACTTCTCTGCCCTTCTCTGCCCTTGTATTGGCTTCTATGCCGTGCTATGCCGTTCTATGCCATTCTATTGGCCTTCTATGCCCTTTTATTGGATTCTAAGCCCTTCTATTGCCTTCTATGCCCTTCTATGCCCTTCTATTGGCTTCTATGCACTTCTATATCCTTCTATGCCCTTCTATTGGCTTCTATGCCGTTCTATTGTCTTCTATGCCCTTCTATGCCCTTCTATTGGCTTCTATGCCCTTCTATTGGCTTCTATGCCCTTCTATTGGCTTCTATGCCCTTGTATTGGCTTCTATGCCCTTCTATCGGCTTCTATGCCCTTCTATCCCCTTATCTTTGCTTCTATGCCTTTCTATTGGCTTCTATGCCCTTGTATTGGCTTCTATGCCCTTCTATGCCCTTCTATGCCCTTCTAGTGTCTTCTAGTGTATTCTATTGTCTTCTATGGTCTTCTATTTTCTTCTACGCTCTTCTATGACCTTCTATGCCCTTCTATGACCTTCTATGCCCTCCTATTGCCTTCTATGCCCTTCTAGTGTCTTCTATGCTCTTCTAATCCTTTCTATGCCCTTCTATACCCTTCTATGCCCTTCTATGAGCTTCTATGCCCTTCTATTGCCTTCTATGCTATTGTATTTGCTTCTATGCCCTTCTATGCCCTTCTATTGTTTTCTATGCCCTTCTATGCCCTTCTATTGGCTTCTATGCTCTTCTATGGGCTTTTATGCCCTTCTATGCCCTTCTATGTGCTTCTGTGCTCTTCTCTGGGCTTCTATGGTCTTCTATGGGCTTCTATGCCCTTCTATGCCATTCTATTGCCTTCTATTGCCTTCTATTGCCTTGTATTGACTTCTATTAACTTCTATCGTCTTCTATGCCCTTCTACGACCTTCTATGCCCTTCTATGCCCTTCTATGACCTTCTATGCCCTTTTATTGGCTTATATGCCCTTCTATGGGCTTTAATGCACTTCTATGCCCTTCTATGGGCTTCTCTGCCCTTCTATGCCCTTCTATGCCCTTCTATTGGCTTCTATGCCCTTGTATTGGCTTCTATGCCCTTCTATGCCCTTCTATTGACTTCTATGCCCTTCTATGGGCTTCTATGCCCTTCTATGCCCTTCTATGGTCTTCTATGCCATTCTAAGCCCTTGTATTGGCTTCTATGCCATTCTCTGCCCTTCTATGCTTTTCTATGGCCTTCTATGGCCTTCTATGCCCTTCTACGGCCTTCTATTGTCTTCTATTGTCTTCTATTGCCTTCTCTTGTCTTCTATTTTCTTCTATGCTGTTGTATTGTCTTCTGTGCCCTTCTGTGAACTTCTATGCCCTTCTATTGACTTCTATGCCCTTCTGTTGCCTTCTATGCCCTTCTATGTCCTTCTATGCCCTTCTATTGTCTTCTATGCCCTTCTATGCACTTCTATTGGCTTCTATGCCCTTGTATTGGCTTCTATGCCATTCTATGCCCTTCTATTGGATTCTATGTCCTTCTATTGGCTTCTAAGACCTTCTATTGGCTTCTATGCCCTTCTATGCCCTTCTACGCCCTTCTATGCCCATCTATGAGCTTCTATGCCCTTCTATGGTTTCCTATGACTTTCTATGCCCTTCTATGGGCTTCTATGACCTTCTATGGGCTTTTATGGGCTTCTATGGGCTTGTACGGGCTTCTATGGGCTGCTATGCCCTTCTATGCCGTTCTATTGCATTCCATTGTCTTCTATTGCCTTCTATTGCCTTCTATTGCCTTCTATTGTCTTCTATTGACTTCTATTGTCTTCTATGCCATTCTATGTCCTTCTATGCCCTTCTATGTCCTTCCATGCCCTTCTATGCCCTTCTATGGCCTTCTATGCACTCCTATTGGCTTCTATGCCCTTCTATTGGCTTCTATGCCCTTCTATTGTCTTCTATGCCCTTCTAGGATCTTCTATGCCCTTCTATGCCCTTCTATTGGCTTCTATGCCGTTCTATTGGCTTCTATGCCCTTCTATCCCCTTCTCTTTGCTTCTATGCCCTTCTATTGGCTTCTATGCCCTTCTATGCCCTTCTATGCCCTTCTAGTGTCTTCTAGTGTATTCTATTGTCTTCTATGGTCTTCTATTTTCTTCTACGCCCTTCTATGACCTTCTATGCCCTTCTATGACCTTCTATGCCCTTCTATTGCCCTCTATGCCCTTCTAGTGCCTTCTATGCTCTTCTAAGCCCTTCTATGCCCTTCTATACGCTTCTATGCCCTTCTATGACCTTCTATGCCCTTCTATTGCCTTCTATGCTATTGTATTTGCTTCTATGCCCTTCTATGCCCTTCCATTGGTTTCTATGCCCTTCTATGCCCTTCTATGCCCTTTTATTGGCTTCTATGCCCTTCTATGCCTTCTATGCCCTTCTATGCCTTTCTATACCCTTCTATTGGCTTCTATGCCCTTCTATGGGCTTCTATGCCCTTCTATGCCCTTCTATGTGCTTCTGTGCTCTTCTGTGGGCTTCTATGGTTTTCTATGGGCTTCTATGCCCTTCTATGCCATTCTATTGCCTTCTATTGCCTTCTATTGCCTTGTATTGACTTCTATTAACTTCTATCGTCTTCTATGCCCTTCTACGACCTTCTATGCCCTTCTATGCCCTTCCATTGGCTTCTATGCCTTTCTATTGCCTTCTATGCCCTTCCAGGACCTTCTATGCCCTTCTATGCCTTTCTATGGCCTTCTATTGGCTTCTACAGCCTTCTATTGGCTTCTATGCCCTTCTATGGGCTTCTATGTCTTATTGGCTTGTATGCGCTTCTATTGGCTTCTATGCCCTTCTATCCCCTTGTCTTGGCTTCTATGCCCTTCTATGCCCTTCTATTGTCTTCTATTGTCTTCTATGGTCTTCTATTTTCCTCTACACACTTCTATGACCTTCTATGCCCTTCTATTGCCTTCTATGGCCTTCTATTGCCTTCTATGCCCTTCTATTGCCTTCTATGCCCTTCTGTGCCCTTCTATTGGCTTCTATGCCCTTCTATTGGCTTCTATGCCCTTCCAGGAACTTCTATGACCTTCTATTGGCTTCTATGGCCTTCTATTTGCTTCTATGCACTTCTATTGGCTTCTATGTCCTTCTGTTGGCTTCTATGCCCTTCTATTGGCTTCCATGCCCTTCTATCCCCTTCTCTTGGCTTCTATGCCCTTCTATTGCCTTCTATTGCCTTCTATGCACTTCTATTGTCTTCTATGGTCTTCTATTTTCTTCTACGCCCTTCTATGACCTTCTATGTCCTTCTATGCCCTTCTATGACCTTCTATTGCCTTCTATTGCCTTCTGTGCCCTACTAGTGCCTTCTATGCCCTTTTATTGCCTTCTATGCTCTTGTATTGGCTTCTATGCCCTTCTATGCCCTTCTATTGGTTTCTATGCACTTCTCTGCCCTTCTCTGCCCTTCTATTGGCTTCTATGCCGTGCTATGCCCTTCTATGCCATTCTACTGGCCTTCTGTGCCCTTTTGTAGGCTTCTATGCCCTTCTATGCACTTCTATGCCCTTCTATGCCCTTCTATTGGCTTCTATGCACTTCTATACCCTTCTATGCCCGTCTATGCCCTTCTATGCCCTTCTATTGCCTTCTATGCCATTCTGTTGCCTTCTATGCCCTTCTAGTGCCTTCTATGCCCTTCTATGCCCTTCTATTGGCTTCTATGCCCTTGTATTGGCTTCTATGCCCTTCTATGCCCTTCTATTGACTTCTATGCCCTTCTATGGGCTTCTATGCCCTTCTATGCCCTTCTATGGTCTTCTATGCCATTCTAAGCCCTTGTATTGGCTTCTATGCCATTCTCTGCCCTTCTATGCTTTTCTATGGCCTTCTATGCCCTTCTATGCCCTTCTACGGCCTTCTATTGTCTTCTATTGTCTTCTATTTCCTTCTCTTGTCTTCTATTTTCTTCTATGCTGTTGTATTGTCTTCTGTGCCCTTCTGTGAACTTCTATGCCCTTCTATTGACTTCTATGCCCTTCTGTTGCCTTCTATGCCCTTCTATGTCCTTCTATGCCCTTCTATTGTCTTCTATGCCCTTCTATGCACTTCTATTGGCTTCTATGCCCTTGTATTGGCTTCTATGCCATTCTATGCCCTTCTATTGGATTCTATGTCCTTCTATTGGCTTCTAAGACCTTCTATTGGCTTCTATGCCCTTCTATGCCCTTCTACGCCCTTCTATGCCCATCTATGAGCTTCTATGCCCTTCTATGGTTTCCTATGACTTTCTATGCCGTTCTATGGGCTTCTATGACCTTCTATGGGCTTTTATGGGCTTCTATGGGCTTGTACGGGCTTCTATGGGCTTCTATGCCCTTCTATGCCCTTCTATTGCATTCCATTGCCTTCTATTGTCTTCTATTGCCTTCTATTGCCTTCTATTGTCTTCTATTGACTTCTATTGTCTTCTATGCCATTCTATGTCCTTCTATGCCCTTCTATGTCCTTCCATGCCCTTCTAGGCCCTTCTATGCTCTTCTATGGCCTTCTATGCACTCCTATTGGCTTCTATGCCCTTCTATTGTCTTCTATGCCCTTCTAGGATCTTCTATGCCCTTCTATGCCCTTCTGTTGGCTTCTATGCCGTTCTATTGGCTTCTATGCCCTTCTATGCCCTTCTATTGGCTTCCATGCCCTTCTATTGGCTTCTATGTCATTCTGTTGGCTTATATGCCCTTCTATTGGCTTCTATGCCCTTCTATCCCCTTCTCTTTGCTTCTATGCCCTTCTATTGGCTTCTATGCCCTTCTATGCCCTTCTATGCCCTTCTAGTGTCTTCTAGTGTATTCTATTGTCTTCTATGGTCTTCTATTTTCTTCTACGCCCTTCTATGACCTTCTATGCCCTTCTATGACCTTCTATGCCCTTCTATTGCCCTCTATGCCCTTCTAGTGCCTTCTATGCTCTTCTAAGCCCTTCTATGCCCTTCTATACGCTTCTATGCCCTTCTATGACCTTCTATGCCCTTCTATTGCCTTCTATGCTATTGTATTTGCTTCTATGCCCTTCTATGCCCTTCTATGCCCTTTTATTGGCTTCTATGCCCTTCTATGCCTTCTATGCCCTTCTATGCCTTTCTATACCCTTCTATTGGCTTCTATGCCCTTCTATGGGCTTCTATGCCCTTCTATGCCCTTCTATGTGCTTCTGTGCTCTTCTGTGGGCTTCTATGGTCTTCTATGGGCTTCTATGCCCTTCTATGCCATTCTATTGCCTTCTATTGCCTTCTATTGCCTTGTATTGACTTCTATTAACTTCTATCGTCTTCTATGCCCTTCTATGCCCTTCTATGCCCTTCTATTGGCTTCTATGCCTTTCTATTGCCTTCTATGCCCTTCCAGGACCTTCTATGCCCTTCTATGCCTTTCTATGGCCTTCTATTGGCTTCTACAGCCTTCTATTGGCTTCTATGCCCTTCTATGGGCTTCTATGTCTTATTGGCTTGTATGCGCTTCTATTGGCTTCTATGCCCTTCTATCCCCTTGTCTTGGCTTCTATGCCCTTCTATGCCCTTCTATTGTCTTCTATTGTCTTCTATGGTCTTCTATTTTCCTCTACACACTTCTATGACCTTCTATGCCCTTCTATTGCCTTCTATGGCCTTCTATTGCCTTCTATGCCCTTCTATTGCCTTCTATGCCCTTCTGTGCCCTTCTATTGGCTTCTATGCCCTTCTATTGGCTTCTATGCCCTTCCAGGAACTTCTATGACCTTCTATTGGCTTCTATGGCCTTCTATTTGCTTCTATGCACTTCTATTGGCTTCTATGTCCTTCTGTTGTCTTCTATGCCCTTCTATTGGCTTCCATGCCCTTCTATCCCCTTCTCTTGGTTTCTATGCCCTTCTATTGCCTTCTATGCGCTTTTATTGTCTTCTATGGTCTTCTATTTTCTTCTACGCCCTTCTATGACCTTCTATGTCCTTCTATGCCCTTGTATGACCTTCTATTGCCTTCTATGCCCTTCTATTGCCTTCTATGCCCTTCTGTGCCATTCTATTGGCTTCGATGCCCTTCTATGCCGTTCTATGCCTTTCTATGCCCTTATATTGGCCTCTATGCCCTTTTATTGCCTTCTATGCTCTTGTATTGGCTTCTATGCCCTTCTATGCCCTTCTATTGGTTTCTATGCACTTCTCTGCCCTTCTCTGCCCTTGTATTGGCTTCTATGCCGTGCTATGCCCTTCTATGCCATTCTATTGGCCTTCTATGCCCTTTTATTGGATTCTAAGCCCTTCTATTGCCTTCTATGCCCTTCTATGCCCTTCTATTGGCTTCTATGCACTTCTATATCCTTCTATGCCCTTCTATTGGCTTCTATGCCCTTCTATTGGCTTCTATGTCATTCTGTTGGCTTCTATGCCCTTCTATTGGCTTCTATGCCCTTCTATCGGCTTCTATGCCCTTCTATCCCCTTATCTTTGCTTCTATGCCTTTCTATTGGCTTCTATGCCCTTGTATTGGCTTCTATGCCCTTCTATGCCCTTCTATGCCCTTCTAGTGTCTTCTAGTGTATTCTATTGTCTTCTATGGTCTTCTATTTTCTTCTACGCTCTTCTATGACCTTCTATGCCCTTCTATGACCTTCTATGCCCTCCTATTGCCTTCTATGCCCTTCTAGTGTCTTCTATGCTCTTCTAATCCTTTCTATGCCCTTCTATACCCTTCTATGCCCTTCTATGACCTTCTATGCCCTTCTATTGCCTTCTATGCTATTGTATTTGCTTCTATGCCCTTCTATGCCCTTCTATTGTTTTCTATGCCCTTCTATGCCCTTCTATGTGCTTCTGTGCTCTTCTATGGGCTTTTATGCCCTTCTATGCCATTCTATTGCCTTCTATTGCCTTCTATTGCCTTGTATTGACTTCTATTAACTTCTATCGTCTTCTATGCCCTTCTACGACGTTCTATGCCCTTCTATGCCCTTCTATGACCTTCTATGCCCTTTTATTGGCTTATATGCCCTTCTATGGGCTTTAATGCACTTCTATGCCCTTCTATGGGCTTCTCTGCCCTTCTATGCCCTTCTATGCCCTTCTATTGGCTTCTATGCCCTTGTATTGGCTTCTATGCCCTTCTATGCCCTTCTATTGACTTCTATGCCCTTCTATGGGCTTCTATGCCCTTCTATGCCCTTCTATGGTCTTCTATGCCATTCTAAGCCCTTGTATTGGCTTCTATGCCATTCTCTGCCCTTCTATGCTTTTCTATGGCCTTCTATGCCCTTCTATGCCCTTCTACGGCCTTCTATTGTCTTCTATTGTCTTCTATTGCCTTCTCTTGTCTTCTATTTTCTTCTATGCTGTTGTATTGTCTTCTGTGCCCTTCTGTGAACTTCTATGCCCTTCTATTGACTTCTATGCCCTTCTGTTGCCTTCTATGCCCTTCTATGTCCTTCTATGCCCTTCTATTGTCTTCTATGCCCTTCTATGCACTTCTATTGGCTTCTATGCCCTTGTATTGGCTTCTATGCCATTCTATGCCCTTCTATTGGATTCTATGTCCTTCTATTGGCTTCTAAGACCTTCTATTGGCTTCTATGCCCTTCTATGCCCTTCTACGCCCTTCTATGCCCATCTATGAGCTTCTATGCCCTTCTATGGTTTCCTATGACTTTCTATGCCCTTCTATGGGCTTCTGTGACCTTCTATGGGCTTTTATGGGCTTCTATGGGCTTGTACGGGCTTCTATGGGCTGCTATGCCCTTCTATGCCGTTCTATTGCATTCCATTTTCTTCTATTGCCTTCTATTGCCTTCTATTGCCTTCTATTGTCTTCTATTGACTTCTATTGTCTTCTATGCCATTCTATGTCCTTCTATGCCCTTCTATGTCCTTCCATGCCCTTCTATGCCCTTCTATGGCCTTCTATGCACTCCTATTGGCTTCTATGCCCTTCTATTGGCTTCTATGCCCTTCTATTGTCTTCTATGCCCTTCTAGGATCTTCTATGCCCTTCTATGCCCTTCTATTGGCTTCTATGCCGTTCTATTGGCTTCTATGCCCTTCTATCCCCTTCTCTTTGCTTCTATGCCCTTCTATTGGCTTCTATGCCCTTCTATGCCCTTCTATGCCCTTCTAGTGTCTTCTAGTGTATTCTATTGTCTTCTATGGTCTTCTATTTTCTTCTACGCCCTTCTATGACCTTCTATGCCCTTCTATGACCTTCTATGCCCTTCTATTGCCCTCTATGCCCTTCTAGTGCCTTCTATGCTCTTCTAAGCCCTTCTATGCCCTTCTATACGCTTCTATGCCCTTCTATGACCTTCTATGCCCTTCTATTGCCTTCTATGCTATTGTATTTGCTTCTATGCCCTTCTATGCCCTTCCATTGGTTTCTATGCCCTTCTATGCCCTTCTATGCCCTTTTATTGGCTTCTATGCCCTTCTATGCCTTCTATGCCCTTCTATGCCTTTCTATACCCTTCTATTGGCTTCTATGCCCTTCTATGCCCTTCTATGTGCTTCTGTGCTCTTCTGTGGGCTTCTATGGTCTTCTATGGGCTTCTATGCCCTTCTATGCCATTCTATTGCCTTCTATTGCCTTCTATTGCCTTGTATTGACTTCTATTAACTTCTATCGTATTCTATGCCCTTCTACGACCTTCTATGCCCTTCTATGCCCTTCTATTGGCTTCTATGCCTTTCTATTGCCTTCTATGCCCTTCCAGGACCTTCTATGCCCTTCTATGCCTTTCTATGGCCTTCTATTGGCTTCTACGGCCTTCTATTGGCTTCTATGCCCTTTTATGGGCTTCTATGTCTTATTGGCTTGTATGCGCTTCTATTGGCTTCTATGCCCTTCTATCCCCTTGTCTTGGCTTCTATGCGCTTCTATGCCCTTCTATTGTCTTCTATTGTCTTCTATGGTCTTCTATTTTCCTCTACACACTTCTATGACCTTCTATGCCCTTCTATTGCCTTCTATGGCCTTCTATTGCCTTCTATGCCCTTCTATTGCCTTCTATGCCCTTCTGTGCCCTTCTATTGGCTTCTATGCCCTTCTATTGGCTTCTATGCCCTTCCAGGAACTTCTATGACCTTCTATTGGCTTCTATGGCCTTCTATTTGCTTCTATGCACTTCTATTGGCTTCTATGTCCTTCTGTTGTCTTCTATGCCCTTCTATTGGCTTCCATGCCCTTCTATCCCCTTCTCTTGGTTTCTATGCCCTTCTATTGCCTTCTATGCGCTTTTATTGTCTTCTATGGTCTTCTATTTTCTTCTACGCCCTTCTATGACCTTCTATGTCCTTCTATGCCCTTGTATGACCTTCTATTGCCTTCTATGCCCTTCTATTGCCTTCTATGCCCTTCTGTGCCATTCTATTGGCTTCGATGCCCTTCTATGCCGTTCTATGCCTTTCTATGCCCTTATATTGGCCTCTATGCCCTTTTATTGCCTTCTATGCTCTTGTATTGGCTTCTATGCCCTTCTATGCCCTTCTATTGGTTTCTATGCACTTCTCTGCCCTTCTCTGCCCTTGTATTGGCTTCTATGCCGTGCTATGCCGTTCTATGCCATTCTATTGGCCTTCTATGCCCTTTTATTGGATTCTAAGCCCTTCTATTGCCTTCTATGCCCCTCTATGCCCTTCTATTGGCTTCTATGCACTTCTATATCCTTCTATGCCCTTCCATTGGCTTCTATGCCGTTCTATTGTCTTCTATGCCCTTCTATGCCCTTCTATTGGCTTCCATGCCCTTCTATCCCCTTCTCTTGGTTTCTATGCCCTTCTATTGCCTTCTATGCGCTTTTATTGTCTTCTATGGTCTTCTATTTTCTTCTACGCCCTTCTATGACCTTCTATGTCCTTCTATGCCCTTGTATGACCTTCTATTGCCTTCTATGCCCTTCTATTGCCTTCTATGCCCTTCTATTGCCTTCTATGCGCTTTTATTGTCTTCTATGGTCTTCTATTTTCTTCTACGTCCTTCTATGACCTTCTATGTCCTTCTATGCCCTTGTATGACCTTCTATTGCCTTCTATGGTCTTCTATTGCCTTCTATGCCCTTCTGTGCCATTCTATTGGCTTCGATGCCCTTCTATGCCGTTCTATGCCTTTCTATGCCCTTATATTGGCCTCTATGCCCTTTTATTGCCTTCTATGCTCTTGTATTGGGTTCTATGCCCTTCTATGCCCTTCTATTGGTTTCTATGCACTTCTCTGCCCTTCTCTGCCCTTGTATTGGCTTCTATGCCGTGCTATGCCGTTCTATGCCATTCTATTGGCCTTCTATGCCCTTTTATTGGATTCTAAGCCCTTCTATTGCCTTCTATGCCCTTCTATGCCCTTCTATTGGCTTCTATGCACTTCTATATCCTTCTATGCCCTTCTATTGGCTTCTATGCTGTTCTATTGTCTTCTATGCCCTTCTATGCCCTTCTATTGGCTTCTATGCCCTTCTATTGGCTTCTATGTCATTCTGTTGGCTTCTATGCCCTTCTATTGGCTTCTATGCCCTTCTATCGGCTTCTATGCCCTTCTATCCCCTTATCTTTGGTTCTATGCCTTTCTATTGGCTTCTATGCCCTTGTATTGGCTTCTATGCCCTTCTATGCCCTTCTATGCCCTTCTAGTGTCTTCTAGTGTATTCTATTGTCTTCTATGGTCTTCTATTTTCTTCTACGCTCTTCTATGACCTTCTATGCCCTTCTATGACCTTCTATGCCCTCCTATTGCCTTCTATGCCCTTCTAGTGTCTTCTATGCTCTTCTAATCCTTTCTATGCCCTTCTATACCCTTCTATGCCCTTCTATGACCTTCTATGCCCTTCTATTGCCTTCTATGCTATTGTATTTGCTTCTATGCCCTTCTATGCCCTTCTATTGTTTTCTATGCCCTTCTATGCCCTTCTATTGGCTTCTATGCTCTTCTATGGGCTTTTATGCCCTTCTATGCCCTTCTATGTGCTTCTGTGCTCTTCTGTGGGCTTCTATGGTCTTCTATGGGCTTCTATGCCCTTCTATGCCATTCTATTGCCTTCTATTGCCTTCTATTGCCTTGTATTGACTTCTATTAACTTCTATCGTCTTCTATGCCCTTCTACGACCTTCTATGCCCTTCTATGCCCTTCTATGCCCTTCTATGCCCTTTTATTGGCTTATATGCCCTTCTATGGGCTTTAATGCACTTCTATGCCCTTCTATGGGCTTCTCTGCCCTTCTATGTGCTTCTATGCTCTTCTATGGGGTTCCATGGGCTTCTATGGGCTTCTATTGCCTTCTATTGCCTTCTATTGCCTTCTATTGCCTTCTATTAACTTCTATCATCTTCTATGCCCTTCTACGACCTTCTATGCCCTTCTATGCCCTTCTATTGGCTTCTATGCCTTTCTATTGCCTTCTATGCCCTTCCAGGACCTTCTATGCCTTCTATGCCTTTCTATGGCCTTCTATTGGCTTCTATGGCCTTCTATTGGCTTCTATGGCCTTCTATTGGCTTCTATGCCCTTCTATGGGCTTCTATGTCCTTCTATTGGCTTCTATGCGCTTCTATTGGCTTCTATGCCCTTCTATCCCCTTGTCTTGGCTTCTATGCCCTTCTATGCCCTTCTATTGTCTTCTATTGTCTTCTATGGTCTTCTATTTTCCTCTACACCCTTCTATGACCTTCTCTGCCCTTCTATGTGCTTCTATGCTCTTCTATGGGCTTCTATGGGCTTCTATTGCCTTCTATGCCCTTCTGTGCCCTTCTATTGGCTTCTATGCCCTTCTATGCCGTTCTGTGCCCTTCTATGCCCTCCTATTGGCTTCTATGCCCTTCTATGCCTTCTATGCCCTTCTATGCCTTTCTATGCCCTTTTATTGGCTTCTATGCCCTTCTATTGCCTTCTATGCCCTTCCAGGACCTTCTATGCCCTTCTATGCCATTCTATGCCCTTCTGTTGGCTTCTGTGCCCTTCTATTGGCTTCTATGCCCTTCTATGCCCTTCTATTGCCATCTATGCCCTTTTATTCGCTTCTACGCCCTTCTATGCCCTTCTATTGGCTTCTATGCCCTTCTGTTGGCTTCTATGTCATTCTATTTTCTTCTATGCCCTTCTATTGCCTTCTGTGCTATTTTATTGTCTTCTATGCCCTTCCAGGACCTTCTATGCCCTTCTATTGGCTTCTATGCCCTTCTATGCCTTCTATGCCCTTCTATGCCTTTCTATGCCCTTCTATTGGCTTCTATGCCCTTCTATGCCCTTCTATTTGCTTCTATGCCCTTCTATTGGCTTCTATGTCATTCTGTTGGGTTCTATGCCCTTCTGTTGCCTTCTATGTGCTTCTATGCCCTTATATTGCATTCTGTGCCGTTCCATTGGCTTCTATGCCCTTCTATTGGCTTCTATGCCCTTGTATTGGCTTCTATGCCCTTCTATTGGCTTCTATGCCCTTCTATGGGGTTCTGCACCCTTATATTAGCTTCTATGCTCTGCTATTTTCTTCTATGCCCTTCTATGCCCTTCTATTGTCTTCTATGCCCTTCTATGCTCTTCTATGCCCTTCTATGCTCTTCTATGCCCTTCTGTTTTCTTCTATGCCCTTCTGTTTTCTTCTATGCCCTTCCATGCCCTGTTATGCCCTTCTATGCCCTTCTATGCCCTCCTATTGCCTTCTATGCCCTTCTAGTGTCTTCTATGCTCTTCTAATCCTTTCTATGCCCTTCTATACCCTTCTATGCCCTTCTATGACCTTCTATGCCCTTCTATTGCCTTCTATGCTATTGTATTTGCTTCTATGCCCTTCTATGCCCTTCTATTGTTTTCTATGCCCTTCTATGCCCTTCTATTGGCTTCTATGCTCTTCTATGGGCTTTTATGCCCTTCTATGCCCTTCTATGTGCTTCTGTGCTCTTCTGTGGGCTTCTATGGTCTTCTATGGGCTTCTATGCCCTTCTATGCCATTCTATTGCCTTCTATTGCCTTCTATTGCCTTGTATTGACTTCTATTAACTTCTATCGTCTTCTATGCCCTTCTACGACCTTCTATGCCCTTCTATGCCCTTCTATGCCCTTCTATGCCCTTTTATTGGCTTATATGCCCTTCTATGGGCTTTAATGCACTTCTATGCCCTTCTATGGGCTTCTCTGCCCTTCTATGTGCTTCTATGCTCTTCTATGGGGTTCCATGGGCTTCTATGGGCTTCTATTGCCTTCTATTGCCTTCTATTGCCTTCTATTGCCTTCTATTAACTTCTATCATCTTCTATGCCCTTCTACGACCTTCTATGCCCTTCTATGCCCTTCTATTGGCTTCTATGCCTTTCTATTGCCTTCTATGCCCTTCCAGGACCTTCTATGCCTTCTATGCCTTTCTATGGCCTTCTATTGGCTTCTATGGCCTTCTATTGGCTTCTATGGCCTTCTATTGGCTTCTATGCCCTTCTATGGGCTTCTATGTCCTTCTATTGGCTTCTATGCGCTTCTATTGGCTTCTATGCCCTTCTATCCCCTTGTCTTGGCTTCTATGCCCTTCTATGCCCTTCTATTGTCTTCTATTGTCTTCTATGGTCTTCTATTTTCCTCTACACCCTTCTATGACCTTCTCTGCCCTTCTATGTGCTTCTATGCTCTTCTATGGGCTTCTATGGGCTTCTATTGCCTTCTATGCCCTTCTGTGCCCTTCTATTGGCTTCTATGCCCTTCTATGCCGTTCTGTGCCCTTCTATGCCCTCCTATTGGCTTCTATGCCCTTCTATGCCTTCTATGCCCTTCTATGCCTTTCTATGCCCTTTTATTGGCTTCTATGCCCTTCTATTGCCTTCTATGCCCTTCCAGGACCTTCTATGCCCTTCTATGCCATTCTATGCCCTTCTGTTGGCTTCTGTGCCCTTCTATTGGCTTCTATGCCCTTCTATGCCCTTCTATTGCCATCTATGCCCTTTTATTCGCTTCTACGCCCTTCTATGCCCTTCTATTGGCTTCTATGCCCTTCTGTTGGCTTCTATGTCATTCTATTTTCTTCTATGCCCTTCTATTGCCTTCTGTGCTATTTTATTGTCTTCTATGCCCTTCCAGGACCTTCTATGCCCTTCTATTGGCTTCTATGCCCTTCTATGCCTTCTATGCCCTTCTATGCCTTTCTATGCCCTTCTATTGGCTTCTATGCCCTTCTATGCCCTTCTATTTGCTTCTATGCCCTTCTATTGGCTTCTATGTCATTCTGTTGGGTTCTATGCCCTTCTGTTGCCTTCTATGTGCTTCTATGCCCTTATATTGCATTCTGTGCCGTTCCATTGGCTTCTATGCCCTTCTATTGGCTTCTATGCCCTTGTATTGGCTTCTATGCCCTTCTATTGGCTTCTATGCCCTTCTATGGGGTTCTGCACCCTTATATTAGCTTCTATGCTCTGCTATTTTCTTCTATGCCCTTCTATGCCCTTCTATTGTCTTCTATGCCCTTCTATGCTCTTCTATGCCCTTCTATGCTCTTCTATGCCCTTCTGTTTTCTTCTATGCCCTTCTGTTTTCTTCTATGCCCTTCCATGCCCTGTTATGCCCTTCTATGCCCTTCTATGCCCTCCTATTGCCTTCTATGCCCTTCTAGTGTCTTCTATGCTCTTCTAATCCTTTCTATGCCCTTCTATACCCTTCTATGCCCTTCTATGACCTTCTATGCCCTTCTATTGCCTTCTATGCTATTGTATTTGCTTCTATGCCCTTCTATGCCCTTCTATTGTTTTCTATGCCCTTCTATGCCCTTCTATTGGCTTCTATGCTCTTCTATGGGCTTTTATGCCCTTCTATGCCCTTCTATGTGCTTCTGTGCTCTTCTGTGGGCTTCTATGGTCTTCTATGGGCTTCTATGCCCTTCTATGCCATTCTATTGCCTTCTATTGCCTTCTATTGCCTTGTATTGACTTCTATTAACTTCTATCGTCTTCTATGCCCTTCTACGACCTTCTATGCCCTTCTATGCCCTTCTATGCCCTTCTATGCCCTTTTATTGGCTTATATGCCCTTCTATGGGCTTTAATGCACTTCTATGCCCTTCTATGGGCTTCTCTGCCCTTCTATGTGCTTCTATGCTCTTCTATGGGGTTCCATGGGCTTCTATGGGCTTCTATTGCCTTCTATTGCCTTCTATTGCCTTCTATTGCCTTCTATTAACTTCTATCATCTTCTATGCCCTTCTACGACCTTCTATGCCCTTCTATGCCCTTCTATTGGCTTCTATGCCTTTCTATTGCCTTCTATGCCCTTCCAGGACCTTCTATGCCTTCTATGCCTTTCTATGGCCTTCTATTGGCTTCTATGGCCTTCTATTGGCTTCTATGGCCTTCTATTGGCTTCTATGCCCTTCTATGGGCTTCTATGTCCTTCTATTGGCTTCTATGCGCTTCTATTGGCTTCTATGCCCTTCTATCCCCTTGTCTTGGCTTCTATGCCCTTCTATGCCCTTCTATTGTCTTCTATTGTCTTCTATGGTCTTCTATTTTCCTCTACACCCTTCTATGACCTTCTCTGCCCTTCTATGTGCTTCTATGCTCTTCTATGGGCTTCTATGGGCTTCTATTGCCTTCTATGCCCTTCTGTGCCCTTCTATTGGCTTCTATGCCCTTCTATGCCGTTCTGTGCCCTTCTATGCCCTCCTATTGGCTTCTATGCCCTTCTATGCCTTCTATGCCCTTCTATGCCTTTCTATGCCCTTTTATTGGCTTCTATGCCCTTCTATTGCCTTCTATGCCCTTCCAGGACCTTCTATGCCCTTCTATGCCATTCTATGCCCTTCTGTTGGCTTCTGTGCCCTTCTATTGGCTTCTATGCCCTTCTATGCCCTTCTATTGCCATCTATGCCCTTTTATTCGCTTCTACGCCCTTCTATGCCCTTCTATTGGCTTCTATGCCCTTCTGTTGGCTTCTATGTCATTCTATTTTCTTCTATGCCCTTCTATTGCCTTCTGTGCTATTTTATTGTCTTCTATGCCCTTCCAGGACCTTCTATGCCCTTCTATTGGCTTCTATGCCCTTCTATGCCTTCTATGCCCTTCTATGCCTTTCTATGCCCTTCTATTGGCTTCTATGCCCTTCTATGCCCTTCTATTTGCTTCTATGCCCTTCTATTGGCTTCTATGTCATTCTGTTGGGTTCTATGCCCTTCTGTTGCCTTCTATGTGCTTCTATGCCCTTATATTGCATTCTGTGCCGTTCCATTGGCTTCTATGCCCTTCTATTGGCTTCTATGCCCTTGTATTGGCTTCTATGCCCTTCTATTGGCTTCTATGCCCTTCTATGGGGTTCTGCACCCTTATATTAGCTTCTATGCTCTGCTATTTTCTTCTATGCCCTTCTATGCCCTTCTATTGTCTTCTATGCCCTTCTATGCTCTTCTATGCCCTTCTATGCTCTTCTATGCCCTTCTGTTTTCTTCTATGCCCTTCTGTTTTCTTCTATGCCCTTCCATGCCCTGTTATGCCCTTCTATGCCCTTCTATGCCCTTCCATGCCCTTCTATTGTCTTGTATTGTCTTCTATCCCCCTCTATTGGCTTCTATGCCCTTCTATGCCCTTCTATTGGCTTTTATTGGCTTCTATGCCTTTCTATTGGCTTCCATGCCCGTCTGTTGGCTTCTATGCTCTTCAATTGTCTTCTATGCCCTTCTATGCCCTTCTATTCCGTTCTATGTCTTCTATTGTCTTGTATTGTCTTCTATTGTCTTCTATGTCCTTTTATTGGCTTCTATGCCCTTCTGTGCCCTTCTATACCCTTTTATGGCCTTCTATGCCCTTATATTGGCTTCTATGCCCTTTTGTAGGCTTCTATGCACTTCTACTGTCTTCTATGCCCTTCTATTGTCTTCTATGCCCGTCTATGCCCTTCTATGCCCTTCTATGCCCTTCTGTTGTCTTCTATGGCCTTCTATATTCTTCTATACTCTTCTGTTGACTTCTATGCCCTTCTATGCCCTTCTGTTGTCTTCTATGCCTTTCTGTTGTCTTCTATTATCTTTTATGCCCTTCTATGCCCTTCTATGCCCTTCCATGCCCTTCTATGCCCTTCTATGCCCTTCTGTTGTCTTCTATGCCCTTCTTTTTTGTTCTATGCCCTTCTGTTTTCTTCTATGCTCTCCTATGCCCTCCTATGCTCGGTGGACTCTTGATGGTTTGTTTGCTACGATGTCGAAAGTGCAAAATTAAGGTGACCTACAGTTAAGGGGATAGCAGCAATCAAACTGTGAAACTTTATTGTGTTGCCTGTGATGCAGCACGCGATATTTAGAGATGGGTGAAAGAAAGGAGTAAAGTAAAGTTAAGTTTAGAGAGAGGAGGGAGAGAGGTTATAGCTACCACCGCTGATCTCACGACATCCTAACGGTCCTGGGTCTAGCTGATGCTGCGTCGTCGATCGTCGTGGTCCTTGGTGGGGAAGCTTCCAATTTTCGTTGTCCAGAAGTCATCTTTTATGCTTAGTAACACACCTTGCTCCACGTCTGCCTCAGGCGTCTCCGCTCCTCTCAGAATTCAATTATCATATCTCCTCCCTTCTCGAGCAAGGCCATCGCACGTGCGCAGGGGGGAGTGTCCGAGGTGTGGTCAGTCTTGGAGGCGGGTAACCTTCAACCAGGAGGTGTGTTTTGGTATTATAATGAAGCAAAGTTCATCTGAGGTTCATGATTTCTTCATCGGTGTTGTGGCAACAGTCGCAATCCATCTTTTTTGACAATGGCTATGCAATTATCACTAACAGCTCTGGCTAGGCCCAGGTACCGAACAATAGCACAACACTCTTTGTACTACACAGCTCAGGCACCAAAGAACAGCACTGCACTGCCTGCACCACACGGTTCAGTACTCAGGAGAACAGCACAGCACTGGCTATGCCACACAGTTCTGCATTCAGGAGCCTTTGCACCACATTCCATTCCAGGGGTCGGCAACTGCGCTCCAAACAGGCTGTTGTCGGGTATCTCACTCTCCATGTCCCTGATGACAACGTTGAGACAATGCTGATCTTCTGACCGACTCTTACATATGCCCTTCTACTGTGCCCTTCTACTGTGCTCTACTACTGTGCCCTACTACTGTGCCCTTCTACTGTGCCCTTCTACTATGCCCTTTGACTATGCCCTACTACTATGCCCTTCTACTACGCCCTTCTACTACACCCTTCTACTACGCCCTTCTACTACGCCCTTCTACTATGCCATTCCATGTACAGTGATCCTATCAAATTACCTGACCAGTTGACCAGAAAGATAAAATCACTTTGCTGATCAGGTCTGTCCTTGAGTCACCATCTGACCATCACTCTTCTGAATTAAAAATCAGACATTTGGGTTTTTCAGCCAGCCATGCATGTTTATACATCCTCTTTTAAAGCCTGCTTATAGGTTCTGTGATAACTGCAGTGCAACTGGTGGCTGTAATTGGTTGGAATTACGCATCTCCTGGAAATTCTGCATATCTCAAAATATCATTCTAAAGGCATTGGAACCTACTGGGAAAAGAGCATGGGAAAGCCTAAAGAAGCATCTTTTGCTGCCTTAAATAGCTAGGGTATCTTGGTTTGGAGTCGGTTTTGTTCTGCCTACAAATTCTGTTCTGTATCTTTTTGTGATGTTTTAGCCCCTGAAAGAACTATATCTGGTCCTGGTCTTTCTTTCTGTACCCTCACAGCTTTAGCACAAAGAGTTCTCAGCCCAAACCGTGCAAAATAGCGCTGAGAGATGTGGTGTAGATGGGAACTGGCAGTGTTAGGTTAATGGTTGGACTAGATGATCTTCAAGGTCCTTTCCAACCTAGTTGATTCTGTGATAATTAGCAGCAGCAGCTCTATCTTTGTAGTGAGAATTGCTTGTAGATGTAAGCACTCCTATTCCTCCCTTCTTGGAAGAATTAAGCTGCTGCCTGATTTGCCTGGGAAATAGTCTGCAGAAAGCTGGATAGCAGAGAAACAGAGTGCTTTGATGTCCCCTTTGAACTGTTCATTAACCCTCAAGAGAGTTATGGCCCACTGTTTTTAGGTGCCATGTTTATGGTATAGACTTGTTAAGGCTGAGGTTTAGTTGTGGTACTTGTGGCAGTATCAACCCTCTGCTTTTGCCGCTCCAGCTTTTTGTGGAATAGGAAAGGACATGTTCTCTCCCTGCCACCAAGCAATGTTTACTGCACAAATTCTCCATGCTCTTGCATGGCTCTGTCTCAGCTGCAGGTGGCCATATCTTTTGTGTAGCAGCATTTATTGTAGGCTGTAGTTGAGGGCATTAGTGACAGAGTGGATGGAAGCATTGTGTCCTGCTGCTTGTGACTATGAGATGGAGCCACATGGTGTCTTGGTCTATAGGGCAAAACTGGTGACCATTTTTTTTTTTGCTCAAGCAGTCAGTGGGAATCATTGGGGTAAGGGTAGGTGGATCACTGAAGGATGGCACGGTGCAGTTTCTCACTGAAATGGAGATCACTGAGAGAGCTTTTACCCCTGCTGTCACACTTGCAGGTGTAAAATAATCCAGGAGGAATCACCAGGGCGTGCAGGATTCTGCAAGGTTCCATCTCTTTCTTGGGGAAGGTTGGCTTGTTAAGGGTTTTGCCCTCACAGTTCAAGGCTGTCTGCTTTTTCTGTCTGACACCTTCCTGGTGGCCACAACATGGGCTGAAGACTGGGAAGGATGCTGGTTTTCAAACTTTCTCTGGCATGAAATCTTTGTTTAATGTGAATGTCTGATTCTGCTTCAGTCTCGCTTGCTGATTGCCTTCCTTTCCTCCTTAAATCTCATTTCATCAAGCAAAGATGAGGCTTCTTGTGCAGGATGTGCTTAGAGCACTGTCATTTATCCTAAGGTAAGATTACACCAAGTATCTTCTTACTGAGTCTGTGCCTGGACCCTATGAAAAGGAGGACAGAGTCCTTGTATAGGCTATCTGAGTGGGTACTGGACAGTCCGCATGTGAGAATAAGCATAATGTAAGTTTACTTGCCTGCCTTCTGCGATGTGTTGTCCACACGCATTTCATGAGCCACCCTGAATTCCAGCTCATTGCATGTCCTGATTTGGGGGATTCTTCGTCACAGAAATGGATGAGCTCTTACAGTGACACAGACACTGATAAAGCAATCCAGCCGTGTGCGCTTTGGATGTATGAAGAATTTAATCTATCCCATGTTTCAAAGAACCCCATTTACTTGAAAATTGGCAGCTCTTTTAACTCTTACTGGTTATCTTTTCTAGCTCATATTGGAATCTTAACACACATGGCTGGAGGCACTGCTGTTTCTGACACTCTTAAGCATCCTTTCCTGATATTGTTTGACATGTGTGTCATCATCTCTCACCCATCATGCAAGACGTGTGATGAGGAAGAACCAATTTAAATTTGTCATTCTCTTTCCTCTTCCATGCTTGTTGCGTTTGGTTTTTTTTTTTTTTTTTTCTGTCATACAGTCTGTTGATTTGCTTGTAGCATGGGAACTAAGGCTTAGAAATGGTGTGGTTTTTGTCATTTTGCTTTCTGCTTTAGCAAGAAGAAATAAATAAACCATCCTGCAGTGTTTAATGTGATGTTAACAGAAAGAGATTAGACAAATAATTGCTGATGAATAGCTCTTTTATGTCATTGAATGTGACAGTGAAATACTTCTTTTGTTTTGAGCGATTGTCTGTGGTTGTAATTGGTAATCTTATAATTATAATTCCTTAGCAATGTGATTAGTAAAAATACGTTTGGATTAATTAATCCAAACAAATTTTTATATTCCTTTGCTAGAGAGGTATAAATAAATCACAGAATTGATTAAAAAAAATCAAAAAATAAATGTCCTCCTCAAACAAGAAATATATATGTGTGTATATATATATATTAAATAAAAAAGAGAATATTCCAGCTGTTTGTGAAACCCTAGTAAGCAGGGGAAGCTACTACAGTTTAATTTGTTGTGAACTGTTAAGTTCCATTGTGGTCTGATTTAATAGTAAGCAAATGATTTGAAAGTATGAAGTAAATCAGAGGATTCTTACACCAGCAGTAGTTAGTGATTGTTGGGCCTTTTCTGAAGACTTGTGATTTTTTATTTTTTTTTTTTTTTAATTTTGGACATGTGAATGGAATAATAGAAAAAGAAAAAAATATCTGGCATTTAATTGAGCTCTTAAAGCACTTTTTTGGTAAGTCTGTACAAGAAATTTGCCTGAAAGGCAAAATAAAGCCACAGATTAGAAACTGGATAAGAAATGTGAAAACCAAAAGGCATACAGTGGGAGAAGGTCACTGTGAGCATGCGGTGATTCTGTTCTGAGTTCAATAATAGTGACTACATTTCCTACGTAGTCTTTGAGAGTGAAAGTAGATCAAGTATTTCTCTTCACACTTGGCTGTGGTGCAGAAAACAAAAGTATTTTTCCTAATGTTCTAGTACAACTGACAAGCATTGTAGTTTCCAGCCTTAATGGGTGAAGCAATTTTGGATAATTCCTTTTGAACTTACATGCAGCCGTTTGGATAATTACAGAGGTCAGTGCTAAGAGTGTAGCAAATTTCTGTGCTGTCTTGATGAACTTTGTTGTGATCATTGCTGAGATTAGTTTAGCTATGCCCAGAATGCTTTGTATGTCTGTATCCTCTTTTGGGGAAGGCTAGGGAGATGTACTTTTTATTTTTTTTGTAGGAATTTGTAGCTAGTAGAAGCAGCTAGACAGAAATGGAGCAGGAAGAGGTTTTAGAGAGTGCCTGGGGAGATGAGATGGTGACAACTCAAAAAAAGCCCCTTGAACTTTGAAAGCATTATGAATAATTATGGGATGCAGATTGGAAATACTCTGTGCACTTTATTTCTGATAGGGAAGTGTCATAGCAGTTTCAGTGTATAATGCATATATTCTACTTGCACACTGAACTGACCTCTGTGGGTCCGTTTTTTCCGTTACTGTCCAGAAGAAAATAAACTACATTGTATTTTAAACCATATATTGGATCTGGATGCTGTAGTGGAAGGGATAAAAAGAATGAAAGCATTGAAGCAAATCCTTGTTACTGAACCTGCCCGTATCAGTACGGTAAAGCAGCATGCACATGTTGATATGAAGAGTAAATAATAACGTAGTGCCCCTTGCAAATGTCAGTGTTTTAAATGAGAGGAACTTCTCAAGACTGACATTTAAATAACTTACATTTTTAATGGCAGGAGGATCTTTATAGAAGATCCATTAAGTGAATTCCACATAAATATTCTGTTATTTATGCATTAAAAAATTTCTCATAACAGTGTAGCCAAAAGCGATTTCTCTGCTGAATGAGGAGAAAACCCAAATCTAGTATTTTAACTTCTCAATCACTTTTCAGTTAGAACATTTTAATATAATGTAGCTGAAGGTATTTTCAGTTCCCTGAGTATGGTGTTGCTTCAGCTTGCATTTTCATTTTAGGAAGGGGTGGGGGTTGTCTTGAAATTGTGTGATCAGTAGCACAGTCCTGACACAGCTGGTGACAAATATTTAATTTTAAACTATGGTAAATGACTGTACAGTGAGGGCCTCTGTCTGCAGTGAATGGATTTTTGCCATTGTCTTTGAATTTGTGTTTTGTCACATAATTTTTCTTCCTTCCCATGCGAACATATGTACCAGTATGAGAAATAAACTAAAATCCTCTCCTTGACACCATCAGCTGATATTTTTTTCTAGATGCTGTGTTGCCAGCTTTGATGTTTCTCTTCCACTTGCACTGTTTTTGAGCTTACTTTGAAGAAACAAATCCAAAACCTGTGAGTTCATTTTCTTATATTTAAGTTTTGGTGAGGAAAATGAACCAAAAGGAGCTCAGCTGGTTATCTCTATCATTGATGGTAAAGAGTGGTTGAGGAAAATGAGTGGGGAAGTCATGCAGCTGATAAACTGCTTGGCTAGGGAATTTTTCCAAGACCCTGGGCAGCCGGTTAGACCAGGCTAACTGATGAAGGCCTGGTAGCACTTTTCTTGCCTCAGACGTTGGGCCCATATAGTGTAACTTCATTGTGTGCTGCTCACATATCTTCTAGGAACAAAATGAAGTATAGAATTTCTTGCATGAGCTGCTCATTGGCTGAAAGGACTGTGTCCTCTTCTCAGAGATAAAAAAGCTCCTAATAACATTTTGATTGTAACTCTAAGGTGTAGATATGTGGAAAGGAAAAGGAAAAAAATCAGATGATCGCCATCTCCTTAACAGATTGTGACGACTACCCTTCTTATCTTGCAGTAGACCTTGATAATAATTTTATCTCAGTGCTATCATTTGCTTAGTATTAGGTATTAGTATTAAACTACTACATTTGTAATGCCGCGTGGCAGTTTGAAGGATTGGTCTTTTCCTGAAATACATACCCTGTCCTTAAAGCTGTTGTGATTTTTTTTTTTTTTTTTTTTTTAAGATTTGAAATTGTAGTAGCGTGGCAAACCACTGCTGAAATTTAAAAGATACATCTGCAGATCTTGTTGTGGTTTGACGTTCCAGAAACACGAACACTGCCACTGATTTTCTGGCAGACTGCTAACAAAATAATTCTTTTGCTGGTGTCATTTGCTTCTTTCTGGTGTTATTCATGGCTATTGCAAAAGGAGAAGCTGTCTCTAGAGCAGCGCAAACAACCTCTGTGTACACACTGATCACAGAGAAAAAGGAAAACACTGGGTATGTTTATGTATTCAAGGAGGTAGAACTTCAAGGAAGACTGACACTTAAGGCATTTCTGAATGTTGGAGATCAACAAAACAAACAACGTGCAGAATTATTAGCATTTTCAAGTAGGGGACTTGCTGTGCCAGTTTGTTTGCATATTTTTGCTACAGCAAATTGCAAAAGTGATGTAACACAGTATTACAGCTGACATAACGGCAGACATTTCTGCCTTGGTGAAACCTTCTTTCACAGTGCAGTCTAGCTTTCCACTGTAATTATTAAATTTCTAGAATTTCATGTCTGTGGTGTACTACTAAATAGCATTAGGCTAGAATTTGTCAAAGCAGCTGTCAAACCAAATGTAAATTTTGATCTTTTTCAAAACCATTACTTTGTAGATTGGTCAGTCTGTTGGGGATGAAGCAATGTCCACATAGTTGGAGATTGTTAGTTAATTGGTGGTGTCTCAGCAATGTAAAATATCTGTATTATAATGGGAGAAAAGTTGCCTTCTGTGGACTGAGGACTCTTGCCTTTTTGCCTGTGGTTGTGATGGAGATGGTCTTAAACACTTGAGATGTTTCACTGCTTTTCTGACTTCTTTCATGCTTCAGAAATTCAGCAGTTGGGTCAGACCAGGTATTAATTCCCAAAGCACAGATTTTGGCTGCTGGCAAGGGACCATAAAGTACTTCTTCTGAACAGCCAGTTGGTTTGTGGGTTTTGGCTCTGGCCAAAGTCATAACACAAAGTGATTCCAGGGTATTGTGGCTTGAGATAGACTGAGAGGTACAGGTTCATATTATTTTCCATGTGAGTTTTCAGGCTTAGTTACTCCTGTTATGTCCATAGTTAAGACTGTCTTAATGGATTGAGGGGCACTGATTCTAATCCTATGCACAAATTTTTGCCTAGATGCAGTATGTCATAGCTCAGTGTGCAGGATGTCCGGTCTTGTGTTTATAAATGTGAATATTTTGGTGCTTGTGCATTTGTAAGTGCTACACGCTGCTGACCAGCCCAGCTTTACATCTTAGGCAGACACAGTACTTTTGCCGTGAGGCAGTGCTGCTTCTGCTGTAAGATGCCCACAGTTTGAGTCCTTAGGAGCCATCCAAGATGTCTCAGAAAAAAATTAATTTTATAGATGTAAAGCTGAGTTAGACACTGTCTGTACAGGTGCCCCATCTCCACAGCTAGCCAGCAAACATCATAAAGCAGTATCCGCCAACAGCTTATGATATTTGTGTAGATGAAACAACGAGTACGGAATGCACTCTGTGCTTATATGGTAGGCATTAAAGATATGTTTCTCTGAACTGGACTTGTGTGTCTGAAGTCAGGTAATACCAAAAAGTTAACTGTTGTCACTTTTTTCAACTCACTGGCAGGTCTTTAGTGGTGGAGTGTACTGCTGTAACACATCCATTTGAATTACTCAAGCACCTTATAAGCACAGAAATGAAAAATTTGAGATGTGTAATTCTTTTGTTGCCTGTGTAATAACAAGACTGTATATTTTGAGTACAAAGAAATGCATTTTAATCTTTGTGTCTGAACTTGCGTATGCACAGATTGGAGAGCATGCATGCATGTGCTTATGTCTGCAGGTACACACATAGGTACAAACAGTATTATTTGAGTTTTAGATGGATGAAGCAGTTCATAAATGAACTTTGTTATAACTAAAAAAAAAAAGTAAATCCTGTTCGTAGGAGACATGGATTAACACAGTTTGTCAAATTATCCCCTCACCTCCTCTAAATGAGCTTGTTGTGTCATTTTTCTTTGAGCTGGGTGAATAGTGCTGCCAGATCATGCCAACCAGGGAGTTCTTCTAAATATTCCAAGGTTATTCCTGCTCCTGTTTTTTCTCTATCTGTTAAGAGATGTTGACCTCTGAGTAAGAGAGGTAGTTGAGTAGTCATGAGTAGAGCTTTGGGTCTGCTACAGAGCTAGGTGTGAACATAGATCTGGATTTATCTCTGTATATCTGCTGTTTTGTTTGCCCTCTGCACTTCATTGTTCTCAAACTAATTAGTTGCAGAATTAGGTAACTTATGAGGTCCTTCATGATAAATACACACGCCAACTTTGGAGACCATCTGTTGCATACTGATTAGGATATGCTTGCTACTCCTATTTCAACAGAGAATATGGCCCCTTGTACATCAGACTATATGTATGTATATATATATTATTTATAAAACTCTCTATAACTATAATATACTTCAGAAGTCTTAGTGAGAATGCTCTTTGCCCTCAAGACCACGTTGGAAAATGTCCAGTATAGGCATGTTTGAAATGGTAATATGACATGTTATCATATATTGAGCCGTTTCTGCCTCTATATGTAAATTATATATGAACAAATACACATTATGGATGTGAATTCTGTATTGCATAACACAAGGTTCACAGTGTGAATACACTACTGTTTTTCATGTTTTGAAAATCTAGGGTTAGCTTTATTTGATTAGTTCACAGCCTTCTTAAAGATAAAGGTAACTCAATTTAAACTACTGGTGTCACATGTCTTAGGCTTTTTCTTCTTTCAAATAATAAGAAACATTACTTAGAGAAGAGAGGATATCATGTAATTCAGTAATCACATTTACAGAAACAATGAAGTTTCATGGAATTATAAGTTACAGAACTATGAGGTAACAGAAATTTTTTTTCCGCATCATTATTGTCAAAAAAGGGTCACTGCTTGGAGCCTCAATGCTGCAGTGAAAGTACAGATTGCAACAGCTGCTTTTAGGTTTGTTGCAGCAGGTTTGACTGCGGTTTGACTTGGTGTTGGGGGCCACTTTGCAATTGCTGACTGCTAGGTTGAGGGCCACTGAGGAATGATGAATATGTACTACCTGCTCACGTAGTTATTTAAATGTGTAGAAATCTGTATTTTGAAACCTAGGAAGTGTGCTTTTGGGTCTCTGCACCCTGCAGCTAATGTAGTGTGCCTTCCCCCTTCCAGTACATTTCTGTACCATGAAGATCATTGAAACCCCAATTCTGATTTCAGCAGCTGGATGACCCCAATACCATTTTCAGAAATAAAACCCAACTGCATAGAGACCATGGGACTACCATTAGTTAGGGTTGAGTACCTTTAATACTAGAGGCTCACAAACTTTTGTTTCCTTTCCTGCAGATGTGTGCTCACTTTCTTGATTACCTTTAACATCAATGTGCTATGTATATAGGGCTGCTGGCAGAGGAGTAGTGTGCATGTTGTCAGGTGTGGGAGTTAAAATATTGCCTGTATCACACCCAACATGTTTGTTACATCTGTGCATGTGACTTGAGGACTGGATCATGCTGGAGAAACAGATACATCATACTCTGTCATTTCACATAGCAAAAATAAACTATTTCTAGTTTTGAAATAGCCAGCTAAGAATATTCTGTGTTAGGCCAGAAGTCCGTGTATTCAAGGAGGGTGTGTATATGTGGGATAAGGTACAAGGGGATGCTGTGCATCCTCCCAGGGCTCTGCAGTCTGCACTCTTAACTCTTACTGACTTAGAGCTCAGATTTACATCTTTGTATGCATCTTCCATGAGCCTGTCTGATTCATAACTGACAGATATAATCTAGTTTATTTTATTCTTGAAGGTTTCATCTCAGATCTTCTGGCCATGAAATTATGATTTATGACTAGTATGCTTTATCTTGGGGAAATTGTGGAAGCAGTAGAGAAAATCAGATTACAGAAATTATCCAAATGGATAAACTGCACAAAGTGTAGTGATTTAAATAGCTCTCAATGTGTAGTGTCCTCAAAACTTACTGCAACCAGCTTCTCTGAAAAATGGGAAAGAGATGTAGAAGCGACAGCTGTGTGCAACTTATTTGACTCTTAGTAATATTGACAGCATTTCTACTGAGAGGTGGCAAGGCAGTGTTAGCCGAGGGCTTTGTCCAAGCTGATTTGAAATTGTTATTCTGTATCTTAGGTGATGCTAAGGCTTATATATCTCTTTCTCTGAATAAAGAATAAAATAAATTTATTATTGTATGCTGGATGGCCAAACTTGGTACATCTGTTGTCAGCAACTTTGACACTACATAACTACCACTTAAGACCCAAAACAGAAGTTTGGTGGAATCCAGCTCCCCCTTGTGGTCCTTGTGTTTTATTCTTTTCCACGTTTGTAGATTGTGTTGTTGAGTGGAGAAGGAACTCTGAAAAGCAGAGGGTAGGCCTTTGTATATGTGCACTTCTCTTTTATACTCGGGGTGATTATGTTAGTGTATGATAATTCACTGTCTTCTCCAAAAGTCTGAAAATCTAAGCCTTGGACTTTTTTTTTTTTTTTTTTTTTTTCCTCTTTTATTGATATATGTATTGGTGTTGTGAATTGGAGTTACAAGTTTTATACAAAAGCTCACATTCACAATTTTTCAGAAATAATCTCCTGAAATTATTTTATTCCATGAAGTGTTTTCTCACTCTTCTTACTTTGTGCATAGCTGACAAAACTTGAAAAGCAGCAACAAAGAAAAGAGAAGACCAGAACCAAGGTACCCTCTGAGTCGAGTAGAGAAAGAAATGCCCCCCGTAACAAGGATGACCCCAGCGCAAGCAGTGGAGCAGAAGGAGATGTATCTTCAGAAAGAGAGCCTTAGCTCACCCAAGGCAGGCGTCAGGTTTGGCTTTTCCACTCCTATGTAAAGCTGTGTCCTCTTGCTTGGCAGTCTCTAACCCTGGGTGCTTTACTGAAGCAGCACATGCAGAAAGGTGCATTAGAAGTGCTGAAAGGTGAAATTCTGATAATCTTGCTGGCAGGTAACCTCCGCTTCTGTCAGCAGTCAGCACACAAGAATGTAGAAGTGGGTGAAAACCTCTTCCCAGCTGTGTGCTTGGCTGGAGGTGTGTATCTGTGAGTCTGGCCCAGCCACAACTGTTTCCAGGTTGACTCAGGAAATACAAAATTTTGGTCTTAAAATACAGCAGTGACTTAACTCAGAATCCTGCTCTATTCTTCAAAGCAGAGATATGTGGTTGTGTTTCTCTCCCTGTCTTCACCAAGCAGGCAGGTCACTCTGGAACAGACCCCACTGTTTGTAATACCCAAACAACACATAGTCCCCAGCAATGGAAGCAGAAAGCATTTCAGATGTTGGAGACAGGCCAGAACTGCAGCTTCCTATCATGGTTCTTACCTCTCCCTCCTCAGTTTGTTCTTTCCCAGGATGACTTGATAACAGGCTATTTCATATACCTTCACCGTCTAATGAGAACATTGGGCGAGGCGTTTAGAGCCAGACTTGCTGCTTGAATTCGATAGGAGAACTGGGATTTCCTCTCTCTTCAGGCACTTGACCTGCAGGGCATGCCTGAACCTGAGTGAATTGAATTAGACTGTTTGAATATAGACCTGAATCCTTTTTCATGGATTATCTACATATGTAGATTTCTGTTTATCATACTCTTCCAGTCAGTTTTAAGTCTTCAGAACACAGATTTCCTTGCCTGCCTTCCCCCCTGAAAAAGCTACATTGCTGATTTTGAACTTTCAAACATGTCCAAGCTCTCAAGAAAGTATTATTTCCCTCATCTGCACACTGAAACCCCGAGCTGGCTATGCAGTTTAATTGTTAACAGCTTTGCAAAGTAAAGGTCTAACCTTTCTCTCGTTTTCCCATCCCTAGGGTTCACTCTGGCTTGTGATTTATACAATTCAATATCATGCATTGCTTGGAAAGTTTTTTTCTTTTAAACCCCATGAATTTCCCTAGTGGTCAGACATTGGGGGATTTACAGACATTTCTGGTTTATAGAAGTTCATATTATCTGTGTGGTATTAATATGAATGAATTTGCATAAGGCATTGAATAGGTATCTGGAAATATGCTAATTTGTTTTGGATTGACCTGGAAAAGGGATCAAAGAAACTGTCAAGTCCACAGGCTTTTTTTTTTAACCTGGCCTCATGAAGAGCAGCTTCCAGACTGGTGTGAAATGGTTCCGTTCATTAATTGAGTTGCAGTCAAAAGTGGATTGTTGTATCATACAACATCTGAAATCACACGAGTGCTGCTCTCTTTGGCTTTATGTTTGGTGCACCTTCCTGTTTTAATACTGGGGATGTGCAGGCACATTGGGAAGGAGAATGTGTTCTTAGAAAATAAAGTGAGGACGTACTGTTTCTCAGCAACTGTTGGCCTTGCTGCTATGCTACAGGGATACAATGTTTCCCACGCTGTTTCTGGGTTGTGTGTTGAAATAAGAGTGTTTTAGAGAGCGGGAGTTGGCAGGCCTTGTATACTTTGGTCAGTCTGGTCTTTCCAATAGCATTTGAAATTCTAGGGAGATGAGCGTTTCTAAAATGTGATATACTGGTAACCTAGCATTAATTTTCATGCTGTGACAATAAGTAAAGATACTTTTCTCTAATCCTACTATATTTCTACTCTACCTGTAGTAATGTTCCTGTTTGTTTGGCTTCCACAGTTTCTCATACAAAAGCTACACTGGATTCTTGAAGAGAGACCCAACATTCACCTCAGCACCACTCTTCAACAACTTTGGAAAAGAATGGAAAATGGGAAAACAGAACTAAGACAATAGAAACCTGTATCATTCTGTATTGAAACAACCAAAGCAATGCTATCAGATTCAGTTGTTAATGTGTAGTATCAGTAGTAAAAAGGACTTGTAACATTTTTGTGTATGTTTTCACATGACTGCTGAATAAAGGGTGACTGTAGGCAGATTGTAGCAGAACATTCACTCTCAGTACATAAGCTCCATTTCAAAAATAAATCAGGGTTTTTCCTTAAACTTACACTTGAATTATTAAAATTATCCAAGCAGGCTTGTAAATTGATTCTCACTCTATGGTGTCATGTGCTACCTGTTTCCATGGCAGCATGTAGATCTGTGTATATTTTGGTATATTGTTCAGCTGCTACGTAACACCAAGTTAGGCAGTCCAGTCTTTCTGCATGGATTAAGTTATTAAAAGGAAAGATCAGCCGCTAGTTGTTTATCATGTGGAACACATCTGTCTTGTAAACTTTTTTAAAAACAGAAAAGACTTTATTAAACAAATGATGCTAGCTGAGTGCCTGTTGATGTTTGTGTATTGCATTCCCTAAAATATAGCCACATGTGTAACCATGAGAGTGATGCAGAGCAGAAGTTACAAGCCACGTAGCACCTACTAATGTAACTCGTCCACCTCTCCTTTGGAAGTTTGGAAGTCAGGTTGCTGACCTGGAATCTTTGCTCTTTCCAACACATCTAAGCCCTTTAGTTACTTTATGGTGGCTATCAAAATGCTGCAGCAGCTGCTCCCCATACTGCATCACGCGCCTGCTGACGTGTCTGTCAGATTCATCAGAGGCAGAACAGCGTTTGGAAGCTGCTGGCAAACAACAGGAGCTGAGAAGCAGCTGCAAAACTGCTCTCCTGTGGGTGTTAAAGCCAAGGAAGTTTCAGGGGAAATGAAAGACTGCAGATCATTACACTTTTGACTTCTTTCAGAGGTAGTGGTGGTACCTTTTATGCTGGCTGTTCTCCAGGCCTGCCTCGCCCTTACAGTCTTCACTAGCCATCTGCCACAACCCCCATCAGAGCCAGGATGCTTACTGCACAACTGTCTCTACCTGATGATAGGGCTAACTCACCGATGATCCTTGTTCTTAATCCCAATGCGTATCATATTTACAATGCTGCAGACCATGCAATCACTGTGGGGCTTTTTTAAACCTTTTCTCTTGTAGGCTGTTTGTTCAGTGAAGTGTCAGTCAAACCAAGACAGGAGAGCTTCAGAACTGCACCCTGACATGGCTTCTTAAAATACGTCAAGCTTAAGTAAAGATTCGGCAAGCCACACACCTAGTATTTAAACAAAAATGATGAGTAGCCAGGTTAGGTTGAAATGTTACACTTACTCTTGCCTTTAGTAATCACATAATTTTTCATCTGGCCATTATATGCAGTTTAGTTTGCCTGAAGTCACAGGCTTGTCACAAGCAATGCTTTTTCACCTCCAGGTACATGTGTTGTGCCTTGTCCCTTCAAACTCTCCCTCGCCTGGGACTGCAGCCTGACAGGTTGTTGTCAGATTAGTGCTTAATTGGCTGCAGAGGGCAAATTCAGTGGGGAGGATAGCAGAGTGCCTACCTCTCAGGTGTTGATGTGGTTGTTGAAGAAGGAGCCCTCAGACCTATCTCATCTGGTTTAAGTGTCCTGCTTGTTCCGGCATCTTTGAAATGTTGTCTTCTGCTTTGCAACTTGTTCTTAAGAAGATAAGGGCATGAAGAAAGTCCTACAGCCTCTTTGCACCCTGAAAGGTAAGTTGGTAGAAGCTAAACTACAAAGAATATTAAAGATTGAAAAGAGGAAGTTTCATAAATATGTCTTGGGGAAGGCAAGAGGTGGTATTCTAGCTGTGTTTAAGCAGAGATAAATGGCAAAGAAGTGGCAGTTGGCCACAGATGGGGGGGACCTGATGCTTCACACCCTGATCAAACACGTTTTCTCTGAGTGACCAGACTACGTGGTCTTTCTGGGTCTCTCTAATCAATAGCATTTTCCTGCCTCGCGTGGGAGATGTGAGGATAAGCTCACTGTAAGTTTGGACATGGTCATGGTCTGTGGTGATGGAGGCCTGGGACCTGGAAATACCCAGGAAAGCTGTATGTTTCGGACAGATGATTCCTGCTGTCCTGTGCCCAGTGTATTTTCATGCACCATGATTTATTTCAGGATTCAAGAAAAATCCAACCAGCCAAGCCAACTTTGTTAAAAGTGCTGTTTAACAAAAGTTATTGCCCTGTTCTACTGGCAGTAAAATTTAAGAAAGGCCACTTTTCCAAGTGCAGTTTAATGGCTTAGGAACTCTGTCTCATGGTTTTTCCTGCTTGTAGCGAGTTGTAAGCAAAAACCAGGAGACTTGAATTCTTGTCTCTGCTCCTCTACCTGGTATTTCTTTGGCTTGGTTGGTTTCCGGTGCCTTGATGAGCTTTTGTTGTCTGTTTGTGAGCTAGATGAGGTTTTTAGTTGGAAGGAATGTTACTTTTTTTCCCTAAACGCTGCAAATAACTTTATCTAGCAAAAAGACATGTTTGTTTCATGTGTTTATAAAATATTAATGAATGATAAGTTGCTGCTCATTATTCCCTTTTCTACAGATATAGACTTACAGGCTTTTCTCCATTTTCCTGTCTCAGCTCACAGAGCAGTTTTGCCAGAGTTCGCTTCTTTGTGATTTACAGGGTAGAGTCTAAGAGGGCTATGGACAATGTTTGCCAGCTATAATAAAGCAGCTCCTGATTCAAAGAGCCTGCAATGTCTGATATCCAGCTGCACGCTGCCTGCCCTTGCATTAAAGTCCTGCAGGCAGAACCTAAAGGGTGGACATTTTGAGGAGCACCCCAAAAATCAAATGTCCTGTGACCATTCGTCATTGTGGTAATGCTTCAAGGGTGCTGGTTGAATCTTTCAGACTCCTTTCTGCTTCCTCCTGTGCTGCTGTCTCTTTGCCTTGCATTGTCTCATGAACTCGGGCAAAAATCATCCTCTTCAGAGAAATGCCTGGGGAATCTCTGAGTGCCATGAAAATAATAGTAAGTGAGAGTCAGTATTACAGTTCTCAAGCAAAGAAACCTTGTTAGTCTTTTGTTTTGTTGTGGCTTCAGTTGTTCATATGTTCCTGTATTTTTTACAGTCTCTATACACCTATGGTGTGGTTGACAAGCGATTTTGCCTTTACAACAAACGCTCATAAAATTACAGAAAATATTCTTGGTGGGATTTCTGCAAACACCCAGTAGTGTTTGTATGTGACAAAGGTCTGTAAGAAAGTCACACGGGGTTTTTCCATTTGAAAATCCCAGTAGGTATCTGGGAGACAATCTAAATCTGAATACAGATATTTTCCATAACTACCATTTAAAGTACTAGCTAACAAGGGGCAAACTGTTCTGTATCAAAACTCTCACCCAGACACTCCACTGTAGGTACTATTTTTCTTCCAACCTTATTTTTTCAACAGAAGACTCTCCAAGGAAATCTCCCTGGTAAATAATGCTAGGACTCATTTGAAAATTTGCTGCTAATTTTCTTTGCCTGTTACAACCAGAAAAGATTAATTATTATAACAGTAAAAAACTGTTTTGTAGGTGTTTTGCAAACATCTCCATCCAGATTCTGAATCTATGGACTACAATGCTTTAAAAAGTAGGATTTTAAGAATGAAACAGTTGGAGTAAGTGATGTTCCTACAAAGCTATTTGGAAAAATGATTGGATAGTTCTAATTTGGTGTATAAATATAAATGAAGACAAAATAACTTATGACTATTGATGTAAATGCTCAGTGGATAAGCTCACAGTTTCCAATTTTAGAAGCTAGTCCAAACAATGATTAAAAATAATCTGATTTGTAGAGATGCTAGTTCCTGGAGAACCCTTGTTTAAACATATTGGCAGTAGCTCCCTCTCTCTGCTCCAGTTTGGTGGCCATGTGATGATGGGATTCAGTCACTTTGCTAAAATATGCTTTCCTGTGGTTCTTCCACAGGACCAGGGGACTTCCAGTCCGTTGCAAACCATGCTTCAATAGCAGGCCAAAAATGAAGTCTAGCATGGCTGGATAGTGGTGCAGGGAAAACCACTCAGGTGCATTTAGGGGCTTGCAATTAAAGCAGATCTGCAATTCTTTCAATGATCGCAGTGCTATTGATTGACCTGAGAGCGCTGGAGTTTGCAGAACAGGAAGGAGGGCAGAAGTACCTCTTCATGGTGTGGTATGGAAAAACACAGGGCTCTGTGGGAGGGAAACCTGCTGTGCCAGCAGCCCGGCTGCTTCCGTTCACCACCCAGCATCCTCGCTCTGATTAGTGGAGTTTCCATCTTGCAGCACTTGCCCAGCAAAGGGGAGCCAGAACTCCCGGAGCAGGTTTTTGGCCAGTGGTGAGGTGTCTGCTCTTCCCTGGCTGTCAGTCCACCCCGAGCATTTCCACACTGTCCTTACAAATGTCCATTTTCACTCAGTTTTGTGCTTGTGTCATTAGAAAGGCTTAGCTGTCAATTCAGCTGCATGTAATTATGGACTCTGCAGTCAACAAATGTTTGGTGACAATTAAAGAACCTTCTAAACTTTTTGCATGTATCTGGCAGTCGGTGAAGGTGAGATGGCAGACCCCTGGCAGGAAACAGAACAGATGGTGTGCAAATACAAACTAGTATTACAAACACTGAAATAAGGCCTAAGACCAGTCACTTTTCCATATTCCGGAGTACCCATTCATCTCCATGCCAATCTCAATTTTATCACGAGTGACACTATTCCCAATGCCATAAGAGGAGGGCACCCTGTCTCCTCCCTGGTCTGTGGTTTGCTAGGCTAAACAAGCCATGTCCTAATCCTTTCTATGAAAACTGGCCTGTTCTCTTGTTCACCCTGGCATAAATAGCTCCAAGCTGAACTCTCTTAAAGGGATGAGGAGTCAGGCTGGAGCTTGAAGGGTTGATGACAATGCCCCTGTCCCTGAGAATGGATCATGGAATTGCTGAGCTGCCGCTGACCTTGGATTCCCATACCCAGCGTAGAAGGGATGATGGAGCAGGTATAAACCCAACCAAAACCCCACCATTTCCCTTATGGAGTTTATTGGCACAGGATATTTGAGGAAGTCACAGATGTAAACGGGATGGAGATGAGAGCAGCATAGTGTTGGTGGATACAGGATACCAGGGGCTGGACAGAGCCCACAGCTTATCGGGTCTGAGCATCTCTGCTTGCACTGGCTAGGACAGATGGGAAGGGCAGAATGTCTCCAGGTGTGCTAAAGCCCTCCGTGCAGGCTTGTGTGTTCAACGCAGCCTCTCGAGACCAGGGTGTGCTGCTGGACACCTGACCTTTGCCAGGCCTGCCGATGCTGAGGTCCCCTGCTCTTCCTGAAATCTTTCAGGTTTTATCATGTGCCATTTGAACAAATCACTCCCAGTGTTTCTACAGAGATGTGTTGCAATTTCAACACAGCAGGGACCGCTTTGGTATTTAGTCAGGGTAACATCAGTGAAACAGCAGGATTTCGAGAGGAGACAGTGGATCTGTGAGAGAAACACAAATGACTTGGGTGCCATGAGCAAGTCAGTGGTGCCTGTTCTGCTCACCTGCCTGTCCCTGCACTGGGTTTTCAGGAGAAAAAATCAGGAAAGCAGAATGCTTTTGTCAGGGCATTCTCTCAAGCTGGCTCTTCACAATTCTCTGAAGGCTTTTGAGCTCTAATTCATGTATGCTCCATATATGTTATCAGTAACCTACTAATCTTTGTTAAAGAAATGCTTTGTAATGGTAATTAACACCAAGTGTTTACACAGTCCAGGCTGGACCACTGAACGGTCCTGGGGTTTCATTGCCAAGAGATTTTAAAAAATGAAAAAGTGTATGGTCAGGTTTTCCAGGCTGTGGCACATCTCTGTGCCGGACACCCAGCGCTACGAGCCAGGGGTTCTCTCTGTGTGAGCTGGTGCACTGGGGCTCTGGAAGTGACATGGATGGATGGTCACAGCCATTGTCACAGCATTCGCCTTACACAAGAGATGTGTCTTGGTGGATTTGCTTGTAGCACCCTGAGGGTGAATCAGGATGTTACAGGAGGCCCTGTCAAGAAATGTGGTAATGAAAAAAATAGCGTACACATGAAAAAGTAAATCTGAGATTGATGTGTGAAACAAGCTTTGTGAATAATGCCAGAATTGCTCATAAACCCTTATACTGCTGAAGTCTCAATGAGATTGCTGAATGGCAACTGTCTGTTTTGTGGTCTGGCATGTGTTGTTGAGAATCACACAAAAATACACTGCAAATATCCTTATAAAATATGTGTTGAATAAATGCACCGTAGTGTTACTGAAGGCACTTGTGTACCAAGTAAACATTTTTTTCAAAATATTCAAATATTTTATTTTTCCATGCTGATTTGTTTCAAAGAGCTCCTCTGATTTAATAAATATTTTAATACTTGCAGTCAAAAGTATGTGAATATGGTTTTGTTCTTTGTGTGTTTAACGTCATACCCACAATGTTTTAGAGTTGCTCCATTTATTGCTTTGACAACAACATATTCCGCTTGATACAACGAATGTATTGTAACACTGGTGTATGGGGAGTGTGGCTCAGTCATGGCATAAGGAGAGGAGATTTACCCTTTGGGTAAGGGAGTACTTGGCTATCCCTGCCTGCTTAGTGTTTTTTCTTCTTGTGTTTAGATTACCTGGGGGATGTTAGCCAGTGCCAGCTGAGGTATGATGGCAAACCATTTTTTCCTATTAAGAACTGGGATTCATTTCATATGGGTGGCTGAAAAGCTTGTAGCTCTACAAAGCAAGTGTGTATCTCTTTATTAATCCTTTTGCACTAAAACACAAGTGTATGCAAAAGGCTGAAGTACTCAATAGTTCATATGGTAGATGTTAGTATGGCAAGGCTGAACCTGTAAAAGACTTTCGTGACAGCTCTTCTAAAACTTTGAGTGTATTGGCTTGCAGTAATAGAAATGCCAAGTCATTATTCAGAGGGGCTAAGGTATGATGTAGCTGGTGGAGCAGCAACACGGATATGTTTATTGCTTTAAGACTCTTTTCCTGTGTGCCACCAGGTGTCATCAAAACCTAAGAAGCCAAAAATCACTGCAGTGGATTAAAGCGCCTTTCTCCTTCCTTAAAAGAAAATAATGATTTTGGCGATAATTAAGATACTTGTTTTCTTTAGAGTGTATGTATTTGCCTATAAGTGGGATCTGTATCCTTCTCCAGATAGCTGCTCTGTTTAAAAGCTGTAGAATATAATAATTTTTTGCCTATTCACAATATGATATGCATTACATTTGTGCAAACCCCTCAGCCTTGCAGAGAAATCTCGGGGGGACGAGCAGTAACTGGACTAGAGGCTCTTGGTGCTACATGCTACCACAGTTTACACTGCTGTGGTGCTGGTGCCAGTATTTTCTCCACTATCTGTGTGGAAGCCTTACACTCTGGGTTGTGTTTGGTTTAAAGCATTCATCAAGATAGTCAGCAGTGATTTTGGCACTAGAAATATTTATGGCATGGGTTTAAAGGCAGAAGGTAGTTTTTCTTGAGAAAAGTTCAGTGCTTACAAATATGGTAACCACTCCTTATGACTGACAAATTACCTGCCTATGAAATTAGGAGTGTGCCTTTTGAATAAAAATGGAGTAAGATTGTACTCAAATACATGTGTACAAGTTCTCTTTTAGGGGAGGAGGTTGCCTTTTCTCTAGGTAATCTTCTTTGGACATTTTATTTCCCCTCTGCTTGTGCAGATACATTGCAGTTTAAATCAGGCTACAAATATGTCTTTCATTATGGCTTGAGAGTTTGTTTCTTTGAGATGCTCTCACACTCAGAAGCCAGACACCGTTCGTTGAACAATGGATTTTTATTTATATGTACAGAGAAATAAAAGGCTCATGATAGCTGCAAATAAATTTTCTCTAAGTGTCTTTTTTTTGTTTGTTTGTTTTGCCTGCGTTAGGAGGATAAAAAATAAGAATGTAAAGAGCAAATGCATTTCTTGTTAATCCTAAAATACATTCACATTTTAAAAGTTTTCATTTCAAGATAATCTTCAAAAGGGCAGTTAGATGGAATATTTCTCTCTGTGGAAAGTTGATTGCTGTGTTCTTTGGGATGTTTTGTCATTGGGGTTTGCTATTCCTGAGCAGGCACAACGAGCAATCAACCAGGTAACATTCTCTCATGTGTTTTAGGGCAGTCAAGCAGTACGGGCAACAACCCTGTGAAGCCTGGCCCAGCTGAGGAACTCCTGGCCAGTGTGGAAAATTTCAAAGAAGTTGATAAATGTTCTTAAAAAAGCATTCTGAACAAAAAAACCCAAATCTGCTAAAATTGTTTCTGATATGCTAATGCATAGTGAGGACTATGTTATAAAGAATAACAATGGAAAGTTTAAATTTTAGGGAATTTGTTGGAACATACTGACATGGTTTGAACTCAGCCAGCAGCCAAACACCACACGGCTGGTCACTCACACTCCCCCTCCCCAGTGAATGGGGGAGAAGACTGGAGGAATACAAGGAAACTCGTAGGTTGAGATAAAAAAACAGTTTAGTGATTGTAATAAAACAAAACAATAACAATAATAGAAAGTACAAACGGGTAATGCACAATGCCCAGCCTGCTCCTGGCCAGCGATCCTGAAAGAACGAACATCCCACTGTCGCAAACCTGGAAGCGAGAGAACCCACCTCATTTATATACTGAGCATAACGCCACCTGACATGGAATACTCCAATGGCCAACCCGGCCCAGCACTCCAGCTGTGCCCCCTCCCAGCTCAAGAAAAATTAACTCTACCCCAGCCAAAACCAGTACACATAGCCAGAGGACTTCAGAAATTTAGGTGTCCACTGCAACCATGAAGTCGTCGTCTGCCTGCTGCAAAACTGCCTCTGTGTTTCAGGGGGGAAGAAGGAGACGAGAAACTCACTTTTATTTCCTGTTAGTTTAATATCGGTATATTTTCAATAGGTCTAGCTAAACATTTTATAACTAAATTTCCATTTTCCCACCCCTGTTTGGAGAAAGCCATGTTGCTCTGTTGTAAAAACTGATTAGAAATATTACTGATGGTAGGAGGAATTGTATATTTTCCATTATGCTCCTTTGTTAAAAGTATATTGAGCTAACCAGAATGTTCCTACAAATAATTACAGTGAAATATAATGCATTATTGATTAAAAATCCATAAAGAAAAATGATCAGAGTATTTATCTCCAAACTAATGTCCTCTGCCTAAGAGAAACTGTCATTGACAAGTTCATGAAGCATGTAGTTGTATGCTGATAAGAACACCATCCTGAAGAGCAGCACGGTGCATTTTTGCAAGAATAAAGATGCTGACATTAAAACTGGAACTGATTATGTTGAACATGGTTTAGGAAAAAGGTTTCAAAATTAGCCCAGAAGTTTTGGCTACAACCCCTTAACTTCAACTTTGAAACTTGTTTGTTGTTGTCTGCATTGGCATTTAAACTGTGCTCTGAGTTCATGTGGCTTCACTTGTTTCTTCACCTGTACCAGCTCTAGAAACTGTTCAGGGTGAATAAGGTCTCAGGCCAAGAGAGAAGCGGTGCTGCTCCTGATGCAAGTACCACTGTTGGTTATCCTCCAATCTACACTGGAAAAAGCAGGAAGATTTTGCATGTCTTAATATGAGGGCAGTCAACAAGTTTTTTCAAGTATTTCCTACTTGAAATACTTGTATTTGTAAAGATAAACACAGAGTACGTTTAATTCCTGTTTTATGACTAGTGCCTCATAGGGAAGGTCCCAGATGCATTGATTTTGAGTACATTTTATCTTGCCTTCCAGCATCACTTCTTTCCCCACAATCAAGCTGATGGGGTCCTGTTTGTCCCTAGTGCTGCATCTATTGTAATCCCATGCTGAAAGGCGGACCCATCCCACTGGGGCTCCCGCATAAGCACAATTTCCAGCACAGCTGCAAAGTGGGTTTTCTGTTGGCTTTGGAAATATTTAGAAGGACATAAAAATAACATAAAAGGCGCTGTGAAGGAAGAAAAGCTGCTTAGTTGTGCAGTCGTGAATCATTTTGATGCCCCAGTGAGGTAATGGGGAGCAAGGGGAAAGGGAAGCAGCTGGAAGCTTGAGTGGTATCTGTGAGGTTTTTCTTTGGAGGGAACCAAGTGGAGTAAAAGATACCTCATGTATGAACTTAATGTTTCTAGACTAATGGCAGTGTGCCCAGTACTGCCAAGTGTAAATGCCATAGGGGATGAATTAAATGCACTATAATGATGTTCCCAGAATGGCTGTTGTAAATAAAATATAAAATACATTGACCTGTGGTCTGAAGAATTCTGAAGTGGGGTCTGTAGGTTGACCATCTGTCAGTTTCTAAATGTACATGTAGCAAGAATTTGGGGCATCAACATTTGTTTGGGTCTTGCTGGAATGCTAGTTTAGTGCGATGCAATCATTTTCAGCTGTCAGTCCCCAGTAATTGTATGTCTCCGAAGTTTAATGTTTGAGCTCTGAGGTTCGTCTGCTGTCCCACGTATGCTGCTCTTATTAAGTCTGTTTTATATCAAGCCCCAACCTCACTTTGGACCTGTATGCTTCCTATGGAGGCAAAAAATCTGGTGGTGGCCTGGTGGCTCCTCAATGATGCCAGAGGAATGAGGAAGAGCATATGTGTCCTGACCTTTCATCCACAGTGTCCTGTACAGGTTCTGCTATTGTTCCCCTGTTCAGAAAGCACATGAGATGCTGAAGAAGACCTCCTGGGCTATGGTGTTATTTGTATGATAATGATTCTTACTTCTAGCTTTTCTGGTCATCTGATTCAGTTAGTCCAGTTTCCTTGTGTCAACAGCATCTTGCATCTCCAGATTTACTTCATGACTGTAGCTTGGCAGAGGATTAATTTAAATAAGATGGAAATTATATTCCTGATGGGGAAAACCAGAGACACTGGTGAAACTGCAGCTGCTCTTTGTGTTCAGAAAACATGCCGTGCCTTTGTCAAATCAGCTTGGGCTACTGAATGTAAGGTATCTCTTGGATCCTCATGGACACAGGGTTTCAGACAGCATTTCTCTTTGTGATTAAGTGTTGCCAACTTTTCTTCTTCCAGCAGATCTTGCTAGAAAATGCATATAAATATATATGCATCTGTCACCTTCTGCCAGGGATACTCTGGTACTTTCTTATTAAGAACAACCTTAAAGATCACTTGGCAGCTTCAGCTTGTGCTGACTGCATTGGAGATGTGCTCGTATAATAGACAGGAGCAGGTCCAGCACGGTGTGCTGAATTCTGTTTGTTTCTGTTTTCCTGTCTGTTTAGATCAACAAAATCCTCTCTTAAAGAGAATTTACTTCTACCCTTGCTGCAGTCTCCCAAGGTGTGTTGCTCAGCACGGTGGTTTTCCTGAAGTTGCACTGCTCGTTTCTTGGGACCACTGGCTTCAGCTCACCCCATCTTATCCACTTCTCAAAGAGAATCCAAAAATGTACTGTATAATATAACATAATAATACTGCAAGAGATTTTGACCTAGAGCTATGTCCTCACCTATACAAACACTGTTTACAGAAATGCTAAATAGCCTTTTCTGTAACAGAGCGGGATATATGGAATATATTCGGGCCCTTTAGGTTTTGCTGTAATACCTTCATTTATCAGAGAGCCTGCAGGAGCAGTTTTACTTGTTCCTTCACTCCAACATTGTTTCCTTGAGGGGTGCAGTGCACATTGAAGTTTGTAACATCTCATTTTATTTTATGATCATTCTGGTTGTGGCTCATTAAAACCTCAGCATTGTTCAGGCAGGCTGCCTGCTTTTGACTCTGCATTGTGAGCCATGCTGGTCTCTTGCTTTCCTAATTCAACAAGACAGATTAAAGGGAGTGATTCAAAACAGCTGAGGAAAGAGTTCTGCTTTTCATATAAAAATGGGTATTTTTTGCATGGGCCCTTAGGAGGCTGTGGTCCGTAGTTGTGGATCCCGGCTACTAGACTGAGCTGCTCACCAGGGCTGGTTGGGTTGGACTCAGCCCTGTCCCAGGATGATATAAGGCTTTGGGATCAGTGCTTGGTCATGTCTGCCTACCGATGCCTCTTCTGGCATCTCAGTAAGGCTCAAATCAGGCTCGTGGGCTGAGGGTTATGCCATTTTCATGTGATGAACGATACTTTTGACCTTTATTAGTCTCTCTGGGAAAGCCTTCAGTGTCTAGGAGAGGTCTTATCAGACGAGCCTGATCCCTTGCCTCAGCTCTAAGGTTTGCCTTTTTAATCTCTCCTATGAGAGTCCATGAGAGCTTAAACAGTAGTGGGAGTGTGGAGTCTGCAACTGTCCACACTTCTTAATACTCCTTGTGATACACAAGGTGCATGTTTTGACAAACCTCTGGATAAAATTATGTAGTTTTTCCTTCTTTTCATTTTTTTCCCATGATAACTGGTCCTTGGGTTTACAAGTGTTTGACAAAGGCCTGCATTAGTGAGCACGCGAGTGAGCAGCTTTGCTAGAACACCTGCCAGGTGCTAGAACACCAGCTATCAGGAGGAGGTGCTTCTGGAAGCAAAACTGAAGAAGGAGAAATGTTACATCAGGAGTAGCTAACTTTAGATAATTTCTGGATGGTTATGCATACACTTGTGTTTTTTTCAAATTCTTCTCTGTCAGGCCCGCAGTGAAACCTAAGCCTTCCTTGGTACCTGTGCTAGAGGTTTCTTGGAGTTACAAGACTTATTCCATGCCAATGTTTCTTAACTTCTCTCACAGACTACTTTTGGTGAATTCCTTGCTACTTGCTTTGGCTGCCAGTATTTTGAATTTTTTATCTAATATAAATACTTCTACGAGATCTTTTTTTTCCAAACATGTGCTTATATAAATTCCAGAAATGCAGCATATCAAACCAAAACCATAGTTAGCATTCTATTATTTTAATAGTCTCATTAAAATATTAGCTTTCCTTTGTAGTAATGCATGCTAATAAGCTGAGGTACAAGAAAGGTCTTAATGTTGTTGGGGTTCAAAACATCTTAAGACAAAGTTACATCTTGTGAAATGGCGTTTACCAGGGCAATCCTGTGACATCCAACATGGACTGCTTACAAGTCCTGTTGCTTTCCACTTTCAAGCCTTCTGAAAAGCTGCACAAAGTTTATTAAGCCTTATTTTATATTTGCAAAATGCAGAGATATTTAACATTCACAGTGTCTGGCAGGGTGAATCAGCAGAAGATCCAATGAGACAAGGGTCTCCCCTTCTTTTTGGGGACTTAACAATTTGCCCGTATTTTTCATATATTGATTTATATCTCAGTTTGTATCAGTAAGAAGGTGTAGTCACATTTTACACATCCTCTTTAATATGAAGGTAAATAAGGAGTCTTCTCTAGTGCTAATATGACTGTTTCTGTGCTTGCTACCTACAACGTAAATCAGAAGTAAAACTCCTTGTTAGCTGCAGTTTTCATTTGCCAGATCTGGGTCGGGCATGATGGACATGAGGAAGCTGGCTGATCTGAATTGTCACTCATGTACGTATTCAGACCATTACGTGCCATGCCTAAGTCTAGGAAAGTTCCTACAGTTTCAAATTACTTTTTTACACCAGTCTGATGAAATTCTAATTAATCAGAAAAATAACATTTTCTTACACACACACAGAGATAATGTTCTTCTAAGTACTTATTAAATATTATCAAATAGTAAGTTTAACACTAATTCTGACTGCTTTGCACAAGTGATTGCCTCTTTTTATTTGTGGTAACTTCCACATTTAAATGTTGTGTGTGGGAGTAATGAGTGTTTTTAAAATAAAGTGCCTTACTTCTGAGAGTAAGAAATTAGATACTGGTTAAGTTCACCTGACTGTGATTACTATTGTTACGCCTCCTGAAGAAAGGGGAATGTTCTCGTCTTTTTTCTAATCACTGACTATACCTTAATTTTCATCTCAGAGCTTGAAATATTTTGTCCTGTGTCTAAGCAATGTTGCAAGTAATTTGTTTTACATGAAACACAGTAGAAGACAGGGTGTGTGTGTTTGATTTTTAGACCAGACTACAAACCTAATGTTAATCAATGCTGTGTGATCATTTAGGACAAATTAGTTTTAGTTTTGAGCGGGGAGGTTAAAAGGAAAAGAATGATGATTATTGCAGTGAGAATTTAGTGACAAAACCATGGAGTTGCGCACTGAATCCTTTAATAAGAATGCTTTATTCCTTTAGTTTATCTCCTTAATATTTTTTTTTTCTGTTATGCTTGAAGGTGCTGAAAATGGGCATGCAGTCATTGCAAAGGGTCTGCTCCAATACGGAGCAAATGTTAATGGGCACCATCCTCAGTGTGGATGAAATTCTTCGCAACAAGCTTTGTTTCAGGTAACCTGTAAACCTGTTGTCTCATTTCCATGTACTGCTGTATTTTGAATGATAATCTGTATACTTTTTGTGTTGTTATCAGGTGATTTTTTTCCTAACCTATTCTGACAGCTGTAAGGCAGTCTAAATGCTAATGGAGTTGAAATGCACTAAAAGAGTGTATTGAGACTACATCAGCTGTTAGGAAGCAATAATTATTTAAGTATTATAAATATTGCATGTACTTATGAGTTCATTTATTATATTTTGGAAGTGAATCTGTTATGAGATTTTTTGAGAAAGAGTCTTGTTTAGTATCTCTTCATAAGTGAGATGTATGACCTACTTCCAGAACAGAAATATATTAGCTTAATGGTTCTAATAAACTAATTCAATTTCCATTTCTATTTATTGGGTAAATGAGCAAATGTGAAGAATTAAATTAAATTTGTCTAATTTGTTCCACTATTAATTTTTCAGCTTATATTTCGAATATTGAGTATACTGCATTTTTCGGATTTCTGTTTGGAGTGTGTGGGTAAAAGTGGGCTATGTGAGTTCCCCAGTGGTTTTAAAGAGCAAAAATACTTGAGGGATACACTGAAAAAACCAAAAATACTCCAGGAGAAAGGAGCAAGCAAGGAATGTGAGGATGATTTTGAATTACACATTTGTTTGTCACTGCTCAGCATGGAAAGCTGGAGAATTTAAGAAAGCTTCTATCCCATGGTAATGGTCATCATTCGTTTAGCCTGGGTTTTTAGACTTACACTGAATTGTCATCGGTTACAGTTTTACAGTTATACTTTTGGACATTGTAATGTCAAATTTCAATATTTTCAATTTTATTTTAGTTGCAGGTATGTGAAACCATTATTAATTATTTAAATCTTTGTTTCAGTAATTTGATATATTTTCCCTTAAGTAATAGCAAGAAATAGGAAATCAAACCTGTGAATAGATTAAAGACCAAATTTCATGGTGTTATTAATCACCCTCAGTAGCACTAGCAAAGCATTTTGATTCTGATAACATTGCTTCTGTAACAGGATATTGTTCAGTGAAGATAATCTCTCTGGTCCTAAAGTGACAGCAATAGTTTCACTTACATGGACATATAAAACTTAAGTGCAATTATTCCTTTCAACCAAAATTAAATGGATTGCTATTAAATCTGAGTGTGCCTTAACCTAACCAGAGAAATCATACAAACTGGTCTGTCAATACCTGTGGGGAAAATATATATAAACCCCCCCACAAGTATGGCAAAGAAATACCATCCATCCCATTGCCTTTCCTCCAGCATATTTGCCAGTTGTTTATATGATCTTTCAGGGAGCTGGACCAGTGCCTCCCTGATCTCTCTTCTTTCAGAGCAGGGGTAGAAAACCACACATAATACTTACGTAGAATTGCAGATAGTAATAAGCAATGAATGTGATTTATAGTTCCACTTCTTACATAATTTTTTGTTATTAGTGTACAATATACTGCTAATAATTTGCGGCTATGTGAACCTAACAATCTGTCAGCTGAGGAAGATTATTGGCATATTGAATAACGGCAGTGTCCTCTATGTGGACAAAGTGATTATCCTCTGTAGTATATTATTTTAGAGCAATTTTAATAGTGCAGCATAAATAACTAATACCAAAGGATTACATTTTTTTGCTGCACTGCATTTTTTAGTATTTTATGATTAACTTAAAAATAGGGTGATTGATATGGTGTGTCTTCAGCAGATCATTGTGCTGGTCTGAAGAATGTATACAGCCCCAAATCTTCTTTAAAATACTGTTTTTTGAAAGTAAGTTAATTCTTTACTATATAGAAAGGAGGAAACGTTGTCACAAGCTGCACGTATAGAAGTCAGGAAGGTCACTTGCTATGCTGGTACCTCACGGTAGTGACAGCTTAAACAGCAGCAACCTACTAATGGTTCCCTTAATACTATGGACAAACTGCTAAATGGTAAGGTCACTCTGTGAAGTCACTAACTACCAGTTAAGGGCAATTTGTTGTTTATTTTGTGCTGTGTAACTGTGGTGATCTACCATACAGTGTATTGGCTGTTTTGTCAGCATCAACTGCCAAGCCAAGGAAAAAGTCACCACTCAACAGCAGGCATGGGATGGCCATGCCAAGAGGCGGATCCAGACCTTCCAGACCCCTGCTGTACTTACAGATGTGCCCAACCCCTAAGAATTAAGTAGCCTTTGCAGCAGCAAACCAAGAGTGGAAAGCAATTCCCAGAGTAGCATGTCACTGCACAGAAGCTTCTCCTGGGAACCCTGTGATTTGCATGTGGCTGGCAGCACTTAGGAACAAAGATATTTAATACAGGCTCAAGACATTTAAAACTGCAAAATAATCAGCAGATGCTTGATCTTAACGGTTAGCAAAAGGGCATAATCAGCTGAGCTGTCATTGAAGCTCTGTGTCAGACAGAACTCTTCTCAGGTCCTCAGATATTGAGAGAGATGCTTTTTTTTCCTTCAGTTTTTCAGGACTGAAGGATGGGTTGGCAAAGTTGTACTACCAGAAACGTCTTTAAATCAAATACTGCCTTCATAGCTTTTCCAGTGATATGTAGCTTGCAATCTTTGAGCAGCATCAATAAATCCGACTATCAATGGAAATTATGTTTGTCCACCAGTCCTCATTAACTGGAAAGGATGCGGGTCAGAGGGGTGAGTTATGAAATAAGATGATCTTTCTGCTTCAGTATCTTGCTGAGTGCTGTTCAACAGAAGGAAATATTAATTTTATCTGCAGTTCACTTCACCTCCAAACTCCAGAGAAGCTTGGATCTAAACACGTGCCACAGGCACTCAGTATTGCTGTAAAAGGGATTGATGGGTAATATCAAATATCTGTCTCTGGTTCTAATTAAAACACATTGTCTACTTAGAATAATGGAATACAAGATTTTAGAGGCGCCTGAGCCTGTATGTGGCAGTGTAATTTATACAGCCAGTCAGTGATGTAAATCAGTGCCAAAGCACACCGTTTGTTATGAGCATATTATTGAATGATAAATGTTGTTCTTTTAAGCAAACTCAGTAGCAGAAAAAAATAGGTAGGATTTTTGTTCTTAAGGTAGGATTTTTGTTCTTAATGACCATATGAAAAATGACCAGAAAATTAAAATGTAATTGTTCCATAATGTCTCACAAATAATTAGTGACATTAATATTTGCAGTATTCTGGAATTGCTGATACTGATGAGATCTGTGACAAAGGAGCAGAAAAAGTGAGCCTCATGTGTTCGGCAGTTTGTAGTGGTGATGAAAAATGTTCAGAAATGTTATTTCAAGAAGGCCCAGATGCTCAGAAGTGCCTAACTTCTGTCTGCTGATCACATGCTCAGGTGTGCAGTTTTCTTCCAAAAAGAGTAAGTTTACCTCCTATATTTTGAAGTTACTCATAACTGTGTTGGGCTTTTTTTTCTTTTTTTTTCTTCTTTTTTTTTTTTTTCTTTTTTTGTTTGTTGAATGTGCAGAGTTTTCCTGCTCTCCGCCTGTAGCTCTTGAGATGATAGAGTTACACTTTTTGTACCTGGATGATGTGCAGAGTTGGGGTCACATGCAGGAGCTAAACAACCTTGCTGAAACATTCTCTGGGAAGCTCAGCTCTTTGAAGAGTCTCTTGTTTTGCTTTTTGGTTTTTTTTTAAAATGAAGCATGTCCCTCCTGACTGCTTATAGCAGTCCAGAGTGTCTGGGGCCAGGCTGTGAGCGGCAGTGGGTTGCTTGAGGCAGAAGCTCATCCACATCCCAAACTGGGCATGTGAATTCACACATCTTGATAATAACCAGAATGGACTTTAACAAATCTCCTATAAATTATACATAAGGTTTGCAGTGAAGTGAAGCCTTAGGATTTATTGTTAATTATTTTCACTGCAAACTCCTAGAAAGTGTCTTTAAACATCCCTGAGCATCATGCTCTGTCCTACTCTTAGTGTATGATACAAGAAGATGTTAAGAAACAGAGACCTGATAACTGTACTAAAAATGTGCTATAGATGAGGCAGGTAGCTTCCAAATCACTTCATAGAGGTGATGTGCAGTGAAATTACTAACTAAAAATGAACACACAAATTATTGGTCAGAAATTCATCCATTATTGTATATAATACAATTAATGCAGAATAATGAACAAAATGTTGAAATATGATTTGCTGCTAATTACAATGAGGGCAAAGGAAAGCAAACTATTTTGGCAACATCCTCTGTCTTTTATCTGGCACAAAGGAAGGAGTTACTATGTGAGTTGAAATAGTCTCTGTGGATTTAGTGGCCTTGTGAGTATGTATGACCTTCTGGTCTGTAGGCTTGGTTATAAAATTGAGGGTAGAAATAGTACTTAAAATAATGAGCTCTTGCTTGATAGCTCTTGAGTATTTAAACTCCATCACTTTCATTGCAGCCTGAAAAAATCATTTAGGTTTTTTAAATCTAAAAGTAGCAATTAAATTTTTTTATAAAGGTACAATGAGTTGCAGAGTCTGCAAAAAACACAGCTGAATGTAAATCCTAAAAAAGTTCCCAGTATTAGGACAGTCCTTATTTCTGAGACGCAGAGCTTTGATATTTCATGTGGCACAGTTTTATGGTGAAATCTAAGCAAGTGGGCATGGTGTTGTCTAAGACAAGCCTGCAGCAGGCGAGGATTGCAGTAGCATCCCTGGGTTACGGACATGGAGGTTTGCCTGTAAAGCTGTTTCGGTTCTCCATGCATCTGATGTGGAGAGTGGGGATTTCGGTAGCTCCGGCTCACGCAGACAGCCGTGCTCAGACACCAGGTGAGCATGGCTGGCGGCCGCAGCCCTACAGAGGCAAAGAACTGAAGGGGAACCAAATGGGTTCAATGTAACAACTGGAGTCTTCAAAACTAGTTTTTCATTTTAAGCTGATGCTGCCTAGAAATAACTGCAGTCATGAGGACTCGGTGGATTTTTCTATGCTTTGGGGGGATCTTTGGTAAAGGAAATTTGCTTTCTTGGTGGCAATTAGCAGAACTGAAGGGGCAGATGCTTTCTGTGATGCACCAACAGGATGTGCTGCTCCTTGTGTTTCTAGGTTTGTGATTTAATTAATACACTCGTGAAACATGCGATCACCCTACTTTGGATTAATTTAGGATATTCCTTGTAACATGAAAAGTTTGTTTTGATGTTTCTTAAGTTATGCAGTTGAAGCACACGAGCAGCACGCAGAATGGCTGCCTTATCTACTGTTGGGTAGTTTTAATCAGGCGAATTTACTGTTCAGATTCTGGTAAGCAGGTGTTGCTTATTTACATATGATACATTAATCTCCAAAGCTCTTGCCTGACGAGTTTAACATGTGCTTTCAAAGGATGGCACATGGTAATTAGTTACCACAATCAGGTTTAGTGAGGGTTATAGAAAAAGATCAAAGGTGACCTGGGGACGAAAGTCAAAGGTGACCCAGGGTTGAAAGTCAAAGGTCATCTGGGATCAAAGGTCATAGTCACTTCCTATGTTCAGTGCTTTGCCTGCTGTAAAATTAAGGCAGTTGACGCTACTCGCTGGTGCTCCCCTGGCTGCCCTTATGTCTTATGCTGGTTCACCCCTCCCCTTTTCCAGGGGATGGCGGGAAGGCTGGTGGGCGGGGCTCGGGGCCTACCAGCCACAGCCTCTGGTCGGGGAGCTCATCCTGCTCCTGGGCTTCTCTGGCGTCAGTGCTCAGCTGTTCTTTCAGTTGCTTGCAGCTTTGGACATGTTAAGTAGTGTTTTGCATTTAAAATTATTTAAATTATTTAAAATAATGGAGTATTTGTATTCTGATTTTTGTTATCTATGAAAAGATGCTTAGACTTCCATATATATGAGCTTTTATCAAAATAATTTGAGATATATAATGTCATTAAAATTATTACTTAATTGTATGAAAAGCACAGGATTTTAAGATTCACTTAAAGTATTGATTTGTATTTCAGATACCGTTAAGATGTCAAAATGTATTTCAATAAAACCTTTTTCAGCTACAAGTAACCTTTAAAAATGTTTATAAGAGTTTGATGTTATGCTCTTTGTAGTTTTAATTCCATTTAGTGAAATTTTGTCATTCACTGACATTCACATCTTTCTAAGCAGTAGTTAGAAGAGCATATTGAAAGCTTGGTATATCTGTGGCTCTGTAGATAGTATTTATATATAGAAGACTAAGAGTAATAGCAAAAGTAAACATACTATACAATTTCAATTCCACAATGAACATACCTGGCTGCCCATTTATATCATATATAATGTTTTTTAATTTTTTTTTTGTGTAATTCACAAATGCTTTTATATTGATTGTTTGCCTTATTGAGAAATCCACTTTTAAAAATAATGCTTATCAAATCATAATCTAGAAAACTCATGTTTTTCTAATACTGCAGTATTAGCTATTTCATCCTGGAAAATAACAGAACAATTATAGATGATAAATGACATTTATTCACACGGCTAATTAACTGTCTCTGGCTTAGTGTGCAAAACAGTTGTACAAGCACGTACTGGTCAACCCAGTGCACTGACAATTTTAATGTCACTGTTACCAGTGGCAAAGCAAAATCACCATTTGCTTAAAGAAAGATAGGCAACTGGGTCTCTCCCCTATATGTATTTTGTGCATAAAATAATTTTTGATATTAATATCTTGAAAAAATAAAATTATTAAAGATTTTTGGTCTGATATTTTGTGCACTTAGAGCATTTAGTTTCTCATTTAGATGAAAATTCAGGAATGTATACGTCTAGGCAGGAAGCTGTTCTGGGAAATTACATGGCTTTTTATCATACATAATGCCATAACAGTTGCTTGTACCTGCTGCCATTATCCAATTAAGCTATTGTTAAAAGTTCTTCACACATTGTAAAGATTTGAAATGTAAGTCAAACGTATTTCTGAATATGTACAAATGCAATCTCTGGTGGAAGGAGAGTTTGAAACATTTATTAATTCTGTGTTTTGTTTTGTTTTGTTTTTAAAAAAAGTAAATATACTTGATCTTTTTTTTTTTTTTTCCTCTTCTCCAAATGTGATGGAAAGATCTAATTGCATTAACAAGGGTTATGCTGTCAAAATCACTTTAGAATTGTCTTTGATGGTTTTCTGTCCTTAGGATGTAGACTGCTAAGGATTTGTAGAAAATAGCAAAGCTTTCTATGTATTGTTCCTGTTGTTATTATGCTATTGTGTAAAAGGTTAAAATTTTATAGGAGTGTTTTGTTATGTAGGGTTTACCCTGTGAATGAGGATACCCTTAATTTCATTCTGGAATTAATGAGCTGGGAGGGACTCTCTCCAGCTGTGGAGCAAAACCTTTCAGGCCACAGAGAATGCTGCTGGGGTTGCCAGTAGTTCTTTTGGTAGACGGTACAGTTAGCAAAAAAACCCTCTGTATATACCCGTTTCTGGAACTTAAGTGGGAAGATGCTCTTTGTGCTAATGCAAAATAGCAGCAGAAGGTCAAATAGCCAGTAGTAGTTTCATGTCCATGAACGGGAGCAAACATAGTAGTTACCTTTGTAGAAAAAAAATATTTTAATGCATTTCACTCGTCGTGGTATTTAATTCATACTTGGTGTGTTTCCAGGAGGTGTTTTTACTATGGCCTATCGTGTCCACTTCAAATTAATGTGTGCGCACCATGTTGAATCCTATGGAAGGTCACTGAGACACTGTCTTACGAGCCCCCATACATGTGAAGGCAAGGGGATGGTGTTGTTACAAGCATGTCTGTACAAGTACATACACAAACATACGCTCTCAGTGCAATTCTCCAAGCTTAGATGAGGTGAGGAACCAGGAGATGGCTCTTTATTGGTTACCTTTGATACCCAAAGGGAGGCGGAAGCTGCTACATGAACAGTCCAGGAACGAGATGGAGGAGTTCGGGTGGGAAAAATCAAGTCCAGGCAGTGAATGCAAATTAGCACTGCACCTTCCTAACATGATTTGTTCAGCCTCTTGGAAGATTTAAGAGAAAATAATGAATATTATTTGATTACATTTTCTAGACAGTATCCCACTGACTTTGTTTATTAGTTTTGGAATTTGATTTGTATTTATAACAAAGTGTCTATCCTGCTATCTTAGCACTTGATAATAATTAAAATACAAACCACATAAATTATCATAATAAATATTTACAGCTTATTGTCAATCCTATAATCAAAATTAGGTCAGCCAGAAAAATTCAAAAGCTGTTTGTCTGCAAATGCCACTCTCCAGAAAAGCAGATTTAACATAGAGACTTTGCCATACAACATATGTATTGTTCTTGAAAAATTGTGCTCAAATGCCTTTGGTACTGACTCATTTCTAACAAAATTCTTCTTTGAAAGGTGATAAAATTATGTTAATGTTATTAGAGAAGAGTTTCTTTGTAATGTTATATTTAATACCAATTGGCATAAGTTTTTTGGAGTGACAAAAGGAGTTGTCTGGTGAAATTTAATTGGACTTCGCTTTCTTTCCTTTGAAAAATTTGAAACTCTACATATGAAAAGTATGATTATTTACATTCATTTTTTTTTGTGTGAGGAAGTTGCCTGCCTTGGTGGACAAAAGCCATGAGAGTGAGTCTGTAATTAAAATTTTTGAAGGAATGCATTCAACGAGAAAAAAGGATGTGGTAGGCAGCTGATATTGTCCAGGCTTTTGGGAACCATGGAATCATAGAATGGTTTGCATTGGAAGGGACCTCAAAGATCATCCAGTCCCAACCCCCCTGCCATGGGCAGGGACACCTTCCACTAGACCAGGTTGCTCAAAGCCCCGTCCAACCTGGCCTTGAACACTTCCAGGGAGGGGGCAGCTACAGCTTCTCTGGGCAACTTGTTCCAGTGTGTCACCACCCTCACAGGAAAGAATTTCTTCCTTATGTCTAATCTAAATCTACCCTTTTTCAGTTTAAAACCATTACCCCTCATCCTATCACTACATCCCTCATAAAGAGTCCCTCCCCATCTTTCCTGTAGCCCCCTTTAAGTACTGGAAGGCTGCTATAAGGTCTCCCCAGAGCCTTCTCTTCTCCAGGCTGAGCAACCCCAACTCTCTCAGCCTGTCCTCATAAAGGAGGTGCTCCAGCCCCCCAGTCATCTTCGTGGCCCTTCTCTGGACCCGCTTGAGTGGGTCTTTTTTATGTTGGGGGCCCCAGAGCTGAACACAGTACTCCAGGTGGGGTCTCACAAGAGCGGAGTAGAGGAGGCGAATCACCTCCCTTGACCTGCTGGCCACACTTCTCTTGATGCAGCCCAGGATATGGTGGGCTGTGGGCGCACATTGCTGGCTCATATTCAGTTTTCCATCCACTAATACTACTCAGTCCTTCTCCACAGGGCTGCTCTCAATCCACTCATCGCCCAGCCTGTATTTGTGCTTGGGTTTGTCTCGACCCATGTGCAGGACCTTGCACTTGGCCTTGTTGAACTTCATGAGGTTTTGCATGGGCGCACCTCTCAAGCCTGTCCAGGTCCCTCTGGATGGCCCATCCCTTCTCTCCAGCGTGTCGACCACACCACACAGCTTGGTGTCATTGGCAAACTTGCTGAGGGTGCACTCAATCCCACTGTCCATGTCGCCAACAAAAATGTTAAACAGCACCAGCCCCAACACCGACCACTGAGTAACATCACTCGTCACTGCTCTCCACTTGGACATTGAGTCATTGACCACAACTCCTTGAGTGCAACTGTCCAGCCAATTCCTTATTCACCATCTGGTCCATCCATCAAATCCAGAGACAAGGATGTTGTTAAATGCTTTGCACAAATCCAGGTAGATGATGTCAATTGCTCTTTCCTTATCTACCAATGCTGTAGCCCTGTCATAGAAGGCCACCAAATTTATCAGGCAAGATTTGCCCTTTGTGAAGCCATGCTGGCTGTCACCAATCACCTCTTTATTTTCCATGTGCCCTAGCACAATTTCCAGGACGATCTGCTCAATGATCTTACCAGGCATAGACATGAAACTGACTGGCCTGTAGTTCCCTGGGTCTTCCTTTTTTTTTTCCCTTTAAAAAATGGGGATTATGTTTCCTTTTGTCCAGTCAGTGGGAACTTTACCTGATTGCCACGACTTCTCAAATATGATTGACAGTGGCTTAGCCACTTCATCTGCCAGTTGCCTCAGGACCTATCAATGCATCTCATCAGGTCCCATGAAGTTGTGCATGTTCAGATTCCTTAGATGGTCTCAAACCTGATCTTCTCCTACAGTGGGCAGTTCTTCCTTCTCCCAAACCCCACCTTTACCTTCTGCGTCTTGGATGGTGTGCCTAGAGCCCTTGCTGGTGAAGACTGAGCCAAAAAAGTCATTGAATACCTCGGCCTTCTCCATATCCCAGGTAACCAGGTCTCCTGTTTCCTTCTGCAGAGGGCCCACATTGTGCCTAGTCTTCCTTTTATCACCGATGTACCTATAGAAGGTTTTCTTGTTGTCCTTGACATCCCTGGCCAGATTTAATTCTATCAGGGCTTTGTCCTTCCTAACCTGATCCCTGGCTGCTCACACAGTTTCTCTGTATTCCTCCCATGCTACCTGTCCTTGCTTCTACACTCTGTAGGCTTCCTTTTTGTAATCTTCCGTGTAGACTTCCTTGGTAGTCTTACTGAAATTATAGCAGATGAGCAGCTATGCTTGCTCAGTGGTCTCAGTATTCAGTAACCAAAAACAAAGCGAGGAGTCAGAGAGGAGGGGGGAAAAAAGTCCAAAGTTTTTGCTTTTTTGTTCTTTTAGCCAAGAACAATCAGTGTAGGCAGGCCAAATGCTGTGCTGAGATGCAGCCTTTCCTACTTGAAAAGTACTAAGCACTTGAGATAAACTCATCACGTGGCTGAGCATATGAAATTAAAAATGAAGGGTTCATGCTGACAAGTTCAAGAACCGGCATTCACACCTCCAGCTGATGCGTGCCCCCGGCATACTGGATTTACAGCCCCGCGGAGCTGCACAGCTGCCATCGTGACCCCTCTGTACTGAACAAGCAGCTTCTGTTCACCAGCTCCTTGCAGCAGCTTGAGACCGAGTTGTTTATGGCCAGCCCTGGCTCTGCTGTAGCAAGGATGTCCACGTCTCTCTGTGTCCGTACGTCAGGTTATTGCAGCCTTTTCTGTCTGGCCTTGGCACCCAGCTGCTACCACGCAGGCAGTGACCCCTGGAGACGTGGGTCCTCCAACAAGCTAAGGAGCTGTGTGTAGCCAAATGGATCTGCATGCAGCCAGCTCAGGTCCCGCGTTGCTTGTGTCATGTCCCACTCAGAAGAGGGAGACAGGTAACTTAGATTTGTAAATCCCCAATGGAGTGGACAACGGTGAGGTAAGTCTCAAAGTCCATACATAAACATTAATTAGTTTCCCACAGTGTATTAATTGAATACACAATAATTGACTAAGTATATAGCAAATTATGGAAAGCAGTATGATATGCCTTGTGTTACTTAATGCTGACAAGGAAAAGGGGGGGGGGAAAGAAAAGAAGAGAGATTGAGAGAGGTAGAAATAGAGATCACTGGTCTGGGTTCCTGCATTGGTCCCGTTGATGAGGGTTCAAGTGTGCATCCATCTTCTTCACTTCTTCACTTCTTTTCTTTCACTCCTTGCCCCCTCTCAATTTATACACGCTTTCCTTGGGTCCCTCCCCTAGGTCAATCTACACATCTACATATCACATATATGGGGAGGAGTAAGGTGCTTCATGGGATGATGTAGGTAGCATGATCTTGTTAATCTTTATTAGCATATGCAGGAATGTCAACTTTAATATGCATTTCATGGATAATGAAGCAAAGGTCATTCACCAGACAGATGGCCCTTGAAACTTTACAGGATGCACCAGAGCAGAACCGTCCTGTCTCCACAGGGCTCCCTCCCCCAGCCGCATCCTGTGCTATCCAGGCAGCCTTATCAGCTCCTTGAGCACAAAGCTTGCATTATCCAGACTCCACATTATCCGCCCTGTGACTATAGTTTTGTCTTAGGGCACTTGTGAGTGTTTGAGACATTCCTCAGAGAGGCTCAGAGGGCCTCCATCCCCCCCATCCCTTATCTTTACCAAGTCTTGTCTCTTGCCATTGTTTATGCTTCCCTCAGGCTGCTTCTCTCAGTCTTTATTTCAGGGAGTTACAAGTCATCTCTTACAGCTTGTTAGCTCTGGAGTGTGGTGGGCACTGACATCCTCCTCCTGGCTCCTCCAGAATTACCCAGCATGTCTGCTTCAGCAGGAGTGTGTGGAGCTAGTGAACATCCCAGCCAGCCAGCTGCAGTGCAGATGCTCACCCTCTGTCACACAGCAGAACCAAGGTCTTAGGCAGTTGCTCACTTGGAGATCAGTACGTGTAAGATAACCCATGGAAGAATGGTGATGTTGATGCCTAATTTTTTTTTAGTATTTTTATTTCTGAAATGTGATGTCCGTGTTAGCAGTAAGTGGCTAACAGTAATTAGTGGTTAATAGTAATTGCTTGTGGCTTGCAGTCACTGGAGTACGTACCGAAAAGAACACAGTGTAGCTATGGTTTAAGAGTAAGCTGTCATCCAAAGTTAAAACTGAATGTTCTTTACCATTTTAAAACAGGGAAAATCGAGTTCTAAAAGTAAGCAATTGTGAAATATTTCAGAAATATGATTTCTCAGTTTGCAGGAGGTATTTAGGGCATTTATCTGGGGTATTACTAGTTGTTAAATTTTCCTTTTCTTCTTTGAAGTCTGACTGTCTTAGCATTGTTCATCAGAGATGATAAATAAATCTTTGTCTTACAATACAAGAAAGTTACTACAGAATCTGCAGTACTTTTGTTTTGCTTCTCCATCAAGATGCCTGGAAGTGGACTCCTGTCTTTATAATAGAAAGCACCATTTTATTGATGTGTATGCCGCTATGCTTTGTATTTGTCTTTCCCTATCCTGAAGGTTATTCAGTGAGGTCTGGGGGGTAAAAAGTGATGTAATAAAATATTTTTTTTAGAAAAGTTTAAGCATTTTCTTTAAACCCCTGCAATATTGTTAAAAAAAAAAAAGTTTTTCTTTCAGAAGATACTGATTTCTTGCAGCTGTTACATTGCTCATCATTGTCCTTGTAAGAATGAGTTCATTTTCTTCTCGACTTTGGGCTTTTTTAGGAAGAGTGGGCTGTGATCTTACAGGAAAGAAAAAGAGTGACTCTCTTTCCTTCATATTTAGTGTAACTTCTGAGCTGCGCAATGCTTAAAATTTGATAACAAATTGAAAAGTTTCAGTACAACTTCCAGCTTCTTTTCTGTCTTAAAAGAACTCTATTTAGTGACTTGATATGTATGCAGTTGTCTTCAAAGTATGCTATTATGATATGAAATAGCAAGTGTGCAATGGAAGAGTTTCCCAAGAAGCTGAATTCTGCTGCAGACCAAAGTAGGACTTTCATTTTACAACATAAAAGGTACTGTAAAACATATGAATATTATGGTTCAAGTAAGTGAAGCAAACATCAATTTAAAAAACCTTTACTCATCTGTTTGCCTGCAAATGTGACTGAATGGAATTGTTTTGCAGAAGCAGTGAATAAGGTTAAATGCAGGTCATTAGGGTGGTAGGTTAGAGCTAAGATTTGATTTGGAAAACTACTGCCCTTTTCTTTGAAAATACATCAAAGCTACAAAAGTGCATTAGGCTTTAGTGCTTTTTGGAGAATACTCTAAGAAGCCACATTTTTATTGGTGACAATGTACTAAAATCCCTAGCTTTTGATTCACGGTATGATAGCAGTATAATTATCCTACACTTCTTGCTGATACCTCTGTACTTTACGGGTAAGTGCTATGACTTGGTGTTTGCCACTGGGAGTTCCAGCATTAATCCCCTTGTTCAACATGGAAAAGTAACCAATACTTATCTGTAGTTATTACATAACATTAAATGGGCAACATACATTATATAGTTCCTATATGCAATGTTGTATTCAATTACACATTATGAAAGGTCCTAATCTATGAAGTAGATCCTTCCTTAGTTTCTGTGAGCATGATGATAAGCTGTTGGCCAGCTGCATTAATTGTGCTTTGGTTTCTATAGCAATAAAAAATGTTCTTGCTGAAATCAGGTCATGTATAATTTAGGTATTGGATTTTGTTTGCAATGACAATGCCACCAAGCTTAGTTGAATGTTAAAGTTTTTCACTTAAAAAAAAAACCAAAAAAAGGGACTGTTCTAAAATTCTGTATAATTGGAGTGACGACAGTAGATTGGGCCATAGATAACCATAGACTGTCACTTTTCCTCAAAGAATACAACTATTACTTGCCAAGAACTATTGTTCTTAGAACAGTGTTGCTTGCAGAGAAACAATCTCCACACTTCCTCTACCAATTTTAAATTCAGAAATGTTTTAGAACACAGGAGCCATTTGGATGTTAGTTCCAGGCTTTTAGAAGTTGTGAATATTAGCTCAAAGTGACTCATCTCTCCCCTGTTTCTCCCTCTTGGTTAGGAAGTTAAATGAAAATTATGATTTTAAAACAATGAATTGAAGAAATGAGTGGTTTTTTTCTTCATGCTTTGAATATTTAGAATTTATATTTTAATTTTCTCTGATTCTAGGAGCAGTATTTGTTCTCATGTGATTCACCTCAAGAGCTAACTTTTTAAAGCATGTGTTTACCAAATGTTATGTACATGTAATAAATGCCATGAGATTTGTCAACATTACAGATAAACTTAGTCTGGATATCAGAAGAATTTGTCTTGTCTTTTCTTGGGAGGGATGCCAGCCCCTACAAGCACAGTTTATTTTATATAATTAGAATTTCAAAGAATCAGGTGAGGTATGTGAATCTACAGAGAGAGAGTTTGGGAGTAACTGGTTCCCAGCATAGGCAATAAGTACCATCTTTAACTTAAAAAAAAAAAAATTCAGAGATACAGTAAATAAATAAAGAATGCTGCTTCCTTTAGAAAGAAAATGTGCAGAGTGGAGACTAGGTATCCCTCTGTGATGTGAAGTGCTCTTTGTTGCAGGGAGCATTGCTGCGGCGTGCCACTGAAGGTCCTCATTCCATGGGATGAGCTTTCCAACTCCAGAAGGAAGATGGGTGCCTCTCTAGCTTGAACCATATAAAAAGTAAACAAACTGAACTAGATATTTTTCATAAGTAAGGCAGAAATGATTGCAGTAAATGTTTTAAATTTATTTGGATAATGCAAATGGGGAAGCAATTCTAGAAGGGTTCAGAGGCACTGGAGTGATTGTTGGTGTTAAGTGGTTCCCAGAAATATGTAATGGCAGGTTCATGCACGACAAAAGCATATATATACGGGAAACCACAGATGCCATTTTCAAATAAGAATATGTATTAAAGACTGCCAGTTTATTCTTGACTCATACCATATGCTTTCGTTTTCGCTCAGATGTGTGAGTTATTTGTCATGCCTGGAGAAGTATTTTAGGAATCAGTTGTCTTAATTTTAGAGCATTGTTTTTAATCATAATTTTTGGAAATATTGCTGAATAATGTATGATTTTGGTCTTACATGAGCATTTGTGAGGGTGATAGTTTGTATACTGATATTAGTGCACTCATTCGGGAATTTGGTGCAGTGACCTTCTGCAGCTGCTCCCCTTGCTCTTCAGCCAGGTCTTTGGGCTCCTGGCTGCTCACTGGTGACTATGGTCAACACAAAATATGCCCATTTTTGAAAATGACTGTTTCCTTGGTCTGTTGCACTGTCAAGGGAAGAGGTGCTTTCCCCACCCAGGTAAGCAGGCAAACCAAGGGCCATCAACAAGGTGGTAACCTGTGTAACTCGCATTGATCTCATGAAGAGAGGCTAAAGGAAAGGTGGTAGCAAAGGCAAGAAGGACTCCAAAGGCAGGATTATTTTAACTAATTTTCTTTCTTGTGCTGTATGTTGGAGAAAAGGACAGGGGCTGCCCCACCCCAACAGGAATAGATTGAGTCTGCTCAGAGATGGAAAGGACTTCAGCCTCATCCCATCTGGGCATAGGGGACATACATACATTTTTGTTTTCCAATTAAAGCTCTCAATTACATGCGTTGTTGTATTTTATATATGCTTTTGTTGCTCTGTTGCACTCCTGTTCTTGAAGTAAAGGTCAGGCAATTACTTATGGAAACCATGTAACCACAGACCAGGCATTTCAGGGAATGGGTAGAGAAGATGCAGTGTGTGATCGTCAGTTGCTAAATAGACAAGAAGATGAAATACCACCTTTTAATAATGAAAAGGTTATGTTAAACTCTGATCAGAAATTGTTTTTATTTTCTGTTGCCCAGAAGACATGAAGTAATGTCTGCACCTGAGTATTTTGTTAATTAAATTAACCTTTTCTTCTGTACCATACCCCTTTGTCAGTTCACCAAAAAGGCAGAAGCTGTCCTCTGCTACTTATTATGCCTTCTCCTCTAGTTTCTTTCCTTCTCATTTGAACTTTTCTCATATGCAGGCTCTCTTTTCCAGAAATTGAACCCTGACACCTCTTGCTGGCTCTGTTGCTCCCCTTCTTCTCTCTGCCATTGAATGCTGTTGGCAGAAAGCTCAGTGCGGATTCCTTTAATGCTTTTCAGCCTGCTTCAACTTTAGTTCAATCTATGTTCTTTGTTATTGTATTGCACTTATAACATCTAAAGAAACAGAAATCTCCCTTGTAGGTAAGTTTTAAGCAAGCCTATCTTTTTAAATGAGCCGTTTTTTCCCTCCTGCAGTCAAATTTAAATCAACTTTCTAAAAGTTGTGAGGCTTGACTGTGACATTACAAGGTACATTTAGAAAGAACTTGATATAATCTCTTAGGTCCCTTAAATATATGCTATGGATATGCTTTAAATATATGCTATGAATATGCCATTCCAGAATATTAAAGTTTGTTTTTGAGTTAATGCACATTTACAGACATATTTGTGTTCTTTTTTGCACACTGTGTATCCTTTCCCCAATTATTTAGCAACGTTAGAAGCAATGGCATTATATGTCATAAGACCGAGAGAAAAAAGGTTCCCAAGGACTGATTTCTCATTTCACCTTGAAGCATGCAAGCTAACATGATTTATGTGTGTTCTGTACAAAAATGTAGTTAGGAATCTTAGCAGGTTTTAATACATCAAGAGAAGTTAGGTTAAAATAACTTGAACGATAAGAGATGACAGGCTATTATTTAATATTTATTCTAACAGAGTCTTCCCTCATGCTACCACTTTTTGTTGTTATTGCTTGATTTGCTTCTTTCTAGACTGACTTATTTTTGATTTTTGGTAATGCAGCATGGGCTTCTCTCTCCCAGGGCAACTGTTGTAGGCTGGTTGGATGAAACTTTCTGATTAAAGTGTTTCTTTTTTTTCTTCCCTGTCTCATCTTTTGCTATCTGGTCTATTTCAGAGAGTGAGCACCTACAAGGTGACCAGTTTGCCCATGAGCTGCCATTCCCAGCCTGTCTCCAGGACTTCCTTCCTGCTGGCATTTACTGAGCGTGAGTGCTGGTCCACAAGCAGCAGGTTTTTGGGGGATGGAGGAGGCAGTTCTTCTGACCAGTCCTGCCAGCCCTGCCAGTGCAGAGGAGAGGGGAGTGTGTAATGCTGGTGCTAGGCCATGACCCAACGCTGGAGCTTCAGATGTCATTATGGCAATTAGCAGACACCAGAGAAGAGCTCCTGGAAATGTAGTAATGCATCTTCTCATGCTGCAGTTTTAGGTCATGTTCACCGCATGTTGCACTATGTATTTGTTTAAGAAGTCTGCTCTAGTTTTCCAAGTCTGCAAATGCTTTGTATTTCAGAAGGAATTTTTTTTGTCCTAGCATGAACTCATGTCACCTAAAAAGAAACATGGATCAGGTTTATACATGTTTACTTTAGTAGAGTGTATGATGCTCATATCAGTGTCTGAAGTAACAATTACTCCAGTGAGATTTTGGAACGATTATACAAAATAATTTGAGTGCTAAAAATTACTTCAGAATTTAGTTATGTATTCTAAAAAAAAAAAAAAAAAGGGGGATATTTAAATCCTTTTTGAAAGAGTGAAGCACCTAATAATGAGTCAACCTGTACGTACATGTATTTTATACATGTATATGAGTGAAAAAAAACCAACAAACCAATCCACAGGAGTGAATCTTCTGGATACTTCTTTAATTTCATAGCACTTGCAATGTGTGTTCTGAACTATGATTAGGTTAAAAGCTGAGCCAATTTTTTATATCCCTGGCAAAGTCATGTCTGTTATCACTTGTTTCACTCCAGTATTGCTTTTTGTCAACAATTTTATACTTACCAAAGAGCAAATAATTGTATTTGAACATTATTAATAAATAAACATGAAGTCAAGAGGTTTTGTTGTCTTTGTTACTGAGTGACTAGTGTATGAACAAGATAATTCCTTCAGAAAATTTACAACTTTGATTTGGAGTAATGATTTTATAAACAATACGTTTTGTACCTCAGATAAATAGTTATGGTTCTAAGCAAAGCCTCTATGAGTTGCACGTGTAAACTGCAGAAATGGAATTAAGGCTTGTAACTCATATTAAATCCCAGTTTTAAATGTCTCTTTCATCCTGAGTAATATTTTTGTTATTTAACATGACTTGCAGTATATTGTAAATATAGCTATAAAGGGGAGCTTCTGTAAAAATGTTAGTCTCCTTATATACAAAAAATCTGTCTTCCCAGTACCCATCATGATACCTGTGGTCTGTGCCTCTCTTTGCAAGGTAGGGAAGGGACAGACAGCAGACCAGGAATTTCAGAAGTGCAGTAAGCAGAATGTTAAAGTGACTATAAGGCCTGGCTCTTGCAGATGACTCCTTGTCATTCAGCTGCACACATATGACCCCAAAGCTGGACTAGAAACCAAATCTGCATCTTACTTTTCTTCAAGAGGAAGAAATATCTGAAATACAGAATATCAAGTTATTTGATGGTGTTAGGAACCAGGGTTTGGGAGATGTTTGAGACTAATCAAACACCAAGAGATCCATAATGGCTTTATTATGATAATTTTCCAAGATTGGTTTATTCTGTTCAAAGACAGTCAACTAACAATAACTAACAACACATTTTGTCAGGCTTATGAAAGCATTTTGTTTTACCTGCTGTGTAGGTGCATTTCATAGTTTTGCAGTTTTCTATTTCTGTTTGCTGGGGAAGGTGGTTCAAAGTTTCTGCTTCCTTCACAAACAGAAAATTAATTATAGAATCAATGAGATCCTCTTTGCTGTATAAATTGCTGCATAAAATTGGGTTAACTTGTGAATTTTGTATCTTTAAATATTTGCTTATGTACTAAGCTGTACCAAAGTATAGATTTTTATTATTAGTATATAATACTAATTTTGCAGTCATTGACATCAGTGAATTTTCATTGTGCTAGCAACCACTTTTCTTGATTAATAAACAATGTCAGAGAAAAAAAATTCATGTTGGAGAGCTTTTATCAGATCGACTATATCTTTATTTTAATGTGGCTTTTCACTTTATGCTCCCCACATTTCTAACTGGAAAAGGGACAGCTCTGAAACCTGTCCAACTGACCTGACTTTGGAAGCTGCACGCTCTCTTCAATCCAGTTGCTTATGTCTGTCCCTAGCAGGTGGCAAACCCAGAGACATCTCAGTTTACGACAGACCGAAATACGCCTTGTCCATGGTATTCCTTTGTAGTTGAAGGGATGACTGACTACTAGATGCATAAAGTCAGGTGAAATATCACTAGCAATGTTATTTAATGGATTGATTTATCTTCTTGCTCTGTTGTTTGACCCTATGCTGCTATCCATATATGACATCAGAAAAATTAGGGAAATTTCTTTTGGATGTTCCTTCCTAGCTACCCAGAGCTGGTATGAGTTTTGCCTGCACGTGAGATGCACACCAGTTGTGTGTCTAAAAGCGTTCCTCATTTGCAGTTCTGATTGGTCTTTCCAGGTGTGTTGTATCGTGTTTATTGACGATCTGTCCAATCCCTTTTTCTTTAAAGCACGATGATAGAAAACCAAGAAAATTAATATACCTTATCAGGGGAGAATCACTGTGTAGGGGATATGAAGTTATGTTTCTAAATCCTGCAGGTTATCTGATGCTCCAAAATATGAAGTTGTGGTAGTTATCTTAATGGTATTATTATAAATATTACAAATATATTAGGGACAACATAAAGATGAAGACTATGCAGGAAGGGAGTCTCAAGACAAAATGGGACTGCTGTGATGGTGCACCTAGATTCTGCATATGCAGCCAGTAAAATGTGCCTCAGAATCTGAATAAAACACCTATCTGTTGAAGTGATACCTAATCTTGTCATAACATCTCCAGTGAACGACTCTAAAGCTTCCCCTTATATTCTTTTCCAGTCCCTAATTGCCATTATACTGCTAATGGCAGGAGCAGTTTTATTTCAAGGTTGAATTGGTGCAGTTTTGTTCAGATTCCAGCCACGTGATCTTGCTGGCTCTCTGTGAGATTAAGAAGTCCCTTGCTATCAGATACTGTTTCCGTATGTAATTACCTATACACAATGATTGAGTCACCTCTCAACCTCCTTTTCAACAAGATGAATAAATTGAACTTCACTTTGTAAGACTGTATTGAAGGAAATCCCCAGAAACCTTTTTTTACACATTTAACAATGTCAGGGCAGACATAAGCTGCTCTGGTTGTCATTGATATATTTTCTTCTGTATATTCTTCCCAGTTAGTGTGTTTGTACACGCATTTGGAGAGATATAACACATCAACTACTCACTTTCAGCAACGTCTCCCTCAAGATATTTAAATATACCTTCAGATAGGGGAAAATTGTGCATTGTTTCATGGTACTTCTTGGATCTGTGTCTCCATCCCCAGTGTTGGATTGACCTTCTCAGTCCTGGGACTCAACCAACGGAAAGCAGTTTGTCTCAACAGGAGAAATAGTGAGCCACTTCCCTGTGGGGCATGAGCATCAAAGGCAGCATGTGGGCTAGTGTTTATCTAACCTATTCCTGGCTTCACAGAGTTTTGCTAAATGGTAACTGCTGTGTTGAATTTCTGCTTCAGTCACGTTAATCAGTCAGAATAAAACCATCATTCAGCCATGGCTGAAATTTTGTGGCCCATCTCTGCTGACTTCTCCCTCCTCTTTGCTCTGGGCAAGAAGATGGTGTTTTTGTCAGAGGTGGACAATTTTCTACCCTTTTACTCTCCAAGAATGTAAAAAGTGAAATGCCTTTGAAAAGTGCAGTTGGTGCAAATAACGTAGAGGCTGTTTAGCTTTTAGGAGCTTAATTTCCTGAAGAGCTGCCTGCACTGAGCATGTTCTGGTTGGGACAGAGCTGGACCTTTCCTGTGATTATGATGGCTCTAGCACCTGGCCATCCAAACTGAAAACAGGGAGTCTCCCCTGTGGTTTCAGTGAAACTTTTCAAGCAAGGAGAAGCTGCTGGTCATACCATGGAAGAAAGGATTGGGCAGGTAAAGGTCTTTGGCATGGGTCCAAAGATTTCAACACTGTTGGTTGCCCATACAAATAACGATGAAATTTAGTTTTGACTTCTTATGAAAATCTTAAGAGGGTTATACCCACACACAAATGTATTAAAAATACTCTAGGGTGAAGGGAGGGAGACAGTAAGATGGTAAAAGTAAATACTGAAGATACTGGGAAGGGGTAGATCCTGTCTACCCTATGCGTAAGTCCCCTGTAGTTTCTCAGCAGAAGGCAGGTTTCTTTTTCCACTCTCTTTTCTTTGGAGCTCAGTTCTCTTCCTCCAGCTGCCCAGGGTTTGAACCCTGTGTGTTGTCCTGAGGTTTCTTCCCCCATTACTAGAAAAACAACAAAGCCAATCCAGGCAGCAGCACTACAGAAACCAAGCAACATGAACAAGAGACCCTACTGTAGACAACCAAAAATAACATGCATATATGCAGGCACTGGCAGCAGGTGTGAATAAAATTCCTAGTCAAACGTCACAAGGAACAATGTCAACCTTATGGAGCCAACAAAAAGCAAAATCTGTTTCTACTGATACCCCTTAAAACAACTCTACCTGAGCCTGTTATTAATCCTCATGAGTGTCCTGAGTTTTTATTCTCTTCATCTTCAGCTGTCTTCCTGCAAAATATGATGTGCATCTCAAACTAGCAGGGACTTTGCAACTAAAGAGCAGTCATCTTACAATGAGATATTACTCTGGGGAGGAATTGCAATGACTGCAGCTTTACTCTAACAAGAGCATGGACTTTGGATTTCGGAAGAGGTGGGGAGTCTGGAAGAATGGAGGAAACCATACAGGGAGAATCTTAACCTTCAGAGCATGTTGCATAGAGTTTCCTGATGTTGCAGAAACTTTGATTAAGTCTGACTTCTGTGCCTGAAAAGAACAATTTTAAAGGCAGTATCTCATGTTACAACCTGGCAATGTATAAATGTCTCAGCAGAAGTTTCAGGGTCAGAAAAGAGTGGAAACCACGTTTATGCTGTCACTTGACAGTGACTGTAAGTTCATGTACTGTCTCTAGCTCTGAGGGGCTGGTGGAGCTGTGGTGGGACCATGCCTGCCTCTCTGGGAGCAGGGGGAAGCTGTGGGGCAGCAGAGCTAATTTGGGGCTAGACTGGGTTTCTGAATCGAAGCACAGTTTTCACTTTTTTCTTGTTTGCTGTATCCAATGTCTTCATTGTGATCACTCCAAACCTGAGCAGCTCTCACTTATTTATCAGCAGACAGTAGACTTTGTGAGCAAGAGCTGCTCTGCAGAAGGGAAGTCCTCTGCCTGCCAGCAGAGCATTTAAAAATAATAGAAGTGTTATTAGTGTCTCAGTAATAAAAATGATATGGCTTGTTAGCTGTTAAAATTGCATACTACAAAATTTATATAAGCCCATATAGTTGGGGTGCTATTAAAAGGCAGGTTCTGTGTGTAATCCCTCCTGGTACCAGGGCTTGGTTCAGCTCTGCTAACTTCATCAGGTGGCTTTCCTGTACCCCCAGCTGGGCCCAAAAGCAAAAGAAGAAAGCCCACTGATGCTAACCTGCTCTCCTTAATAACTGACTGCCTCACAAACTGAGCTCAAATGAAGACTGTAGGATTTGGCCCTTGCTCTCAGAGCAGATGCTACAATACTCATATGAATGGCTCTGGTCAGGGAGGCAGATGGTCGCTGACACTCTGGCATCAAGCTGTGCTGGGGCACCTTCAGACAGCTTTGCAGTGCTTCTTATAATCTCCTATGAAGAGCTGGAGGGGTCAAAAGTGAATGATTTCTGGGGGCAGAAGAAAGGACTAAAATATACAGCCATATGCTGCAAGAATGAAACACAAGCACAGACCAGGGAGTCCAACAGTCTTGTTCAGTCCTGACAAGCGACAGTAAAATAAGCTTCAAAGAGACAGGCTGACAGGGCCCTTACCTATGGTGTTTACTGCAGCAGGGAAAATGAATTGAAGTTTCATAGAAGAAATATGGTAGGGAGGGACTTAAGCAAGGAACCTACCCAATTCTGTACAGGGGCTCAGCTCAAGCCTCCAAACTCTGCAATGGGTTTGCCATACAGAAAGGTGCCTTCTGAAGAGCATGAGTGAAATCCCAACCCTGTTAAAATCCAGGGAGGTTTTAATAGGAGGTTATAACAGGATCTCAGAGTTCATTCCAGGTTTCTTCATGACAGGGCCACTGCCCATCTACAGGGGAATACCACAAAAGTGAACTTACAGGTCAAAGGGCCTTCATACAACAGCGGTTATGAAATAGAGCAGAGAGGATTAAAGATCAGCAGCATTAACTCTAGGTAACTTTAATAAGCTCTGTTAATTATAGAAACAGGGAGGGGCTCCACGTTGTTCCTTACTGGGGTAGGCAAAATAATGGTGTTAGCAGAAAAAATTAGCACCTTCTTAGACAGGAGGGCAAAAGGCTAAGGAGAATGGCTGTACATTGCTTTCGCTCTCCCCACCTCTACGCCTCATTCTTATCCATGAAATCTGAAATGGCTTTGAATTCCTGCTAATTTTTTTTTTAAATGCCAGGTTAATATTTTTCTGCCTCTCTTCCTTGACCTTTTGTATTTTCCGAGAAGGAAGATGCACTTTTCTGAATTGGGGTGAAAACTGTGCCACTTGCAGCATGCACACCTACACCAAACTTTTGGAAAAGAGAGGGCAGCTGTGCGGTGCCTGTGTAGCAGGGAGCACTTCAGAGCATTTAGCCCAGGGAACACGTCTGATGGGGAAATAATTTCTCCCTTCTCTGACAGCTTTGGTGTGAAGGACTACATAGCTAGGAGGGTAATGTGTTTTCTAGAGTCTGAGCTAAACATGGGCAGGACCCTCTTGATTTCTATGGGAGCTGGATGCGCTCATCAAGGCACCTTTGTAGGTCTAACTTGCTATTCTGAGCTCTGGTCATTGCTTTCAAATACTTGCAATTTCATTAGATCAAGAGTGCTTTTGGAGAGGAGAGTCTTTACTAGTTCTGCTCTCATCTCTGGCTCACAATCTTCAACAAATCACGCAGGTTGGACCCTCCTATTTTGTATTTTTTGGTCCATTTTCAGGTGATATCAATGTATTATTTGACTTTGCAAGGTGATGAACACCCACAGGGTAAGACTCCCATACTTTAAAGCCAGGATAGCATACGTTCGCTAAGCAGACAGTTTGAAGGACTGATCTACGTGCTCCATGCTGTACACATCTTATAGTTACAGTGGTAAGTAAAGACATGCAAAAAGAGAGCATCCTTGGCAAAGGGACTGCGTTGAGACTCTCTGCTTGGCAGCTGGGGATGGTATGCCTTTCAGGTGGGGGGACCTGTGTGTTGTTAGGGGTCAAGGTACCAGACTGCAGTGTGCTTGGGAGCAATTTGATGTTCTGGGGAGAAATCTGGGACCCTGCACCCACAGCCAAGGACGTACTGCAGGAAACTGTGGGATACCTCCATTGTAGTGTGTGGTGCTTTGCACTGGTGAGAAACCAATATGCATGCAGGCTTTACCCTGTGACAATGGCCTGAAATTTTCTGCTTCTCGGGTTGGCCAAGGAGTGTAGAAATGCGGTCAGCAGTTGAGGTGAGGGCATCTGCATCCCCTCTTTGAGCAATGTACTTGAGGAGGAGGAGGGTTTGAAGGAGCCTGGCAACCACTGACAGAAGAAAACTGTCCCTTCAAGACTGCAAGAATGGTCTCTACTTTAGCTTATCTTAATGGTTCCTTGTTGGAAGGACAGCTGAGAGATCTCACAGGTGTTACTCCTCCAGAGTAGTAAGTAGCCCTCTACCCCAGAGCACCAGCACCAGGGAGAGTCCCTGGCTTCTGAAGACTTTTAGCTAGTTTTTAGCCCTTTTGGGTCACAACAGTGTTGCTACAGTGTCCCCTATGAAGATAGTCATTCCATTTCATAGCTCTCATCTATTAAGCAGAACTTCTTGATCACTTATCAGTGAAATGGGCATTAAATATATAAATACATATAGCTGTGGTAGCTCTTTTTTCCATGTACCTGTAAGCAGCAAGTCTGGTGGTTTCTCTTACTAGAAGGTGAGACAAGTTCCCCTGGTTTACACCAGCTGCCTCATGACTAGGGGACCTCCATGTCTTGGCTTCCCAGAGGGCGAAGGGTACTGTCAGCTCGGAGGGTGCCCCCACAATCTCTGGAGCAAAAGGAGAGTTTGCTCCTTAGTGAGTAGCCGCTGCAAAGCACACTTTGTGCTGCAGGTTCCTTGTAAGGAGGAGCTGGAGGAAAACTTTTGTATTTGAAGTCAATGATAAAGCTCAGCTTATGTGGTGCTGGGAGAGTGGCCTCATCTTCCTCATTGGGCACTGAAACCGTACTGACCTCTTCTGTGTTGTGGTTGAGTAACTGGGGGCAGATGTGAGTTGCATAGATAAGAAGGTTCCTGAGGCATGAGCTGTCCTAACTTGCTGCAGACACTGGGTCTATAAACATGTCTGTGGGCTTGGAAACTTTGTTGGTTTCAAGTTTAATATTAGCTATCTAACACTTATGTAAGATTACTGTGTCTGAGATGGAACGCCCCTTGAAAATAGTTGTACTTTAAATGTTACTGTACAGCATCTGTGGTTATGTGTGTAATTGCTCTAGAACACGAGTGTAGTTTTGACAGCTCAGTGCTGTATTGGGAAGAATTGTAGCATGTGTATTATAGTGGGATAGAAAATGTAGTAAACTTTATAGGCTATCTTATTAGCTGCTCTACACAGGGGATAGGGATGTAACTCTCTGCCTTACGATACAGACTCATATGAAATCTTTCTGGAGACCTGGTACAATATCCTCTGTTCTGTGTTGGATAAAGAGACAGCTATAAGCAAGCCTGTGCAGGTGACAAACATGACATACCTTGTTTCAGGTGGACATGTGGAGATAAAGACTGAGACCACCCAAGAGAAGAAGTAAAACTAACACTTACTCAATATTTGTTCCCCTGGTGAAAATCCACCTCTATGTAAATGATTACTATCCCGTCCATGTGTAACCCCCAGCCCTATATATAAGGTGTATTTTGGCAGTAAGGATGCAGGTATGCTATGGCTGAGGGTGATACAGCAGCATTTCCAGCCTGTGCTCCATCAAGCTGGAGTAAGGGCTCCAGGGTTTGCCTGCAAATCTATATAAAACAAAGGCTTCAATAGCATTTTTGATTACAAGGTCAGAGGGGAGGAAGGGCTGCAAAATATTTGGAGGGCTCATGATAAAGCAAATAATACAAGCTCTGCTGTTGGAGGGCTGTAGGCAGTTACTAAAGAATGGTAGCAGGTCCTGGGGTTTGGTTTCTTGCTGCTAATCTTTAGGATTTGGTGAGCTGCCAGTCATTGTACAGGTGTTGGCAACTTGTCTGCAGAGCATTTGTATGAAATAGCTATCATGTGGGTCACTTGCAATAAAGAAAGTAGAACATGCCTTAGCAATGAGAATAAGAAAGGAGTGGAAATGAAGTACCAAGCAAACAGAGTTTTTTAAACAGATAGATAAGGCTCTTGGGAAATTTGCAAATTCAATCTTTCCACATGGGAAAAATTTATCTCCTTTTAGTAAGAAAAAGCAAATCTCAAACTAGAAAGAAACTGGAGTGAACCTGTTGCTCTGCTACATGGACTGGCCCTAATCAGACAAGACTTTGCAGGTGCCCTCCCACTGATATGAGCAGGGACAAGTCTGTAGCTCCCTGCAGTTTGGGAGAGCACGTCATCCCCTGTGTTTGAATCTGTCTCAGTTCAGCCAGGCCCACTATGGGTTTATCTTTAAGAACGTGCTTGAAGTCCCACTGAGGCTTCATATTGGCACGAGTGTAAGTAAGAGTGGGATTTTAGGTTCTGGTAAAATTGGTGCTGGAATGACTGGCTACATGGGTGTGTTTGAATTGTGGCTTCTGAAAGAGCATGTTTATATAATGCAATATGCTGATTTATGAAAGGAGAGGACATAATATTTATCTGGGTACTGCAGGGGTCAGGTTAATCTTTATGCATCCTTAAATTCTTTTATGAATCTTTGGAAGACTTTGAGTTCAAAGATCCCTGCACTCAGACTGTAGCAGTGCTGCCACGTGAAGACAATTATCCATGAAGTCTTTTTATTTATGTTAGGTAGGGAGTTCACTTCAGAAAATGATGCATTTAGAAAAGTAACAGAAACCCTAAATTTATGCAGCATAGCAGTTTTGATGTAAGCAGGCAGTCTAGACACCTACAGCAGTTACGTAAGGATGCATCAAGGACTCATTAATATTTCACAAAACAACGAAATGTTGTATATTAAGGTATTAAAATATGTCAGTCATTAAGTTGCCTTGCAATGGAAAACAAACTGCAAGAAGGCATCTTGTAGGAAAAAGCATCAGGGTAGACTTGTAATTTACATTACATGTGAGGCTTTGTTGGTATAAAAAGGTGCTAGATAAAAGGGAAGCAATTTTCAGGGTCTCTTCTAGTTTTACAACTATACATATTTAAACAATATATTGTACCCTGGGATGAACCCTCAACAATTTATCTGTGTGTATTCACACCAGCTATGACAGTCATGTTCAGAGGCCTGTTGCTGGCCTCCTGAAGGCAGAATTACACACTCGCTTTCAGAGCTGTTGGCTCCGCGAGCACGCGTGGCTGCTCAGCAGCTGAAAATGAAGATGCTTTAGCAGGATGCTGATATTCCAACTGCTGAGTGGTAACTGAAGCCAATGGCATTTCTCCTGTGAATGACTGCTCCCTGTGTGAAGCCTTGGGCAGGGAAGGCTGAACAGTTTGTCTCTGTCCTTTATAAGATACCAGCTGTAGTGTAAACCAAGCTTCATCCCAAGCGTAGGCACCTCTTCGGGCTACTGTGGTGAAAATGCCATGATTGGAATGAAATACCTTAAGCTGTTGTGGCCTCCTCTCCAAATGGCAGAGAAAGTGACAGAGGAAAATGTAGCTTTGCTTGCTTATTTGTGCTTTACTGGTGATTCACAACTGAGATTTGTCAAGAAAGACTAAGGAAAAGCTAATAAAATTAATTGGTATCTGTGGCATTCACTTTGCCTGAACTTAGACATCTGATTTAAAAACTAGGGGATTAGATTTAGGCTACTGGGTTTGAAAATAATGTTTTCTTCTGTCCTAGACATATAAATAACAGAAGACCCTTTGCTGTATATTGTTTTTAAATATGGGATCCCATCCTTGCAGTCTTCAGGGGATTCAAAGTCCAGATCTGATTTTTGCAGTATTGACACATATCTAATACCAGTTCCTGTCACTTGCTCATTTTCCCCAGTAGTGACGGGGGGAGAGTAATGAAATATTAAATGTTTCATTATGTTTTGGGCAGCCTAGGGTTTTTAAATTTCTGGGGTTTTGTTGTTTTTGTTTGTTTTGTTTTGTTTTTTAAATATTGGTTTGGTTTAAAACCATTGAGGGCTATTGCCTGTGCCATGTATCTAGTGATATGTGTTTGAGTACTACGCACAAACAGCTGTCCCCGCAGCTGTCACCACCTGAAGGGCACAGAGAAATCGTCAGCTGAGACCTACCATTTTTGTTTAATTCAGATAGACTGAATTGCCTGTTTTATGCAGAGGTCTGGGAAGAGTCATTCTTTATTTGTTGCTAAACGTACATTTGTTTCTCAGTCAAATGAATTTTTGTAAGTACAGTTGTACTTTCGAAATAAGACAGCTGCAGGCTTTAAAGCTGCAATGTCTGGAGGAATCGGGTGCTTAGCTTGCTCTCCAAATCCCTTCTATATCCCTTTGAAAAGCCAAATGTCTAGGGAGAGTTTCATATATGCAAGTTATGCTTAACTCCATTAAAAAACCAAAACAAACCGCCAGAAAATATGAGTAAAAAGCAATCTCTTTTTTTGGTTTTGGAAATCCACTCTGTAAGCAGTTTATAAGGTAGGCCTTTTCTCTCTAGGTCCTGAAATACTAGGTGAAAAAAGTTCAATGTCATCAACCTTTTTTTTAGGTAGAGAAACTGAGGCAGTGCATCTTCTTCACCTGCCAGTTGCATGTATTGCTGGCTGCCAGTGTAAGGGACACAGTGACTGTGGCTATAGGTCACTTGGCCATCAGAAGGGAACTAGCCTGTACATCAGACCCTACAAACAAGAGTCACAATGTCAGTAAATTATTTTGATTTATATTAGCAGTTCCAAATAAAAATAAAATAATTAAAGCCAAACCCTCAATACAGAGAAACAATGGGATTACTTAACTGTGATATGCTTCTAGTTTTACTGGGGAATGGCTACACTGAAATCTTCTAGGTTACACATGTGTGTGAAATTAGATTAATGCAGTGGTGAGTCAGCCCTTAAAATAAATAATTTTGATTGGGGGGGCAGGGAGGGGAAACCAGAGTGTATCTTCGGTTTTGGCAATGAGTTCCTTTGAAATGGTGGAAGCATTTATATTATTTTATTATTATAGCTCTTGTAAGGCGCTTTTCATCAGTGTTTCAGAGTAAAAGTGTTCTGTAAAGTGCTTACACAGACAACTAATATTGATTACAATCAAAGTCTCTCATTTGAAGTTGATTTAAGGCATGCCAAATATAACAAGAGGCTGCTATTCTGTGATCGATCCACATTTTTCAATGGCTAACATTGGCCTATAGCTGTTTAAGAAATTGATCTTATAAACAGAGTGAATAAACACTTTATATGACCCATGGCCACATTCTAGATAACTCGGTATTATTAATTGATGGTTTTAATTTTGTAATAATGGAGATAAAGTTGTGTTGGATTTAATATACAAGCGACTTGTGAGTAGACAGGTCTATTGTTTATATGTATGGAGGTACTGGTATATTTTCAATTTCACTTCATACATTTTCTGAACTAATTCCATGCATATGTATGTACATTTAAAGCCCAATGTAGGTTGTGCTTAAAACTGCTAGGTAGACAGATGAGGATTTCAACATTTAATTCTATAGAAGATGCCCCTCAAACATAATTAAATCTGATCTCTCTTACTTGCAGACAAATGAATAATTCATGGAGTTTAGGCATAATCAGGTTATGTGCTTTCTGAAATTCTCAGATGATGTGCAAAGGTTAATGTTTATATTAAAAAAAAGAAAAGCTCGGGTGGTTGTATCTCCAACATGAAAATTCAGGTTGCCTAGGATACCATATTAAAGGGGCAGAAAGGTTCAGGGTATGTATACATCCTCTTTACACAGTCAAACATATCCTAGTATTCATTTGATCCAATAGATGTATAGATTTTTATGTCTCAATAACTCATTTTTTTCTCTTGAAAAACAAGACATACAGTGAGGAGAAAGGATTGGGGCTGGCAGGGGGGGGCTGAAGGGGGAAGGGAGAGTGACAGGAAATTGGAACTGTAAAACTGAGAAATGGCAAACCCCCAAGAAAGCAGAAGGAGAAAGAAAGGGAAAATGATAAGGCTGGGAGGAGTAGCAGATGCCTGGCAGGTTTAAAGAAACCTCATGTAGATAGAGAGGAATGAAACCGATCAGCCAGTTGTATACACACAGCGAACACGAATTACAAGGGCCGACGGCGATTTCTTTCTTCCCCCTGTGCTGCCGGGAGTACCGGCCAGATGTTTTGAAAAGGCTGCGGCGGGTTTCGCCGCTGCACCCCGGGGCGGGGGGGTGTCCCCGGCCGCAGCCCGGGGGGGGCCGGGGCCGCTCGGCCGAAGCCCGCGGCAGCTTGGGGGAGCTCTTCGCACGTCGGAAAACCAAAAACCAGCGGGGCCAGTTGCCCGCTTGGAGAGAGCCGAGGCAGGGGTGGGTGTAGTCGATCGTTCCCAGATACTACAGCAGTCCCCGTGTGCTCCTGTGTCGCCCGGAGCCAGAGCTGCCGGCTGATCGCCCTCCCCCCAAGGAGCATCTTCACAGGGGCGCTCTGCTGCGCCGTGTTTCACCCAGCATCTTGGCTTCCTTTTGTTCTTCTTGCTGCTCTTAGAAATCATATGCTTCAGGAACCCCTTTCCCCCACGGACTGGACTTTTGAAAATATTTAAGCGAGTCCCCAGTGAAAAAGAAATCCGTGAGTTTGCTCAGCTAAACAACAAATAGATCTTTCTTCTATTAGTAATGCATAATAAACATGAAAGAAATTATTCTTTTTGTTACAGCGTGTATTATCTCTGGGATACTTGCTTGAAATAGCAGCATGCTTAGTATCTTAACAGAGGGGAAAATGGGCTTTGCAATAAGAAGTCTCAGCGCATAGCTCAGACAGCTGTTGCCATGTGTGTTACGAAAATCCCAGTTTTCTTTAACATGCCATGCTAATTTGCAGTTGTCCAGCAACTGTGGCATGAGAAACACCAGTGCAACCCAGTCTGGGATCTCCAACTGTGGATGGAGACTTTAGCCTGAAATTAATCTGGCCTTGTTTGTGCGCAGGAATGTGCAGGCATTAATCCCTGGAGGGGTGATCAGGTTTTCCCACACACTAGCTTTTGAGGGTTGCCTGTTCTGTGTGCAGATGTTACGAGTGCCAACATGGCATCCTTTCTTGCTCTGTCATCACACAGGCCAGAAACAAAGAGAGGCTGCAACTGAAAATGCTTTTAACCATCCAGTCACCAAAGTGGTTTTATATAAATAATTTTTTTTTCTGCCTTCATTGATATGTTAGGTGTGTCCACCACCATCTTCTGTTTCAAACATATTTTTAGAATATAGTCTTCATTTCTGCCTGCAGACTCTTGCTAACTGAAGCTGGTAACATTCAGTCATCCACGGAGCAGTTCTCACAGTGCTCAGGGCTGTGTTCACATTTGATATATTAGCCCAAGTCAGCTGAGCTCCACAGTGAGGAGCACTGTCATCCAGGGTCTTTCTTAATGTTCATGAAATGTACCTGTACTGAGTCAGTCCATCTTTATGACAGCTTCTTATTGAAAGCTGCTATCTCAAACTCTCTTTCTGACTGGATAATTTCCTGGGTGTATGTTTGGCTAACAAGGGGTTGAGAAAGGGCAAATGATGGCTTTGTAATTTGGTGACTTAATTATTCAGATAGGTTTTTTCATTTCTTATGTCTCTTGAACTACTTTTGGGTCACCTGAAACATCCTATTTCCTATCAGTCTGATGAGTCTTTTTATATTGAGACCAGATTCTTGAGCACGTATTGCTATTTGGAGTAAAGCTTACAGTTTTCACCCCGACCAAGCAAAGTTGTATGAACGTTCAGTGTAATGCTGGTATGCAGTAAATGCATTTGTTATGGGCTTTGTTTTTCAGCTCTCTGGATGGGTGTTTCATGTCAGACAAATACAAAATGCTGCATCCACTAGACATGTGACAGAACACTTCTCTGTGAGATGTACCATCCACATTAGCATCACAGTTTCTTCCTTCTGATGCAATACCACCATACATACCAAAAACAGTCCCTTGACTTTTATCTTTTGCTTATTGTAGATTTCTATAAATGTGTGTTTTGTTTTGTTTTGTTTTGTTTTTAAATTTCAAAATACCCAGGTTGCCACTACTGAAGTGCAGCATACCCATTCTCTGAAACCATGGGCCTGAGGCTTGAGGCTGACCCTGAGAAAGACTGAGTGTCTGCAAATCAGGCTGAACATGGCTCCCATTCCTGTAAAACTTATTTGAACGACTTTTCATGATGACCACAGGAACCACAGCCCATGCGCTCTCTCTCCTGCTCTACATTGCACCGTGTAACACTGAAATATGATAAATACCTTGTTATACCTTGTACCTGATGTTATCTTTTCCGTTATGGGAGGGCTAACGGCAGCCAGTCCAGAAGTCGTTTGATCGCTGATGGCGTTGCCGCAGGAGGGCTTTGTGCACAGCCTCTCATCCCACGGGAGCGCTGCCCCAGGACCTGCTCGTGCTGGGCGGCAGCCGCTGCCGTGCCGGTCGCAGTCCACAGGGGAGGGCTGCGAGATTGCAGGGGGCCCTCGGATTGCTAGTCAGGGTGTTGTGGGTGTTCTGGAGCTTCATTGTGCTCTTAACGAACTGTGCTGCAAACGTCTGTCCTTCTTCACTGTCTAATTTAATTAATTTAATTAGACAGGAAAATGGCAGTAGGGGCTGTCGTGTTTTGTTTTTTTTTTTTTTTTTTTTTTTTTAATACACCTCACCCCACTCCCCCCTGAAAAAAACCCACCTCAAAACCAAAGGGATAATATGAAAGGAGAAACAATTATTAAACAGCATCTTAAATGTTTTGTTTTGTTTTGTTTTTTCAGATGTTGATGTTTTATAATAGGCCAGTGTTAGAACTGAAACCTTTCCTTCAGAGAGGTGATCCAGGATAATTCAGTGAACTGTCAGGTGTTGCTAAACCAGGTGGATGTCAGTCACGGGTGTGAACGTTGTTGCATTGCATCATCCATTTGAGCAATGCTAGTGTCCCATCCAGATCACTTTCATTTCCTACATCTGGCTGTTTGTGCCTGGGCCTTCTCAGTCACTTCTTCCTGTAGAGTTTGGTGTGGTCCTTCTAAGAGCGTGTTTATCATTACTAATGACTCTTCTGCCCAAGTGGAAATTCTGTGTTTTAATGGCCTAGTGCCTTACTGTCCCTGCTTTTCCATGACTAATTGAATCTTTGTCCTGGCACAGATCAGTGGCTGTAATGAATAAGGCATATAAGGTGTTACGCTGTTGAGTATTCCATGCTATTGCAAGAAATCATTTACTGCCTTGCATATGTACTGTTACTGCCTTCTACAGCGTAAGTGAAGCCATAGGGAAGGCTGGAGATCAAAACTTTCCCATTATGTGTAGACTGAATAACATTAGCCTAATATCTTGCACAAACGGGAGAAATTGCCTCAAATGAAAATGTCATATAATCTGTTCATATGGACACATGATAGGGTTATGACAGTAGAAACTACTGAAAGCTTCCCTGCAGTAGCTTAGCTTTCAGATCAGACATGTACTATAAATGAGCATGCAGTCAGGGAACATCTTTACAGTTTCTTTCTGGAGAGCAGTGTTATATTTCTGTTTTGTATCAAATTTTTCTGACTGGCAGGAAATAAATTTCTTTGCTTAGAAAACAAAAACATCTCCATTATGGAATTTTACATTATGAGGGTCGTAGATGAAAACACCTTTGAAGGATGAATTAACTTAATAAGCTTCCCAGTTGGATTTTTCCATTTCACTTCCATTTCTTAGAAAGGCACTTCACGAATACACCTTTGGCTGCTGTTATGGGATGAGATAGTTGTTCTCTGGCAGGAAAGGGAATGGAGGAAGAAAACCAAAGGATATTAAGATTGCAAAGCCAAGAATGCTAAAGGGCAGGAGCTTGTCTTCACAGTCCTCGTGTGTCATGAAATGTTCTCCTACTAGTTGTGATCTAATGCAAATGTTTGTCCTCTTCAATGAATGAGTAATGATTTAATATTAATTTTTGTTTTCATTATTCAGTTGTGATTCAAGGCCTTTCTGTATTGCATGTCTGTGCCTTGGCAAAAATAAGTTTTCATGATACCTTAAGATGCTGGAGAAAGATTTGCACAAACATTATTGTAGCCATCTTCATTGAAACTCTGTGAAACAATGCAGTCCTGTTTTGCATCCAGGAGACTTAGGGGCTGTCATTACTTGCTAGGTTAGGGAGCTGAGCTTTATATATCTAGAGTCTTATAAGTTAGAAATCATGCTGAAAGTGTAGCACCTAGCAAATGTGAGCATTCAACCATTTTTCTCCCATGTGACCATCTAGTCAAGGGTCAGATGAAGCTCCTCCCCTATTCATTAACCAATCTGTTAGTTAGCAAGAGGTAACAGAGCAACTTCTCAGTTATGCAGGAACCTTGTTGAGAAAGAGATATTGATGTAATAAGAGCTGTGATGTCATGCATATTCACCTAAGGGGCTTCATCATCTTTTAAAGCTGGGTTTGAGCTCAGATGCTCATTTAAGTTAAGACTTTTGATCTGGAGAGAATTTCAAAAATTAAAAAGAAAAAAAGATAAAATCTCCAAACCAAAATAATGGAAAAACTGTGCTGGATCAGGAGGTTCTTGTCCCCATGGTCATATTAGAACTGAACAACAAAAAATGGTAATGGGATATTGAATCACTGTATTGACTCCAGCTAAATACACTCCCTTCCGGCCAGTAGGTTTTTTACCGATTTATTCCCAGCAAAAGAGAGTAGAGACTTGGCGGTCCTAAATTCAGCTGCAGACTTTGGAAAGGAGTGTGTCCAAGTTGTTAGACTCTCATAGCATCATAAGCTGTCCCTCCTCTGCATCCTGTCTCCCGCAGTCCTCCAGGGGATGGAGTTTCCATTTCTGTATTTCTGTGTGTCACCTGGCATGGATCTCTGTCTGAAGTTGCCCTCAGCTTGTTTGCTCAGTCAGTTTCTATCTCCACAGCAAGAGTGTCCTTGTGGTCTTCCACAGGAGCTCATATCCAGCAGTGCTCCTGCGTATCCCTGGGAGCAGCTGCTCTCTCCTTTGGCTTGTGCTGTTCATTCACATTTCCCCTCTTACCAGCCTGGGGCACCCACCTTCCAGCTGTCCCCAGCTGCAGCTACCGAGCTTTTGCCTACATATCCCACTCAATGCTGGAGTATGTGACTGTGAGCTTTAGCATATAAGGTGTTTGGGAATGATTCTGCCATACCTCCGCCCCAATAATATGTGTAAAATAACACTTGCAAATGAAATGGGATCATGTGTGTTTGAAGAGGACTGGTCCTGGAGCTTGAGGTAGGCAGAAAGAACTGTCTGTTCTCACCTGAAAGGAGGGAAAGAGACAACCATGGCCAAATCTTAATGGCAGAACAGCCCAGGAGAGAGAGACTGAGACCACTGGAGCTAGGGAAGAGACTACACCAAGTGCTGTAGGGTTAGTGAAATGTAAGGAGAAAGTTGACAGGTGTTTTGAGCCCGAGGAAGTACTGTGAGGATGATGCAGCCACATGAATGCTTCTTTTCTTGGAAGAGTATCCCAAGGCTGGGTCTTGGACTGAGGATCTTGGATAAACCCCTTTGTAGTTTAGCCTTGGAGGGAGCAGGAAGGGATGTGAAGGCTGTGACCAGTGTTTGTATTCTGTTTATACCTGAATTTCACTGGAAGGCCAGTCCACTGGTTGCATCAAACTGTCCTCACAGTGACCTAGACATGAAGTAACTCCTAATGTCACGGCAGCTGAATAAGGAAAGGGACCAAGTTCCTTAGTGTAGCTCATGGGATTTTGTACTCCCTCCTCACATGCGCTGCCACAAAGCCAAATTAGGATTGCTCTCACTCCTCAGAGAAATCCCAGGACCTCATAAGCACAGCGCTGCCTCCAGACTATGGTGGCATCATTTGCAGTGTCCAGTACACTGGATTCTTATCTCTTGGGTTTGATACTTTATCTTCATTTTTTTTTTAATGCATCACCAGGGAGATGCTGTCCTTATCTGTCTTCAGGGACTGGTTTGTAAAAAATTGCCTTTGTTTCTATGTCTATTTTTAACTGTGCTGCATGTTTGTGGCACCCAATAGAAGAATTGCCTATTGCCTGCAGACCAAGGTACTGTAAAATAAAATCTTTGCTCTTCTACATTGTATATGAGATGCTTGTAAAAATCCATGTCTGCTTTTAACTTTTTTTTAGCTCACTGTAAATGCTCAAGTGACATTTATAAGTACATTTTAAACTAAAGATCCATTGAAGCCTGAACCTATTTTTCCTGTTAAGAAATGTGATTAAAAGTCTTCACATCTGAACTGATTTTAAGATTTTTTAGATGTGCTGGATTCACTTAGGGAAGGGGACTGTGCTCTACTTTCAGTGTATCTGTCATATCTGTTCAATGGAAGGGAGTCTTGCACTTTGTTGGAATTGTGAGGGTGAGGTGAAGCTGGTTTTGAGCCTGAAAACTTGGACGGCTCATGTAGAAAGCAGATGTTACCCTCTGCAAGTGATAGGGAGGGAAGAACTGAGGAGGGCAGAGACAGGGTGCTGCGGAGGGCAATTCAGAGCAGGAGTCCAGCTTAGATGTGCCAAATCATGCTCTGGAAGAGCTTCTTGTTCTCTCTTCTCTCCCACTCCCCTGGAAACTTTCCCTGGCTCCTTTACTTGACTTGGGCGCTTGCAATAGTTTTCTTCCAAATCCCGTGGAAAGAACTTGCAGTATTTCTGCATGGTGGTACCTGAATTCTCAGTCCTTCTCTCTGTCCTTCTGGATTGAAGATCCTCATCACACCAACGTATCAGACTGTGCTCTTCTTTTACCCTACAAATGTCTGTTCACAGTGCTGAACTATTATGATGGTTTCTGGGTAATAATATTGTGAAAAGGATCTAGATTGTTTTTTCCAACCCTTGTGTGTGGCTTTGTAGTCCAGCAGTGCTGAGTTCTGGCCATAGAAATTGTGTATGCCATTGGGGCAGACATATCTTCCTGATCAGCCTTTGTGCTTGCACTGCCTGTAGCCTGATTTTTAGCTCCTTTCAGAGGTTCTCAAAGGTAATCCTCGTGTCTCTTGGTTGCTTCCTTGGGTTTTTGTTTTTGTTTTGTTTTTTTTTAAAAAAGCAATGTGTTTAGGTGCATTATACGTGAAATAAGATGTTTATATATGAAAGTATATTAAATTTCTCAGCATGTAATCCAAGGAGGAAAGGAAGCGTCACACAGGCAGTGTGATGGAAACATAAAGAGATTCTGATAGCCCCACAGTAAGCACATGGACAGAGCCTAATAACATACGGCAAGTCTTGTGTTTATTGATAAGAGAATTCAAGCCACCTGTGATTGAAGTAAAGTATGTGAGGTGGATACCTAATACCTATCAAGTCCCTGAGTTAGACAGGACAAGAGGAACAAAAAAATCTTGTGTAGCATGCCCAGAAAAACATGCAATTCTGTCCTAGTCCATGCAGATGCCAACAATACTTGTGAGGGAGAATCAGTTGAATTGAAGGTATAATTCACCACTGAAGGATCTGAGGCCAGATTCAATACAGAGTAATGTCTTTGAGGTATGTGGCTGCTGAATGGCCTGGGAGAGCAGAGCAGGCAGACCTGGAGACAGGCATGGTGCTAATAACACCGAGCTGACAGTCCATGGCATCACATAATTTTCTTTTGGTGATCCTCTTTCTCTCTTCTACCATGACACTACTTCAGCAGAGAATGACTTTTCATAGTCTTTAAGCAGCTGGATTGCCTGTCTTTGAAATGGAAGACAGAACAAACATATTAGCAGCTGCTTAGTGGGGGAAGAGAACTTGCAAGTAGAAGGCTTGGATTTCACTGGACTCGAGAAGGTGCAGCTGTTGCTGCGGGGAAGATGGATATTAAAATTGGCTCTTGCTGCTGTGCAAAGCTGATAGATGGGATGGGGAAAAGGAGAACAAGCAAGGGTGATATTAGTTAAATATGACCTAGTGAGAATAAAAGATGGTTGGTTCATACTGCTGAGTAGTGTCTGGGGAGGTGGGAGAGGTGGATTTGGGAGATGCTACAGATGAAGGCTGTGAACCTCTTTGAAGCTGGGCCCAGTTGCCAGTTTTAGCATAACTCTAGACCAGTTGAATGGGTCGCAGATGCTTTCCTGTGCTGGCTTCTCATGATTGCTGCTCTGTGCAGCATAAGACATGCTTAAAGAGAGAACTGGTTGTAAGCTCTCGCAGGAGGTGGCCTGCCGCATGTAAACTGTATGCGTAAAACCTATAAATTACAATTTAGTGGTTGAGTGTAGTCATTATCTCTAATGAGTTGACATCAAATAATAGAAACAGTATACACACCTTATGTAGGAGGAAGGTGATATCCCGGAGTCTGCTATGTGTCAAAGGTTGGCAAATAATGACTTTACAGAGCTGATCTATGGGCTGAAGTTAAGGCTGTAAGAAGCAGGTATGTTTTGTGTATGATATGGACATACCCACACTAGAAGAGCAGGGAAGCAGGTTAACTTTTGGGGTCATAAAGAAACATGAATTTCCCCTTGTTAATAATATTTTTGGAAGTAGATAAATAAGCCAGTGGCAAAACCATGTTCTGCTTATGATTTGAGAGGAGATGACTAAGTATGTGTATGTATATGTATCAAAGCTTTATTCCAGACTTGAAAGCAACTTGAATTCAGTATATGATAAGCATTGTTCTTACAGTCTTTATACACAGAAGCCTGTGACCCTAGAGAAGGACCTATTTAGTAGACAGGGGATAAAAATATCTTTTTGTTCTCTAGCTGTAAAGAATTTACAATGTACTTCACTTAAGAATATTTATGAAATAACAAGATTAATTTCTTGATATATTAAATCAATGTACTCCACAAAAATTCAAGAGTGTTTAAAAAAAACAAACCAGCAAACCACCCAAAAACCTGACTCTGAGAAATTAGAAGGACAAAGGTGAAGACACTAAAACCTGCTTGTGTGAAAGTTGCGTTGTCTTTGTGCTCATGGTATATTTTGTTTTATGTGTGGTTTTTGTCAGTGTACTGGTTTAGGGAGCCTGTGTTGTTGATCTGTAAATACAGGAAGCATAGTTTTACCTGGCAAAAACTTCATTAAAAATCTTCTCCTCGGTATCTAGGATAGTTGGATGTAAAACCCTGAGCAATTTTTTGTGCTCACAAACAAGAGAAGCAGACGTTAAATTGGCATGTTATTTGTTTGCATTATCTAGGGTCTCTGAAGCAATTACTTTTGCATATGTTAGGGAGTCTGGAAGTCTTTCTGTTTGCATATTTACAGGGTAGAGACAACAGCCGCAAGGTCTGATCCTCGAAACAGCTGAATTAGTACAAAATTGACAGGATCAGGCCTCTGCTGATGTCTATAGTGAACACAATTACCAGATTTTTTTTTTTAGCATTAAAAGCTACTTTACTTCCAGTGATGGCCCTTTTAGCTCATTTATCTGGCAATAAGGCTTGTGCATAAGTGTTGTCTATTGCAGCCTCTAGGAATTTGATGCTAATTTCACCAGGATAGTTTCAATGCCTAGGCTGGTAATACTTTCTTATAACTATAGTGACATTTTTCAGTTTGGTCCAGAGACTATTCTGGCTGTTTTCTGTGCACAAGAAAAGTTTTATTTTTACAAGTGACCGACAAAGTAGATACTGCATTTGAGTGACTACATGTGTATGATCCAGAAGCTCTTCCTCTGCCTGCCCTCATTTCTTCATTGCAGTACACAGCAGGTAGAGCATTCAGCCAGTGGAGGCAGACCTAGGATTTAATTTTATTTCTGCTGGAGGACTCTGAATGCATGTTTTCTACTTTCAAGTGAACCTGGCCATAAGGAGTTCTGAGACAGGCTTCTCATTCTCCCTCTCTTGTTGAGAAGAGCTCTTTTTACAGGATACTTAAGTACCAATTGCTCCAAATAGCAGGAGAATTACTACATAGCTGAATCATTCTGGTGCTCCCTAGAGAAAGGAAAGCCTTGAGTCAAGTCCATCAGTACGCCCTCTGATGAAGGGGTGAGTGTATGGGAATAGGCCACAGTCTTCCTGTTCTCCCCAGTAAGGACCACAGTCACTAGGCATCAGAGTCATGCTTTGTCTCCTCAGTGAGCACAGCAAGGACTAGCTCCTGGACAGAGGGCAGTGCTAGCTGAAGTGTGGGAGAAATTGGATAGTTCAATCTTTATTGCTTATGTTTTAGTCTGTGGATAAAAAAAAAAAAAAAGAAATGAGAAAACAGGAACAAAAATCCAATTTAGATAAAAAAGGAATTGCAGGAACATGCTGTAAGGCAGGTAGATGTAACAGCACTCTGATGCCTTCTACCCTGCAACAGGGTCATCTACCTTCATTTGAAATAATGATCTTTATTCTGAGTTTCAGATGGAATAAGTCAACTAGTAAGCAGTGTGTAGTCAATTGAGAATAGATACAGTTTGCATCTGCAGATGTGTTGTGCACAGGCAAATATGTGGGCATCAATATTTCATTAAATTAAGAACAGTGTTTGTATGGACATTTTGATTACAGGCATTATTTAGTTTAGAGGGTTTTTTTTTGGGGGGGGAGGGGTCCTTCTCTTAATGTTTGCTGCTGTGAGCACACATGAGCACCCTCAGGAGAGAGAAGGTTTAATGTAGCATTCCTACAACTTTTTCAGTACGCTACAAAAGTGAAGCAAATCCTGGTGCAATGGAAGAGAAAGCTGCAAGGCCATAATGTCCTGTATCCTACTGGAGATGTGACCCAGGTCCCCTCAGACAAAGAAGGAACATGTGGTTCTTGCACATCAAATAAATGGGGGTGATGGTCTGACTTGAGTAAAGTATTCATGGCTGTGGATCCCACATAGAGATGGTTGCTTCCCTCTGGTCCAGAGTTAATTCCTTAACTCTGATTCTCATGCCTCTTCTGTGTATGTCTTGATAAACAGCCAAGGTAACTCATTTGCCAAGCTTTGTGGATCCTACACACAGACAACCAACTTCCCATGTCCACTGGAAACAGGATTTGGCATATAAGGTGAGATTTTTTGATTCCAGTAGATTTTTGTGTTACCTAAAAGTTAGGGGTTACAATTCCCTGCTGTCAACTGAGCCTCTGGAGGGGAAAAAGCACTTCTAAGCCCTATAAATACAAAGCTCCAAATGTACAGTGAAATCCTACGGTTGTGGGATTTCATTTTCTTTTAAAGAGTAACTTGGTGCTTGCAATCATTGTGGGATGGACCATAGAGCAACAAAGTTCTTAACAAGCACAAAGGAAGTTGAAACCTCATCTCTCTGCAGCATGTCTTACCAGTTCTCTGACTTGAGACAAGAAGTTGGTGGTGAATGTCAGTGCAAGAGATGCAGGATGTGCTGTGCACAGGGCCCTGATCTTACATCCATTCACCTGCTCATACAGCCTGCTAGTACCACGGGAGACCACAGGGTGACTTTTTTGGGAGAAAGGAAGTTAGTCTTGCTGTATACCTACTTCTCCACAATTTTAGAGATGCTGATAAAAGCAGTAGAGGGAGGATGCTCTGACATGATAATGTTGGTCATTTGCTGCAGACAGTACCTGGCCAACTGGACTATGCAGTTTCTTGCTGAGATGGCTGAAAAAGACAGGTGACCCCTGTGATAAGTGCCCTGGTATACCTGGCAGGGAAGGCAGTAGTCATTTGGATGAAACACTTAAAGCCATTTATCTCTGAGCCCAGAAAGCTGAGGGTCTGAGGTCAGCTAAACCAGCCAAGTGATGAGACAGTTTAACACCAAATCCCTGTGCTCTGATTTAATGCTGAGCTGATCTCAGTACGAAGCTTGGTACCCACTTCTTTTTCAAGGAGCACAGAGGTATTACTCAGGATACCACCCATGGGGTGATGGAGAGCAGGTTCACCAGGCATGGGGAGTATGAGCAGATGAGCAGATCTCATTGCTTTCTCACTTCTCTCTGAGGGTGCTGCTGCCATGTGCTGAATCAATTATTCAGGTTTCATGAATTAGTGATTGATTAATTAAAAGCCTTATTGAGAGTCCAGGAGTTCACTAAAACCCATAGTCCTTTCTCCGCTGAAATACTTGCTCAAATACCGGTGTAAGAAATCAGTTTTATTTTCTTAGCCATTTCTGTTAAAGAAGATTTTCCCTTTTTTCCCCCCGCAAACAAGAGATTTGGGATGGAAACAGAATGAAGAATGACCTCTGTTCTGCAGACATCTTCGTAAGAGGCATGGCACAAAATTATTCTGGCCTGTTAGCAAATGCAGTTGTGTCCTATACATTGTACAGGGTCATGCTTAGTTTTGCCAGTATTGGTGCTTGGTTGTGTATTGAGAGAGGAGAAAAAATAATTATACATTAAATTCAGTTACTACAGTCTTTATGGACCATTTCTAAATGTGGCATATTTAATAGACCATCTGAAATTCTTCCTTTTTGTTACAAGTCTCCTAGTTTTAAAATGTGACCTTAACATTTTCACAGCTATAGGAGATAGAGTGTTTCAGTTTGCTAGGAGTTAAGCTTCCAGAGGTCCAAATAATGCTTAAGCCAAGTGTCTTAATAGAGATGCAGATAACACATAATTACTAAGCTGAAAATTGTTCCAACACAATGAATTATTCCGAGGTGTATGTTTTGCACTAGATCTCCCAGTACATTCAGTTTTGTATTATTCTGCATGTGATTTAGCTGCAGTTGTAACTCACTGTATGCAATGACACTGCCAGGGTTTGATGGAAACACAGAAGTTGTGTTTTGTGTGGCCTCTCTAGAGTGCCTCTGGTGTTCAGTCCTCGCAAGTTGGGTTCTTCTTGCTCACTCTGAGGGAGTCTCATTTTGCTACTGGCCCAGCTGGGGCTGTGAAGGGTGCGATGTGGGTGCCTCGGTGGGTCCATGGAGGATGTATTCTGGGACCGTTACCTCCTTCTGAGTCTCAGGCTGTCTGTCCATGAGGCCAGACCCATGGAGCAGGCAGGGGACTGACAAGGCTTAGATCATGCTTGTTTTTTTAATTTTTTGTTTTCCCAGTCCCATGACCCAGGGACATTTTGCTTCTGTTTTGGAACTATCTATTCTTTAGGGTTTTATTATCTTTTTATTTTGTTTGCTTAGCCATGCTTGCTTCAGAAACCACTTTGTAGCTAACCTTCAGCTCAGAGCAGCCTCAGCACAGGACAGACATCCCATTGTTTATCTGTCTTTCAGATGTCACAGTTTCTGAAACTGGCTGTATAGTTTAATTTTGTCCTCTGAATTTGGCACTCACAAGATAATTTTAATCAGAATCTTCCTAAATCCGGAATAATAGGAAGAGAAGACTACATCAAGGCCATGTTTGCTTCCTGCAGCCCCAGTGCTTGCTGTCTTGGACTGAATTTTAAATATGTATAAATCAGCAATGCTGGTGGTGCACTACACTGACCGTTTGTCTGAAGTGCAGAGCAGAGTTGCCTCTGAGGAAAATAACTTTATAGGACAGAGGCCAGGAGCAGCCATGAATAAATGCTTGGATGTGTTTCTGGAGTAGGATATTTACTGTATAATGACTCTATTCTGCACTGAAAAAGAGTATGCAATAAATAACTCTGCCAGTAAGTACAAGTACTTCAAAACCAGCTATTCTACCAATTCTCAAAAGTAAGAATATGCTTTCTTGTTTGTACTAGCTTATTTTTTTAGAACTGTATACATTTACAGTGGTGACCAGCCATATGTGGCAAGAAACACGTTTCTCATCTTGTCAACTTTTTTCTTCCTGCCCTCTCGGAGCTAGGATTTCAGAACCCTTGTGCTCGGCAGGTTCTTGAATTTGTTATTCTGCTTTTTGTGCCTGGGATTGCATTTTTAATATCTTTACAGATGGTGTTCAAACACTTATGAATTTTACACCCACGGTTCCCCTGTGCCAGTTGGGCATTTCTTCTGAGGAGCATTTTTCTTTTCTAATTACACCATACTGCAGGTTCTTTTTCTCTCCTCCAGCAGTAACATATTGTGCAGTTTTGGATATGCTACTACTATCCCACAGTTTGGAAGGTGGAAAGCATCGACCTTCAAAATTGTTGCCCCTGTCCTGTCTCCCTCTTAGTATCCACTAATGTAATCTACTTCATTAATATTTTGCAGCCTGTGATGAATCTCCAAGTGGTTCACAGTTACAATACAGTGGAAGAGATTGGGGGTACTGTAACCGTGTTTTGTGGGCAAAGTCTCTGTTATATAGGTTGCCCACTGAATAAATAAGCCCAGCAGCTAAATCTATCAGTGCATGTTTAAATATTGGGGAGGAAAGGGGCGGGGGGGGGGGGGGGGGGGTGGGTGGGCAGGGTGCGATGGTGCAAGAAGGGCTTATGTTGGAGTATAAAGAATGTAGAAATGAAGGCATCATTTTTCTAAAGGTTAATGGGAGCCAGATAATGTCACTCTCATATAAAGGACCTTTCATATCAAGAAAAATGGATTTTTCCTGTGCTTTGGCACACTATGAGTCTCATGTTTCTGTTGCCAAAATGCCCATATAGGAAGTCTTTTCCTGTACCTGTTTGAAAGCCCGAAGCAGTAATTTGGCAGGTGGATAGGATAATCCCAGTGCTGTACTGTGCTCTGATTTAGAAGCAAGAAAGCAGAAGCTGCAGAACGATAGCCTGGATTTTTCCATTGCCTAGCCCTTTCGTCGTTACTCCTACCTGTCAGTGCCTTTAACACTTGCCTCACCGTACATGGGTGTAGATGACTACTGAGACTGCTAAGCAGTGAAGCATACTTGAAAAAACCCTGGTGTTTTCAGGCTGCAACAGCCAAATCCTACAAGGACCTGGGAGAGCATCTTGATTCTCAAGCAGTACCTCTGATCACTAGAGAAGTCACAGATAACAACACTTAGATATCATCCAGGTGTTTTGAAAGCCAGTTATTTTTTCAAATAGCAGCTGTACACTTAAGGACAGGGAGGAAGCAATGGAGGAAATAAAATATATGGGGGCTGCAGTTGGGAGGGTGCTGTCTTAAAGCAAGGCTGGAAGAGTAGCCTGATGAGGGAGCTTACTGGTTGCATGTAGGAAGGGTGTCCGCGAAGCAGCCTCACACAGATGGCATGAGCTAGCTTCAAATGTCCTGGAACCACGTTGTTCAGCTGCCCCAAGTCATTAGCTACACAATGTCCCATCTCAGCACCAAGGGCTGTCTAGCCATCAGGACCATCTCAGAGATGATGACAACTGCAGTCCAGGGCCAGCTGGTGCCTGTGTCTCTATGCAAAGCTTGTATCTGCCTCTTCCTCTGGTTCTTCAAGCTATGGCCACAAAATCCAGGTGCCAGGCTGGGCAATAGATGTTCCTGCAGAAGAACTGTAGCCATAGGGGCATCTGTAATGGCTGTCTGGGAGCTCTGTTCTGATAGTGAAGAAAATGCCCTTTGTTTTTAAATTAGCACCCCAGTTGTGTCTTCAGACGAACATAAGAAAGCCTGTCTAAAATGTGTCTTTTGTAGATTTGGTGATAAGTTGATTGTAAAAAGTGTTTTACAGCAAACAGGGAAAAAAACCCAGAATTTAAATACACGTGTCTCTTTTCCTCCTTTTTTCCTCCTTCACCTTGCAGTGGTTGCATTTTTTGCCATTACCTCTTTCCTTCTGTATCTTCATTTAAGCCATTCCCAAATAAGATTATGCATGTTAGAAGTAGGAGGTTAAAGCTGTACTATGTTTACTTGGTTTTATTTATTCTGGATTTAGAAAAAGAAAACTCCTTTTGATAAAGGCAGTATATCCAGGGCTTTCTGTTTCATATTATGAAGTATGCTGCTATGCACAGTTTGTTCTATTAAAAACTTAAATTAAAAATCCAAGTTGGGATCACTCAGAGGGGACCTTGGGAAACATTACTGGTTTTCTTGCTAACTATAGAGCTTCCTTGAACAATAGATCTGGGAGAATCAAAAGCTTTAAAAGCATCTAGGTGGAGTTATTTAGTGTTATGGTCATTTATCGTTTTTACTTGCATGCTTGTACTTCTGTCTGGTTCTGGAACTGCTGTACCATTTTTGTGACTGGGGGAGATAAAACAGCAATGATGGCTTCAGGGGGAGTATGTGTATATTTATTATGTGCAGTTTTTCTCTGAAATGTTCTTCCAACACCTCAGCTGTTATGAATGAAGCAGGAGAAATACACATTTCTTTTCTTGTAGGTTTCTGCTGGTAAATTAAAAATACATAATAATATTATTTTCAAGTATGGGGCTAATATGTGCCAGCTCTCACCTATGCATCTCTCCATCATGAATGAATCTATTTGATTAATTCTTTTCCAGAAGTAAAACAGATTGCAGTGATTCCACTACAGTGTTCTGATATTGTGCATTATTGAAATATTTCAGTATTATCTTATGAGGGCACTGCTGAACTGAGGTGCAAAGTGTGACCAACCTTTGCTGTAGCAGAAACTATGGAAAGTCCATTATTTTTTAAGAACCAGTTAACATCATGCAGAATTTTCCTTCTCTGCATAGCAGGGGTAGACTAAAAAGACAAAATGGGGCAAAAGGATCTTTGGCTTTTTTCTGTGTGTGAATCTCTTTGCTGAGGGTGTTTAAAACCTTTGCTACCTTGATCTGGTAGCTAAGATCTGCTACACAGAGAAATCTTAATACTGCAACTCTCGTCTCTTGATTCTGGATGTGAGTTGGTCTATCTCCTATATTCAGGTGGCACACTGATCAAATATGTGGTTTGAAGAAATACCAATTCTGATAGATAAAGAAGATTTTCCATAAGAGATGGAGCATTTGTGGGTATATGACTGCTGAAGTGTCACACTTTGAAGGATCTGGGAGAATATGTCATTAGGGTGCCATCAATTTTAGTCCTTTACCTAGAAGATGATGTAAACTGGCCCAGTGGACTAGTGTATCCATTAAGGGCTGATCCTGCAAGGTACTGAGCACTATCTCCTTACTCTGCATAAGCAAGTGCTTGACATTTGGCCTGTGGTCAGTAGCTGTGAAGTCAGTAAGATGATGCACATGTTTAGAGCTCAGTATGCACTTGCCTAGGCTGTATCTGATAGGGTGTGACATTTTGTCAGCTGTAGCATTGAACATATGAGGCTGGCAGGTCAGCTTTAGTATAGCCAGTTCTTGATCAGAATAGATCAAAAATCAAACAAGTGCATGGCTGGAAGCCTGACCCTCTTGACCTTGTAGTGCTTTGCAGATTAGGTCTTGAGTCTAGATCATCTTGAAACTTGTAATTCATGCTATTTCTAAACATATACAGTAGTGTAGGGCTGAGCTGTCACTGCTGTCTTGAGAGATCATCTTGCAGAGAATACATACAGAAAAGTATGGTATTATGGACATTATGTTTGTATCAAATAACGCTTTGACAGAAAACAATCCAGTTCAATTCGTACTTGAAACCCTGTTTCCTACATGATGGATTCCCTTCCTGCCCCAAATGGAAGTTGGAGGTGTGTTATTTACCTCTGTGCTATTTTTACCTGCTTTCAACTGTGATGCTCACTTTAACAATACTGTAAAATGCTTGCTTTTAATATTTCCATCTTATAAGACTCCTGTGGGTTCCATCACACCAGATGACTTCTGTGAAAATCAGCAGAATTTTAATTGGCTTGATTCATTCAAGTCAGTGGTGGATGTTCTGCCTTCACTTGTACTTTCCTTTGAATTTCAGTTTTGTTTCGCCACTGCTGTTGTGTTATTGGCTTTGTCAGGGTGTCGCGGATGAAAGTATTGACACGGTAATATTTAGTAAGAAATCTAGGTTTATTAATAACTAACAGCAATTTATTATTATAAAATAATTCAGAAATACTAAAAGAAAGAAAAGCGACTTATTCAGATTCTAAAATGACAAGATTCACACTAACTTACTTAACGGTACCTATATATATATATACACATGCATGCACATAACAAAATGGACAAACATACAGAAACAAAGGTGTTTAGATTCAGTAGAATGAACACAGAACGGACATACACACACAGAAACAAGGGTATGTACCCACACACACACACACACACACAGAGTAAAGAGAAGCTAGCTCAAAGAAAATTTCCCTCTCGAGTTTAGAGCAAATACTCACAATGCCTTGGCATTCCTCAACGGGCGATAATTGAGACTCGAGCGGGGGACTTCGCCCTGGCCTTCCATCTGGAGCAGACGACACCTTAAGGGTTTGGTACCTGAGAGGCGTCCCAGCTCAGGGGAGATGCTGGTCACAGGCCCACTGCGATCCAGGAGAGCTCAAAGGGTCTCCCTGGTGGTCGCCATTTATAGGGTCCAAGATAATTGACTTTTGTCAAATGCCTTCTGGTGCCTTCCAGCAGTTACAAAAGAATTTGATTAATGTGTGACTCTGTTATTGTTCCCATTTGACCACATCCCAGGCACAGGTGTGCCAGGCCCTTAGGAGTTGATGGGCCATTTTAACCATTTCCGAGCACCTAGCACCAAGCAGCCCAACAAAGAGGGGCGGGGGGGGGGGGGGGTGTAAGGATTGCACCACCACACAGGGCATACTGCAATAAATTCAGATGAACACATTTATGACCACCCTCATGTCTGATACAATTGAATTATGCTATATTTAAAATAACTTCCAAAATGGGTTGATACCTTTAATCATCCAGCAACTTGAGCTATTGACTTACTGTGTTATCAAAACTTGTTTCATGATTCTTTGTTATATTTAAAAAGTTGGCCTCCATTTTGTTTCCCTGGATTAAAATTTCATGTGGTTGCTGCTGGTTGCATTGTAATATAATCTGATCTGCGGTTCTTTTATACAAGGCATTTTACAAACAAGTCCTAAGATGCTATGGTTTCTGCCCCAGAGATTCCTGATCCAGTAAATACTTAAGCCTCATGTGTGTCAGGATACTGACTGTCATAGCTATCAAACAGTAAGTTGATGCAGAGAAGTCCCATATAGAGAAGGTTGGTACAGGAAGATGATATCAACCTGGGGGCTGCTGTGTAATAACTATTCTGGCCACGTTTTCTCCTCAGACAAGTACTTGTACACACAAGACACTAATGAATGATACTATCTGCACAAATAAAAAAAAATACTAAAATGTGTGGATGTCTGCTTGCAGTGTAGGGGTTGGGAAATGTAACCTCTGACAGTGGCTCCTGAATACAATATTAGTTTTGGGGCTCTTGTGGATTTTTGCAGATGCTTGCCGATCAAGCCTCGGAAGCAAAATATCTAAAATAGAAAGCATCTTAGAGTGACATTGCATGGGATAACTTTCCTCATGTAACTGGGGACATGTTTATTCTGCTGGTGCTGTCTATATGTCTATTTTGCTGAAAGTATGCTTGGTATATTAATGTTTTTCACACTTGCAACTTCTGATAGATTATGTTTCCTTGCTCTAGTTCTTGATTTTGCTTTCTGCAGATTGTCTTGCAGTTACCCATGAGAAGAGGTAGATATCTTGAGAGGGTAGAAGAACCTCTGACCTCTACAGGTTTGCCACTGTTGGAGTCAGATAGATTCTTCACATTTTCACAGTGGTGCAGATGCTGAAGTGCCTTTCTAGTGCAGCCTTCAACCTGTGCTTTCTTGAGGTAAGAAATCTTAAGGGCTGACTGATAGATATGTTGCTTGTGGATATCCAAGTATGAAACAGATTGGTGGCAATGTACCTTCCTCTTTTTATTCTTAAAACCCAAAAGACCTCATCCCAATTCACGGTAAAGGTTCTTGATGGTTTCATCATTCACTCACAGTCTTGAAGGTTTTTCTAACTTTTTTCCACACCCATTTTATCTGTGGAACATAGAACTGAACAGGATCTCAACAACTTTTTTTTTTTTCTTCTCATCACTGAGGATGTTAGTTCTCCTTTTCAGTCAGAGCTCATTCCTCTTCAGAACCTGGCAGTGATTTCTCCACTTTCATTTTAAAGATGCTTTTCCTGCTTCCTTTTGGAAGGAAGCTCAGTGACTTCTGAGCTGTAGGGTATATATTACAGTACGTGTTCATCCTAAACAGCTGGGAGTTAGTTACATGATGGCTTGCCCTATCATGACCTCAGTGCCTTCATTCTTGTTAGGAGTGGGGAATAATTTATACTGATGCTGAGAATTGGGACTTGTGTGTGTCTCCCCCGTTACCTCCTGCTGGTAGTTACTCAGTTACCTATCATTTTATGTTGATATTTTAGCAGCTGTAGTGCAGGAACTTAAGTGAAGTCTATGTGAAGAAGGATTTGGAGGTAATTAAAAGGAAGGCAATGCAGAAGAATGGGATAGGAATGAGAAGGAGGAGGTGGCAGCAGGGAAACTTCTCCTGGGTGGGAGCATGATAACATCACTTGATCTTGCTGAATGGATGCTCGGGTACTGATCCAACGTCTGAAGTGAATAAAACAGTTAAAGTTTTCTGTTGTTACTACAGAGATTCTGCTCCAGGCTTCTGCTCAAACCACATGTGGCTGGCTGCTAAGGTTCCTCTGCAATTTGAAAGCGGTCTGTGATCCCAAGCTTCAAGACAGACTTGTTGGCCAATATAGGAAAAGGGATTTTTGGCTTCTATGAGTGAGTTACCACAACAGTGATTTGAATTCCCAAACACTTTCTAGAATTTATCGCATGCTTATTCTAGAGGGATGACTTCTTTGTGCCTGGCCAATTTATAGCTCATACTGCAGATTTAGCATCACTTATTTTAAAACCAGGCACTTTCCTTAACAATAAATGTCTTTAGAAAATAATCACAGGGAAATGTTTGGGGGAGATAAAATATAATACCATGTTATCATTATTTTGTGGCATTTTCCTGCCGGTTTTATTTCTGTAATATAGTTTATTCCTTTTGTAAGTCTCTGGCAAACATAAATAGAGCGGAATCAACAGATCTAATTCAGTATAGTTCTTCCATAACTCAAATAATGCAAATTTAACCAATGCTAACTTACATTTATAACCATGTTTATATGTTTATATGCTTCTGTTTAGAATGAATAAACTAAAAAAAAAAAAAATCTAACTACTGCATCCATTTCAAGCCTCTACTAACTGTCTGAAACAAAGGAAGCATCTACACTGGTCACTTCTCACTTTTAGCATAAAGTTGGGTATTTTTGAGTGAATGATATATGCATTTTACAAGTAAGGCTGCTGGAAAAAGAAAGTAAAAAACTTGCTATTTAAAGCCAATAATACAGAAACACTCCTTCTCTGTAACTTATAATCGTTTGCAAATAACAGTTTCACCCTTATGTTACATTATGGTTTCTCACTGATAGGGTATGCTATTGGTGTAGAATTGTCTCTTAGAACAAAAATGAAATTAGAACTGTAATGACATGGATTTAATGGCACAGACTAATAACTTCTAGTGTATCCAAGAGTGGACGTTTGAGAAAGCATGACCTTGTAGCTGTTGCAGACCTGGATAGTCCTTGGACTGTCATGGACATTGCCTCTTGCTGTGTACTACTTGGGCCCAGCCTTTTCAAGACAGAGGTTGAAATTAGTAATGTGACACAGATCCACAGTGACTGACCACATAGGGAAGTATTCCTGGCTGCAACACCTTGCATGAGCTTGATTTCTGGGGAAAAGCCTGTGAAAGAAACTGCATGGACATCCTTTTATGACCAGCTATTTACAAAATGTGGCAATGGCTATGTCTGCATGATGGCTTAGACTCTTCCTGAACTTGAAGAGCCTTAAAATGCCTTGTGGCCACACAGGGCTATCCCTTGGTCTCTGCAAGTTTCATCCCACTGTTTCCACTCTTCCTGCCTGTGAACACAAGGCTGGCACCTGAGAGTGTTGAGCTGTGCTCCACAGAGCACCATGTTGGGTGTAAAATGTAGCCAGGATGGAATTCCTGAATAGGAGCTTCCCTGATCCATGCTGTGATTGTGTGGAGATCACTGAGGCAGAGTGCTGGTGCTGCTCTGTTCCCCATGGGCAAGCACTGCTCTCCACTGCTGTCCAGGAGCCCAGGGCAAGCATAGCCAGTGGAAGAGTGTGACTGAATCTGCATTTCATAAAATAAAACAGTAGAACAGTTTTGGAATCTGTTTTTTTAAAGATTATTATTATTTTCCTGTAGGGACTCTTTAATCCTAAAATTACTTGTATATACTTACATATTTTACCTTCTTTTAAAAGGTAAGTCATTGTGGAGGTATGAGTGGTGAGAAGGGTGCATCATCAATACTAGAGCATCCAGTATCTGCCACACGATCGGACTTAAGCAATATAAAATGTAAGGCTTAGAAACCAATTCATAGCGCTTGATTGAGAGTTCAAGCTGAATTTCTTAAAGGCATGTCCAAGCAGATGCAGTCAGTGTACTGATGTGTGGCTGCTATTTGTACTGGGGAGGAAAAGATAAACTTGAGTGAGTAGTCAGCATTTCAGCAAATCTCTTCACCTGTGAAATGTCATTGCTAAATATGCTTGCCAGTGCTCCCTTTGTAATCTTGCAAATATCAGACTGTTGAATTAGAAGGAAATTTTTTTGACTGAAGGAGAGGGAAGGAGAGACATTCTGGAGAAGGGCTTTCATGTTTTGTGACTTCATAACGTCCTGATCTACTCCTGGGAAAGGACACTGATACCAGGTATATTTTAAGACTGTTTTTTTACTGATTTTGTTTGTTGTTTTGGTGTGGGCTTTTTTTTTTTTTTTTTTTTTTTTTTCTGTTTTATTATTTCCTACTTCCGTACTCAAGAACTTTCCTCTCTGTTTTGCTTAAATCAAATTCTTGGGGATTTTGTTCTTTATGCTTCTTTATTTGAAGTAAACTGAAGAGGATCTGACAGCTTTGTGGTCAAAGACATACATTTTCCAAATGGAGGTGCATGTTAATAACTCCTTGAAGTGTCTGCAATGCTGGACAGGTTTGAGGGGATCAGGAGTGATGGTGCCTTTCTCATGGTGTAAGACTGACCAGTATCATCAAGTGTCGATCTCTGGGTGAAATGTTTCTGTGGTTGTTAAGCTGGATCTCTGTTGAGGAGTAGATGGTAGAGCGATCCCACAGTCATGCCAACTTGTTCTAGGCATCCAAAGAAGAGGTATTTTTTTCCTCTTAAGTGCTCGCAGCCTGTCTCAGTGGGAACTGGTGTGATTTCCACCCCCCACCTCCCAGTCCAGTAGTTGTGCAAAATTAGGTTAAGAGTGCAACTTCCATGCCTTAGCATCACTTAAAAGAAAGCTGGTGTCTAAGATCGGTTGCAAGGAAGCATGCTGTTAGCAGATGCTGCGTATGGCACTTGCATGGATCCAAGGTGCCTCTGGAGTCAGGCCTTGCAATCTCTCTGTAAACCTCTGCCTGCTGATAAAGCAATATTTGGAGCTCCAGGAGTCATGATGATTTTATTATGAAAGAGTAAATCAGAAGAAATGCAATTTCTCAACCTGCCCCCTGAAGCTCTAAGTGGGTAAAACACCTGTTTGTTTTTTTTTTTTTCCAGGGGGCCTGGCACTCAGTGGTCTTGAAATGTACAGGAAAAAAAACTGCCTTCCCTCCAGTTTTCTCAATGCTGACTGTTTTCAGTGGATATGACCCCCATTTCTGTTAAGGCAAGAGCAGACTATGTCCTTGTCTAAATGTGCAAGGTGAATGCTGGTTGCCAGTGCCTCCATTCCTTGTTACCATGTCAAGTCAAAGGACAGACTCTTGTTGGCAGAGAGGAGGTGGCTGCTTTTCCTAAAATGACATAGCACTATGTGTATCCATTCCCTTTGCAATGAAGACTGCTGAAGTGCTCTATTTACCAGTGACTTTTCATGGCAGCCTTATGTGGGGTTACCTGAGATTCTGTGGCGCTGTACTCTGTTCCTACTATAAAATCCATTATATCCATTTCGCTTTAATGCACATGGGTTGCTGAGGCAATCCACCTTACACAGAATTACATCCTTTTTTAGTTCAGAAACTTATATCACTGAGTGCAAAACTGCTTTGCACAACCTTGTTCACTGTATCTGAATAATAGACCAGAGACTGCTGTTCTTCAAGATCTTCAGTCATTTTTGCTGTGCAGGAAAATATTCTTATGCTTAGCATACTTCTCTGATGTCGTTAATTTATATCCTATTGAAATGAGGTATCAGAATGTGGGAAGTCATTTTGGGTGTGGCCTGATGGTTTCTGTAGGATTTCAGTATCTGGGAAGTTTCTTGGTATAGGGTGTGGTTTACTTTATCCATTCACTTTCATTTGTAAATAGATATTTGGCTTTTACGGCAAATGCATTCCAGTCTTAACTGGAAAATTTGATAGTAATATTCATAATAAAGGGTAGATATGCTTCCCAGATGGATTTTTGTAGTTCTTTCCTCGCCCTGTCTTTCATTCCACAAAATGACCTTATGTGACCCCCCTCTATTACTGTTTGGAAGCCAAAAATCAAAGCGAGGACTCTCTGATTCTCATTGTGACAGTATGTCTGCTTAGCCCAGCTCTGAGAATTCATTACTCTACTGTAAGCAAATGCTTCTTTTTCTGTTATTGATTTCTTATTTTTTTCCTCCAGTGAATGTACTTACTCAGCCTGTTTGCTGTCACTTTGAAATGTCAGAGATGCCATTTGGACATTACTTTGCAGGAAAACAATGACAGGTCAAGAAACTCATAGGTTTTAAAGGAGCAGAGCTCTAGTATAGTTCAATGTATCTCAATATCTAAATGACATCAGGTATCAAGTTAGACAAGGACATACATTTCACAGTAACAAAGATAAAACGGCTGAGCCAGCTTGTGCTTGCTGCTCAGGTATGTAACATCCTACCTACTTAAACATTTTTTACTCCATATTCAAGTTGAAGAATAGTTCATGGCATGAATATTAGCTGTTGTCAGTAAATCAGAAGCACTCTGAAAGTTATTACTGAAAATGTCTACTTCTGCTTTTTGACTAGGGTAGACCCACCTACCCCTATTAAGTTAATAAATATATGATAGGATCCTTACAAGGAAGGTATGGTAGTTGTAACTGTTCTCTGAAAATAAAGCATAGAATATGTAAGCTTACACAGCAAGAGATAGTAAGAAGAATTTGATATTCTCTAATCATTTTCACTTATTTCTACCAGGCTCCAAACAGCTTTAATTAGACTATTACAGTTATAGTATACAGTGGTACTGAAAATCCTGCTTTGTAGCTTGGGGGCAACCTTTGAATCTGCCACTAATTAAACATATGCAGTCTGATTGTGTACGCCTTGGGATCTGAATTTCATGGCTTTGATTTTTGGTATGGCAGAATAACACTGTCAGTGTAAATGGTGGTCAGTCTTGCAGTGGAGAAAGTAACTACGTGGGTCACTGGGGAACAGAGAACTGGGACTTAAATATTTCATTTTTCCCTGGAACTGGGAGTCTGTGTTACTCTGTCCCCAGGGTCCTCACCTTTGCCAACAGGATGGGGAAACCCTCCGAGATGCTGCAGACACTAGATGGTGCTTTCAGCCCGGCAGTGAGGAGCTGGGCAGGCAGCAGAAGGGCTTGAGAGGGTTGCAGAGGCAGCTCCCTGCCAGCCCCTGCTCCTGGAGCGGGGGTGTTGGAGGGTTACTGCAGTTTGCCACCGCTTTTAAAAACCCTGCTTAGTGTCCTGGGTTTTGGTAGAGTTTCCTCTGGTCCTCCCCTCCCTGTGAAGATGCTCCTAGCTGTTGTCTCTGTTTTCAGATGAGGATGGAGATTAAAGTTCACTCTGATCCTCTGAAGATGATCCTTCCAGTTTTTCTTGGGGTCCTGGGAGTGTTATCCCTCTAGAATAGTTGCCTGCTTTGTCTTCCTGATTTCTTCCACCTCTTAGATCACACTGGCTTTCTAGACAACTGGATGTAAGCTGATTTCTCTTAAAAGGCTTTTCACATCTTCGAATTGAAAATTTAAAATAGCTCAGGCTAGTTAAGAAAGTGTAATTCCAGTGGGCTTTGCTCCTCCACTGAGACCTGCTGCCCAGACAACACAGGTATGGCTTTGGCTGATGAAATGTTCATTGCAGGTAGTAAAATAATCAGTTATACTAACAGCTGCTTGTGGAAGAAAACAGTTTACAAAACTTATGTTCATCTATAGAAGGAAGAAAAACTATTAAAATTATAGGTGGGCTTGCAGCCTGCACACAGCAGCCTCCAGCTGCAAGTCTGTCATGAGTGACAGTGCAATGCACGATTTGGAGCAGTGATGACTCATTGTCAGTGACAGCAAATTAGTAACGCAACATTGTCAAGACTCCCTTTACTGATACCATAGGCTGTAGAAGCCCAAAATATGACAGCTTTCACTTTAGTACTAGCATATGGCTGTTGGTTCGCTTTCACCTCTTATTTTGAAAGGACTTGCCATGTGTGTTTGAGGCCATCAATCCTGGTTTAATTTTTAGAAACAGAAGTGAGCTATGAATGCAAAATTCATGTTTTGACCCCCAGTATGCAATGGCAAGCTGATGAGCATAGCCTTGGGAGAGGTGCATGAGGCTTTGCTATTCAAGCCAAGGACTGAGTGACTCTCGAGTGTTGTTTGAGAGTGCTAAGCTAGGAGCACCTTCTGGAAGAAACTGGTTTTCCAGAAGCTGATCAGCAATAACCTGCAGTAATTCAGGCCCCTCAAATGTGTTTGAAATCAGGTGCTAAAGTTGTTATCTTAAAAATCTCAGAGGTGCTGTTTTCATTTTTTAGTGTGTTTCAAAATTATAATTTTTTCTTTCTGCTCCCAAGCTCTGAATTAATTTGATGTGTGTTTCCTGAACTGGTTTGAAAGTGTTCTCAGCCTCTTCAGATCAGGTCTCACTTTCTCTGTTTTGTGAGAAAAGTCAACTGCTCAGGCTTGGAGTTTGAAATTTATACTGACTGGACAAGACTTACATTTTTGGAGAGCAGAAGAGTTTCTCTTGCTGAGTGACTTCTGGCACACACTGTGTGAGTTGTGAGCCAGCATAAAATGTCCTTTTGGTAAATACCTGAGCATAAAAATACATTTGTCCTACGTATTCACACTTACTGCAGTATTTTAATGAAAAGTAATATTAAGAATTATGACATGAAAGAATAAAAGGTGCTTCTAAACACGGACAGGTATTCCTGTACTTGTCACGTCACTTAGCTGTATCAAATAACTTCAAAAGTCTTTCAATGTCTTTAAAACCTTTTCTTTTTAACCTAAGACTAAAATAGGGAGTGAGTGCCACTGAGTGTCCAGATAGGGAGCAATTACGTATGTGAGTTGTTTCAAGAAGTGGGTGGGTGTAGCTCACAGTGCCTGTGAAGGGTTTGAAATCTGCAGCATTTGTCTCTGTGGCTGGGTGCAGACAGGTCACTGTGTGACACTAAACAGTGAAGCACAGCTTGGGATTGAAAGAGAGGACGTGTTTGTGCGCCTGGCCCCATGGCTTCTGCTCGCATGAAAATCCTTTTTAACCTTTTATTAACTACAGAAAAAGGAAAAAAAATTCAAGTGCTTGAAAGAAGAAGAAGAAGAGAATTTTTATTTGAGGCAGGAGGAGGGGAAAACTGGTTGACAGCTTTTTGAAGTCCTGGTATAAGTCTGACCTTTGCCTGCAGAGGCACTGAGAATAAAGTGAGCTGAAGTGCATGTTGCTATAAACTTATCTTGGTCTTCTGAGACCAAAACAAGAGAAACTGGTGAAAGAAGAGGGAGCAAAAGTATAAGGCAGAGGCAGAAAGTGGGGTTCCTGCCTGGGGCATGGACTCTTTGCCACTGCCTGCCTGCTGGTGGGGGGCCAGTGCTGCCAGTGTTCTCACCAGCCTCCCAAGACATCGCAGCAGTGGTGCTGCTCTGCCGGAGGCACTGCTCCAGGCTGTCCCTGCAACCACAGGTTTTCCTAGCCAGGGCAAGAGAGGCAGCCTTGGCCAGCTAAGCTGGTTTTTCATGAAGTTTAAAAGAGGAAATAGAGGAAGAAGGAAGGAATGAAGCAAGGAAGAATTGCTCCCCTGGAGGGCTGGAGTGACTGCACAAATATGTATCTCCTATGGCAAGTTATGCTGGAGGTCTGGTGGCAGCTAGTGGAGGTGGGATGGTTTCTGGGTCAGTCTCTGGACTGGCTATGCCATCTTTAATGATCGAGATAAGAGGATGTTGTAGTAAATCTTTGATTTGGGTGAGTAATGGAGTGGCAAACTGCTCCTCTAATTCCATCTGATCTCCTGAATGGTTTGGCACAGCCCTTCTTTTCCTCAAGCTTTAGTTTGTATTCCCCAAAAGACCCCCAAAAAGTGGGCTGAGCCCAGAAGTTGTTTTCGGTTAGCAATGAGGTCTAATATCAGATTCCTAAATTGTAGTCTCTGAATTTTCATTCTCTTGTATTTCATGTTTCTAGTAGCTATATTAATGTAATGGAGAAGTAAACCTTTTGTCTGCACTAATTTAGTGATCTAGTTTTCTTTACATAATTCTGCGGTGCTCACTTGTTAGAATTCTCTGTGATGCTCTAGGAAATAACTTTTGTTTTCAATGCTACAACTGCTACATTTTATTTTTGCAATGGTGGAATAGGTTTTGTTTAAACAAAACTGTTAATTCATCTCATTTACTCCTCACTTCCATCAATTTCTCCCTGTTGCATCTGGAGTTTAGTAACTCAATTTAGCTAAAAGTTGTCATTCAGAAAGCATGCTGTTTTCTGCTGCGGGTCTTAATTTGGATCATTCCTTCAGATAAGCTTTTTCCAGTGGATAATTACCCTCACTGTGAAAAATGCCTTATTTTTAATTTGAATAATCTGACTTAATTTGGCCTGTTGGGTTTTGTTGTATTTATTTCTTCTAGATGGAAAAAAACCCCTTAATACCGAGTATTATCCTTGAGAGGGACCATCTTGAAACTGGGTGGTAAGGGTTGTTATGGCCTGAGAAGTAGGGATGGGAGAGGAAGGCTGGAATGTGGGTGGTGAGGGCTTGTGCTCAGTGCAGTGCTGCACCCGAGGCTCCTGACTGGGAAGCAGGTGCAGTGTGTCACCTACAACGCAATGTCCACCCACTTTTGCCTTTTATTCCTGCCCACCATAATTAGTTTTCCTGTCAAAACTGTAGTAGGTAATAACCCAAATGTGCCTGAACTAGTGCTTATGCAAATATTGGCCTTCCAATAGATCAGTTCTCATCATAAGCTTTGTAGATACTTATATCGCACGGAAAATGGAGAGACTGACTCTTGTTACAGTGATTGATGTCTTAATTTTTCACTACTTAAACTTTCAGTGGGTGACCATGGTTTTTCCTTTGTGCTTGTGAAGAGATCTCTTACTAATAGCCATGCCTCATTTAGCCTCCTTCTGACTTTTCCTAATTATATGTGCAAAAATATCATGGCAGGTGATTGGTTAACTGAACTAAATTCAGTTTTTATTTTATCTAACTGAAAGACAGTTTTTATCGTGCTACTGATATCGCTGTGCTTGTTGCACTATATGCATATATGCATATTGCCACTTTGCTCTGCTGTGAAATAGAGATGATGTGTCATCCTTACGCTGGTCAAATATCTATTCACATCCTGTTGGAGACAAAAGGTGCTTTCTATCTTTTGGTAGGGACAAATGAATTTACTTTCTGAAATTAGGCTTAGATTTAAGTGCAGGTGAATTGTCCTGAGTATCTTAAAGTGTTGAACTAAGACTTCTAGAGCAGGTGGTTATAATCTCTGTAGGACCTGTGAAATCTGGAGATGTTTTCTTTTGTAAAGGGAATAAAACCTTCTGGAAAGTTCATTGCTGACTTTGAAGTGCTCCTCTGTGGCTCTGCCTGTGAGGGAGCTGCTCTGCAAGGCCGGGGATGAGCTGGGAGCCAAGGGAGCTGGTAGCAGGGTCCAGCAGCCCCAGACAAGGCAAGGGTATGAACTATGCTGGGGTTCATCCAGGGCATCAGCAGCAGGAGTGACAGGAGCAGCGGGGCGGGAAGGGGGAGGTGGATGACTACAGTGTAGGTTCAATCTCCCCATGGGACAGGGATGAAGACAGACAACAACACAGCTCAGGTGAGGAGTGGGGATGAAGCCTAAGCTTATCCAGAGCTTCTGCATTGTGGGCAAAGGTCTGGTTGGGGTCCCAGGCGAGGATGGTCAGGGTGATTGAGGACCTGCTTAGCGCACTCAGGGCTCTGACACTGTTTAGTTACGCTGTGTGGGTATGTGCATGTGTGTAGGGAAATGTTTTCATTAAGTCAATTATTTGTGATTGATTTTCTGATGGCATTTAAGAAAAGAAAGAGCTAGATAGACACAGACTCTTCCTGCGTGGGGGACATGTAGGTCTTACTGGCCAACTCCCAGGTACCACCTCATCCACCTCCCATTGGTCAGCTGCTGACTGCAGCCACTGAACTCCCTGGCTGGCACAGTGTCAGCCAGGTAGGTGCTGGCACTAGATAGGAAAAGAGATTCGGCATGAAGCTGTGTGAAAGCAATAGCATTTTGAGCAAAGTGCATCTCTGAATCTAGGAATATGGGTAGGAGAGGAAACAGTGTTTGATGTTGGGTGGAAAAAGGAGGGTGTATTCAGTGCAGAAATATTAATTTGGCTAGTAATTACAGTAGGTATATTTTGTACTGCTTCTTACCCTTTGATTTATTGTTTGCAATTACAAGCTGCAGTTAACAATTCCAGGTTATTTTGCATGCATGATTCGAAGCAGAGCAATGGGCTCGCCTTTGTGGAGTCTGATAGAATAGGTAATTATTTGGGTCATCCATATTTGAAAGAAAAAGTACAGGCAAGGAAGGAACAAAGCCATTTTGGTTATCACTAACACAATGTAATCCCTTCTGCAAATAATTACTGGTTTCCACCTACTTCTCTTGGGGCTTAAACTAATTGCTGTGTTAGCAGACTACAGGCTGAGTTCAAAAGGCTAGTGCTTATGCAGCTGGTTCTGGAGGGAGGGAGTAACAAGAGAACGCAAAGATAATGAAAAGGAAGGAATTTTGGGATTATATTGCCACAAACACTTGTCATGAGTGATTTTGGTCGATTCTCAAATGAATGGCTCTTGCAGATTATTGTTAGCTTCCTTTTTTGGTTTGTCAGCCATTTTCAGCAACCAGTATAGTGTTGCTTCTTGCTGCCCTTTTGCATAGTCACTGCCAGACAGGTTACTTCTTATTTCCAGCTCCCCAATAAATATCTGCTGAGCCTTAGGGACATTCTAAAATTTTACAGGGGCATTGCCAATTTGTGAAGCAGGGAATAAGCACCAAGTTTTGCTGTTGAAGGGACAATGTATGCTGCAAAAGCAGGGAGCAGAGAAAATGTGCAGCAGAAGCAGCAAAGATCCAAAGATGAGCATATGGCATAAAATACACTAGCCTTAGCTGATGAAACTCTCTGCAGCATGGTTATGCTGAAGGTTTCGGGATGCAGGGAATAACAATATGCATATAGGGCACTCTGATTCAGTGTCACATCCACACTTGACAAGCAGGGTAAATGTTCCTCAAGAATCCAGCACTACCTCCGTAGTCATGAAGGGCTTTGTTTGGAAATGGTAATGCACCACCAACATGGATCAACAGCTGTGCACGCTTTAATTTAAATTAATCTGGGAAAGAGTAGAATACTGTGGTAACTTGGGAGCTATTTTGGGCTCTTGGATAAACATCATTTAGACTTGTGTAAATTTGTAGGGGTTATTCTGACAAAAGTACTATTTACCCAAGTTAATATGTGCTTTATTTTGGTGCGTGCTCTATATGTATTTGATCAGTCTGCATACTGTTTACTTAAACTGTAACTCTAATGCTTGCAAGACATCTAGACCACTGGATATAGTATATTTTTAGTTTGATCTCTGACTCGGATTTAAGACAGACAGTGCTAATGGGTTGAAATCATCTAACATTAGTAATTTTGAGTGACAGATTGCCTGACCTATTTCTCCCTAGAGTCAGAACAGTCATACAGGAGAAGCTTCTTAGATGTTTAATCCATTGGGTTAGGGACTCTCTGCTGAGGGAGAGAAGTAAATATGCCTGGGGTAATGGTTTCCTTCTTTTAAAATATGCTATTTGATAGGTGCTTGTGATACTGACCCTCACATACACATTAAAAAGCCTGTGCTAATATTTCTGATGGGTGCTGCTCTTTTGCTCTATTTTCCTTGAAGTACATTTCCTAGTGGTGGCCATTGGATTCCCCTGAGAGTCAGGAGTAGTGTCTTTAATATCCAATAAATATTCTTGGCAGTATAAAACTTACTAGAGTCATCCATCTTGCAAGACAATCTTGACAAGCCATGCATGAATATAGGTTAGTAATTATTAATTACAGGTCAGAAAGAGGTGGGAAATAATGGAGAAAAATCACACTTTCTATTTTGGTTCTGGGGTTTTTTGTGTGTATGCCAGTGAATGGGAGAATAAGGGACACCAGAATAGTCCTGGTGTGTGGTGTCCTTTACCCTGCCCCACGCCTCACTACTCATCCCTTTTATCTATAGAAAAGGACATTATTTTTTCTTCCAAATAACGTTGGAAAGTTTCATTTTTGTCCTGGTTTTGCAAGAAGTTGTTGGAGAAATGCTTAGCAATTTCTGGTTAAACTAAATTGTTTTCATTTAGCCCAAATTCCTTGAGACTCCTTCTTCACCCAGCTGCTAATTTCAGAGCTTTCTTGTCCTTGTCCCTCTCAGCTAGTCCCATTTGTTTGTTTTTCTGCATCTGTTCCTCTTTTTGTTGGTTAAACTAATTTTGGACTGATTGCGATGGGACTAGAATGAGGGTTGGTAGTCAATGCCATAGACGAGTCTTCCTTTGAATGACTCTGCTTTGTATAATTTATTGCTTTTCCAGTGCTGTGTGCATGAGAGAGATGAAAAAGAAATGCTCTGTGGACTGCTTCATTGCTCGGTTTGCAATAAGAATTCAGTTCAAAAGGAAAAGGTATAGTCAACCTATGGCTAAAGCATCCGGTATTAGCAGGTGATGACACGTAAGGAATCAGCAAATGTTCATCTACCATTATTAGCAGGTATTAATTAATACCATTTTAAGCATTCATATCTTTACTTATTCCCTCTATCAACACGATCAGACAAATCGCAGTAGATCTTACTGTTCCTTCTTAAGGTTGTGTCAACCTCCAGAGATGAGACTCCAAAGGTACGTTCTCTTCCAGGAAGCAATCATATTAAAAATAACCATCAGAGTTGCCTCTTAATGAGCTTTGCTGTTGTTGACACAGTGGCTGGCACTCTGGTTTCTCAGAGCATAACACTGCGAGAGGTTGTTCTTGTATGAGATGTGATGGCAGTCTTTCACAAACTGGGAAACCCTGCACTGCCTCACACTGCGCTAAATTATTGTAACACCTTTCTGATGATCAGTATGACTTCACGCTCACCGCTGATAATGCCTATGTGGGGTTTGCAAGCCCTGTGAAGACAATGCTGAGTAAGAGATACCAAACACAGGAAAAGAGTCAAATGTAAGCCAGTGTCAGTTAAACAACAGGACAAATATCACCCTGACAACTCTTTTGCTCTTGAGAAAGCAAAACAGTCACTTAACTGTGTAGCTGTCAAGTAATGAACTAAATAGCTACCAAAATAATTCTGTAGTCTTCTGAGCCTCAGCAGAGAGTATGACATTCCGTACTGAAGCAATTAGGCCCTGTTGCACTGAACTGTGCCATTAGGCACTGAAACATGAGGCTGGTGAACACATCTGATGCCTTGCTCTGGCTGGTGAGGGGAAGAGCACACAGCGAATGTGGAGGCAGGAATGCTCTGGCTATGGGCTGTTGGTCAGATGCCACAGCTGTATTTCTATGGTGTTGATAGGGCTTCAGCTGCCTGTGAACCCCAGCTTTGAGGCAGACTGGGATGGTGGAATAGCTGCTTTGAAGTAACTTCTTTAATTCTTGCTTTAAAACATCATGTTACTTGGTCATATACTCTGCACGTAATATGACTGTCTGGTTGCTTATACCGTTCTCCTGGATCTGAGTGGCTTTTTATAAAAACTAGCTCTTCAGACTGTGAAATAAATGTGAAACAAGGCATTATCCTGTTTCTAGTACTTCAGGCAGGCTGAAAGGTCCTGTTTATTTTATCTCTGTGGCCCCAATGATACTGCTAGACGTACAAAGCCATTAGACTTTTGATCCACAGTCTTTCCAGAAGAAAAACCAGGTTGAAGGACCCCCTTTATTGGATACACAGCCAGATACCAGGGTCAAGCTGCTACTTACGGTCAATTTTTCTTGAATAAAATATTCCCTCTTTTAGATTTAGAGTTAATTCAGCCTGCGCCCAGGGGTGCCCTTCTCCATCCCTTGTGAGTTAAGTGTTCTTTATCCTTCTTCCTTGAGAATATCCACCAAAGCTTCGCATTCCCTGTGCTCTCAAACCCTTGAGTCTCTCCTAGCAACTTTTGAAGGTGCAGAACTGCCACATTTCCTTGTAATTTTGAAAAATATTAATAGGGACCATCAAGGATATCTTCTGATCTCCAGGTGGGTACAGATGGGTGAAAGTGATGGGTAACCATCTTTCAGGTGGATGGGTCATGCTGGAGGTGTTTCCATGTTGCAGAGAAGACAATGGGAGGCTGTTACCCAGGGTTTGATACCAGTATGCTGATAAACACAGGCTGATAAACATAGTCTTTTAGCAGAACAAATTAGCTCCCCTATATCAGCCAGGCTGAAATGGCTGTGGTGCTGTGCTTGGCTAACCCAAGCCTGCTTCTCCTCTCTGAGAGAAAGATTTCAATGTGGTGGGCAAGAATAGGGGCGAGGCGGGCAGGAGGCCAGCATGGAGGAGTAGTGCGTGGTGGTGTGGGAAGGGGTTGCGCTGTGGTTTGGGGCATTGCTGCCGTAACAACCTCGTGGCGCTCCCCAGTGCTGCTTGGGCCACGTTGTCCTTAGCTGAGTGCACTCCTGGCTCAAGAGTTGCCCTCTACAGATGAGCAGGTGCAGAGATGCTGACTATTCTTCTGCCAGGGCCGTACAGGGCTTATACCTCTGTGAAGGTAAGAGAGCTCTTGGATTATGAATGCAGTTGGTGATTTTCCTCAAACTTTGTGTTAGAGTGTGGTTTTCCTATTCTAGTGTCCCTAAAGCATGGTGTCAGGAAATTTAGTGTTTTCAATCGGTACTTACTTGGTTCTTTTTCCATCCTTCTTATAACTTAACAGCAATATATGTGTATATTTACTTCTTTAAAGATACCTCTTACGGGGTGAGACCCAAACCTGTTTCATGCTATTTAATCTTATTGTTTCATAGGATGATATGAAAGGCCACACAGCTTCTTGTAAATAAGATTAGGTGGAAACAAATATGGAGATAGAAATATTCTGAATTTCAGACTCTTTCTGACTCAAACTTAATTTATAAATCTGTTCTTGCTAATGGCATAGACATTGACAGCTCTGTATTTTAATTATATTAATTTAGTATAGTTTGTCTACATTTATAGCTGAAACTATCAAGCCCCAAATGGAGCTAAATGCCTGTCGTGTGAAATTTGTAATTTATTTAATTACAAGTTTTCTTTAACCTTAACCTGGGCTTCTGCCTGCAGTTTTATCTGTTTTTATACCAGTTCTGATTAGTAGTTCAGCTTGTCATTTGTATAATACTGTCAATTATCTTTTCTTCTTGAAAGCAGTCAGGCAATAAATCAAGTTTCTTTTGCTTGTCGAGAAATAGATTAACTAAAGGTTTCTTTAGCATAGAAATTCTTTATTTTAAGAATTTACATATATTGCCCTTGGTATACCTCAGCCTTTGCTTTATTGTCCCTCTTGAAAGCAAAGTGAAACCACTGTGAATCAGATTTTCAAATCTAATGTATTTGAGGAAACTAGTGGGAGCGATGTGCTCAGAAATATAATAGCTGTTTTGATGTTTTAATATGTCATTAAATACAGAATAATTAAAGTGTAATTCAAGTAATTATCAAGATTAGGTAGTCCAAGTCCAGAAACGATTTTTTTGGGGGGGGGGGGGGGGCGTGGCGGGGAGAGAGATGGAGGGTATGGGAGGGAAGCTATGCTGATGTGAATGACAGTGGGAGGCTGGCATTTGTTAGAGATCTAAATGTGGGATTTAAAATGATCTAAAGGGACAAACTTTTGTGTATTCTCTACTTATACACAAACTGTATTATACATATTATAACCGTGTCCTGGTGACAGCACAACAAAAAATAATGGGTTTTTCAGATGATGTGGATTACACAGAACAGCATATTATGTTGTCATGATTCCTATTTTTTTCTTCCTATGTCCTAACACCACATTTCCCAATCCACTGCCACCTGTGTTTTTGCAGGACTTTACCTAGGAGGCTGAGGGAGACTTTGGAAAAGGCGGAACATGACCTGAATGGCAGGTGCACAGAATTTTAAATAAACTGATGAGGCAAGGTGGAAATCTGGCTCACGATGGCTATTACCCAGGTAAGATGCAGCTTTGCTCTGGTCAAAAGTTTGGGCAGTGCCAGCTGAGTGCAAAAGGTGGGAAATGATGGCTAAAGGGTCTGGAGCTGGATCAGAGGCAGAAGGTAGGAAGCATCCCAGAGAGAGGAGTGAGGGCTCTGGGTCAAACAACAAGATGAATTTGGGAGCTTGAGCTGCTAGGGGTTGGCTGGAAAGAGCTTGGGAAGAAAGAGCAGACAAGGTTTACCTTTTTCTGTGTTTACCTGGCTGTTGGGGCGTGGTGTTGAAAAGCTGTGAAACAGGCAGTGAAGGAATGGAGTTGTGGATGCAGAGGATAGTTTGGGAAAGTTGCAGAAGTGTGGACAATATCCCTGCTCTAGTTTAAGCTAGGTACTGGAGTGCTAAACCGAATTTCAGATCAGCTTAAGAGGTGCTTAAATGCTATGTGTGGCCACCACATTTTCCACTCCTACAGGATAGTCTGAGGCTCCTGGGAAACCTTTCAAATCCAAGAGCTGTGAACTAAACACTGAGAACAAATTATAAGCAGCAGTTGTTTGGAGTCTATTTTGGAAACCTTTTGTAATCTCAATGGTCCCATTGCAGCATTTAAACTTAGTCGACAGCCTGTGATATAGCTTCTCTGTCCTTGTGCACTCGTGCCAACACAGGAGGTCTCTGTCCTTCTCAGACCAAACTAGCTGTTGTCTAAGAGCATGTGTACAGACATACTGGTTTCAAACAGCACTGCAGCTCTGTGCACAGTCTTCCTTATGTCCTGCCAAAATTCCCGCTTTGGTGGCGTCATTCTTCCTTCCGTGACTGCTGGAGGTTGCTGGGGATGCAGCATCTTCCTGGGCATCCTCCCGCAAAAGCCTCTAGCCCCTCTAGCAGAGGCTTGTGAGGATGTTAAATAAGATGACACATCTCTGTCCCAGCTGGATCAATATTTGATTTGCTTTTAGGTCTGCCTGTCACAGAAGAACAAGTAGATAAATGATGTGAATTTCTGAGGAATATTCACAATACCAGCTGCCAAGGATGTCACTTCTAAACACAGCATCTGCTTGAGTGCGATGTCTCTCTTGGAGACCTCTGAGGTGTAGGATGTGTGCCTGGGCTGGTGGGAGCCCCTGGTTACTAAGTGCACATTTCCAGTAAATGAGTGATACCTTCAGGGCATTGTAGAGCAGGTGGAGATAGGGTTTTTCATCTGGGAAATTTAGCTGCGGTCTGTAAATAAATAAAAAAAAATCCTCACAGGAAAAGTAAAACAAATGACTGCTAAGGCTGCATCTGCTTTCACTGATAATTTGCAAGATAGTAGACCTTCTGTGGGGGGGAAAAAAGTCCTTAAAGAAGTCTGTGATGCTGGACTATAGTGCTTCAAGTCATTTAGGTTGGTCTTCAAAAGTGATATGGTGGGTTTGTTGTTTTGGTTTGTTGTGTGGGGTTTTGGTTGTGGTTTTTTTTTTGTTTGGTTTTTTTGTTTGTTTTTTCCAGTATCACTATAATATTCTGTTGGTGAGGCTACTTTGAGCTGTTTCTTACTGCTCGCTTGATCTTTTCTCTATGGAGAAGGTTTCCTGAGCTGGGGGATGGGAAGCACGGGCTTGCCCAGAGCTTTCTGAGCGCAGTGGGAAGCCCCATGTTGAGTTTGGTGTGTGTGAGGTGATGAGCAAGGGCAAACCGTGGCAGGGTGCCCGAACAGCCACATCTCTGCCTGCTGATGGGTGCTTCTTTGCCGAAGGGCCTCTGCTCCCAAAACCAGCTTCTCCTTCAGTTTTTTTTTCCCCCACTAAGAGCCCAGAGATGTGACTCCCCATCTCACTGAGCAGTTATAAGGAGTGGAAGCCTCTTATACCTAGTGTCAGACCAAAGAGCTGCTAGGAACAGGGGAGAGGTGGGTGGCAGGCAGGCAGACAAGGGACAGGGAGACGTAGGATTTACTTGCCTGTTCATCCTTGGTAGGCTGCTGTTGCGTGAAGTTTAGATTATGAGTGTACAGATTTATATGGACACCTACACCTTAGAAGCTGCCTGACAGCCTGTTTACCTTTAGTCCCCTGATGTGGTTGTGTGTCACATTAAACCAATGGCATTTTGGCTGGAAAATGCCCCAAACATGCAACTACATTTTTATCTCCCTGCTTAGGAAATGTGAATCAATTTGAATTTGAAATCCGGGAAGACTCATCTGCATTTACCCTGACAGGTGACATACAGTGTTGCTTGAAATAGACTTCATGATGAATAAAATGTGTTCAGAAAGGAGTAGATCACCATCTGGTTTGATTTTTGGGGTCTGACATATATTCCAAGCGGAAAGTGGATTATGTCCTTTAGGTTTGATACCTTGATTATATCTGTGTAGCAAGGTGAGCTCTGAACTTCTGGCCAGCTTGTGCTGAATTGCGCTCTCCTGACCTTCATCTGCACTAGCAAATGAATACAGGAGGAAAAAAATACTAATAGAAAAGAACCAAGCCTGGAATAGCTGTAGGGGAAGGAATTTTAAATGATGGCATGGGCACTATGCATTTGCAATTGAGTTTACTGCAAACCTGTTTAACTCAGAAATGCTGTCCTTTCATATCGAACACTCTGCAGTTACAGTGTTTCTGATGACCCAACTGCCTATATGTCACCTCTCTATCAAAGAGCTAAAGGTGATTTCAGATTGAGGTTAGCTCTGCCAGCTTCTGCCTAAAAGTGTAATAGACTTATCTGTGGAACTTGCATTTAGTTATTTTCTTCTAGACGATTTAGGGCTTGATCCTGACTGAGTAGGGGGAAAAAGAGAAATGTCTCCTCCTTGCTGTATCTCTACATGCAAGGAGGATGATCTTCTATTGGAGCAAGCCGCTCGCTGCTCTAGTTTCTTTCTGCAGCCAATGTGTGGGGCAGGATATTTGCAGGACTGCAGTTAGGATATTGAAGCTGGTTTGGTTTTGCTCGCTGTGGGGAGCGATCACTGCTGCTACTGTGCAGCCACAGCATCCAAAGCCCCAGAGTAAGCAGAGGAAGCTTATTCTTCCATGTGTCTTTGCAGTGCCTTGTGCCCAAGAGCAGCAAGGACTGGCTGCTGTACAAGGGGAGATGACCTGGGAGCTCATTGCAGGCTGCAAACCAAGCAGGGCAGAGCTGGGGGTGGCCACCAGGTTCAGCCAAGAGTCCAGATTACCAGGGAAGTCACTGGTGATGAGGCAAGCCCAAGGTTGAGATGGGAAGCCAGGTCTGCAGGCTGGAGTCCAGATCAATGGGGTACCTGCTCGGGCACAGGGATGGTTGCAATGCTGGTGCACTGTGGCTCAGGTGGGGATCAAGGACACGAGCCTCGGTGTTAGAGCACTTCCCAAGCAAAATGGGGAGAAAACCAGCTGGGGCATTGCCCAGCAATTTCCACGCAACAGCTTTTACCAGGGAGCTGGTCTTGGGCAGTGAGCTGAGCCAGGAATGTCAGGCTGTGCAGCTCTTGCATCTGTCCCAAAGGGATGTACCTTTTAAATAAATCCTTAATAGATCTATTTACTGTTTTCATGTCTCTGTGTTCAGTCTACTTCCTTACAGTTAGCTGATACATGTAATAAAGGTAGTAGTAGTGCTTGTGAGGGTTTATTTGATCCTGGGTCCCATAATTTTTTCCTTACTGCTGCACATCAGCTCTACTTAGTTGTCAAAGAACCACAGTGTACTGCTCTGTATGACAGAGGCAGAGGTTTCTTCTTGAAAACAGGTGACTTTTATACCCAGCAGGCTAATTTGTTATGCATTCCTGGAAAACAGTATGTAAAAAAAGGGAACAAACTTCTGCTTATTTTTGTCTGTGTACACATGAAAGCATTTGTATTTTTTGTCTTTCAAGCATAAAAACAAGAGTAAACTACTTACAGGCTTACCTGGAAGTCTGTAGCTATTAGACATTGATTAGTGTTCCATTTACTTATTTTATTCTTTTTGAGAAATCATTTTATCTTACTGGGACATCAGTTTTGGAGTAATTTCTTGACTCTGAAACTACTATTCCTCTCTTTCAGGCACATTCATTGCATATATCTGATATTTTCAGAGAACTCGTAATTGTTAGAAAAGCAGACAGTGTAATTTGCTCAGCATTGTATTTTTCTTTGCCATTTTTTTTCTTGTAACTGCTAATTATTACGCTACTTGAAGCAATTATTTAAGTGTTTCTTTCCATTCCTAGCTGGCTGACTTCTTGTGCAGCTTGTTCATTTAGGTACAGAAATTCCACCAAACCTGGTGGAGAGTCTCCTGCTCTCACAAACTGCCTGTCCTCTTATTCACATGGTATAAATGGCTCACTTCTTTGTGACTGTAGCATGGATGAAATCACTGGGGAGAGTCTCTCAGAGGGGGGAAAATGGGCCTGCTCTATAGCAGAAAGTAACATACCTCCTCTAAATTGCTAGAAAGCAAATTAGAGAAAACTGGAAACAACTTTGCTGAACTTTTTTTCCCCCCTGATTCCTTATAATTGTTCTTTGCATAGAACAACCTCCTCAACAGTCTACATTAAGAGTTGATACCTCCTATACCCTGCGTTCTTCGCAGTAAACATTTGAGATTAATGTCAGTTAGCATCTGTTTAGGAGCTAGAGACATTATTCCAGCTGCCTCAGGGACAAGCATGAACACAGAGACCAACCCCTCTGGGGTCTCTTGCAGCTGCATGGGGCTTGTTGTGAGCTCAGCTGGTCCTCAGGGAGAGGAAAATGAAGAGACAGACATCAGGAGCTCTACCCTTTGATTCTCAATAGCCTTTCCAGGGCATCTTTCAGGTATATCCTGGGCGTGATGATTCTCTAACTGCTGATGAGATTTTCTTGGCTTCCCAACTTCCGGTGACTGCCAGAGACATTTGCTGAGATCCTGCCCTCATCTGTGTTCTTTTTATTTCCTCATTCCTCTTTCATCACCACTTTGTTGCCTCACCCTCCAAAAACCTAGCTATATCGTTTATGGTTGAGCCTCTGAGAACGTCACTTCTTTGTATACATGCTTATAGCTTCTATATACTAACTATATAGTATGTAATATTAATTATATAGTATTATATTAGTATAATTATGTAGTATGTAATACCGTGTAGAAGGTATAAGCATTCACACAAAGAGGTTATGTTCTTTGGGCCTGTTCTTTGGTTTTAGACTTCTGTTATGATATGGCTTTATTCGAAGCTCCTCATACAGATATTTGTAGGAATAGACACTTTTTTCCCCATTCTCTGTTTCACTGCAGGGAGAAGTGATTGAGAACCCTGTTCAGAGCCAAGGTTTGAACCTGTGTTTAGTAGGTAAGAGTGGTGTGGGTAGTTTCTTCTGTAAGTGTGAAAGGCATCTGTCCCAGTCTGAGCCATGTGGTAATAAAAATGAGTGTAAAACTGTGATGTGCAATAAGGTGTCCATTGCATTATTTTGTTGTCTAGTGCCTTTCCCAAACCTCTTGGTGATGTCTCACTGCTAGTAGGAGGCTGCTTGATGACTTCATCTTGGAAATATCCATGCTAGCCACCTCAAGAAGAAAGTTCTAGCCTAATAGAAATTGTAAGTAAAACACACACACAAAAAGAGTCTTCTTCCACTTTTGTTGTTTTTGCTCCCCATTTTGATAGAACAAGTTATGCCACCCTGAACCAACCATTTGGTAACGAGAAAGCATATAGAGACCTCTCAAGTTTCATAACAGCTGAGACATATCTAGCATGGTTTTAAGTAGATTTTGAAGTGCCTGTTGCAGTCTGGGTGTGGCAGCATGAAGCTCTAGGCAGGCTGGTTGGATATTTATCTTGGATAGTTTTTGCAGCTCACGCTGAACCCTGTGATGCATGGCTAGGATGCTGATTTTTGGATAGATTTCCACTGAACTTGCAATATTTTCTTGCAGTGTAAAATTGCTCGCCATTAGCTTGTCTTGTTTTCCTAAATGTCTGTAACTTTGGATTTTAGGTGCAGTAGTCTCAGGAAACACAAATCACAAAGTCTTCCCTTGTTTTTTTCTTTTCTTGACTTAAGAGTTTTCTAAGAGTTGAAACTATACGCTCATCTGAAGAGTTGGCATACCTGCCCACTGTGACAAAGGATAGTTATGGGTTAATCTGTAGCCAGTTTGGTAAGTGATACTGTATTGATCCAGCAACACAATGATGTACATATTTTTCTTCCTTTGCTTGAGTAACCATTAGTCCTATTATTACTTTACCTGTGTATTCTGCCCTACCAGTGTATCATGAGAAAAAACATAAAGCATGATCTAGCATAAGCACTTGAGTATATTGTTTGTTTACTCATCTAAAAAATCATTCAGAATTTGCAGTATTTGCTTTGAAATTAGAAGCTGATTTTAATAAGTATCTCTTGCACAGAGAGTAGAATTGAAAATATTTTGTATTGACTATCCTGAAAGAGAATTCGTCACCCATGTCTCCAAGGTAAAGAGGTTATACAATTAAGGGGAGTAGACAGTGAAGCTCAGGCTGTCGTATGGTAATTTATTAGTAAGTGCAGAAGTGAACAACAAAAGCCACTGGAACCCTCTTTCATGGAAAATGTACAACACCTGAGAGACAAATGCTGACCAAAGAGATTATTTTCTGTTCTGTTAATGGGAGGCCCTTAGGATAATCCATGGATGTCTTCAAGACACTAAAAAAAAATCTTCATGCCAGTTTCCCTTCTAATTTTTAAAAATAGATTGATTTTATCTTTCCCTAAATGACTGCTTCATTGCAGCAGAAGGAGTTGCACAGTGTTATACTTAATGTCTTTGAGTAAAAAATGGGGTTTGTTGTCACAGCAGTGAATTGTAAAGATCCACATGGAAATGCCTTTACAGTGAGTCAAATATTTGTTGGAAATTACTGATTGTTTTCTCTGATACTATTTATGACGGTCATATAATGAAAGTGGGCAAAAAATAATTTTTAGAGATTAAATAAAAGTTGGCAGTTAGTTGATCTCTGTGTGACCCACACCAGACAGGACTTGGACACAGGGCTATTTAATGTCTTGCACAAGGCTGTCCTGCCGAGCTTGAAGCCAGTGTGAACAGTACGGTGTCAAGTATGGAATAACCATGCTATGCGTTGTGCTACCTCCTGCATGCTACCTTGCAGCATTTCTCAGGGAACTCCTGAGAAGGTGCTGCCTCATACTCTTAGCATCAGAAGATACCCCTAGGACAGATATGGGTGCTCCTAACACTGCACCTTTTCCTGGAGGTTCTGGGAGAGGCACAAATACTGCAAAATGGAAAAAGGTAGCAGAGAGTTAAGGCTGTTCCATAAATGGTTAATCAAATTAGGTTTGTAAGAGGAGCAGGTAAGAGAGTTTCTTCCACATCAAGGTGAATAATGTGAATTTTGCTCTGTGTGTGCAGATTTAATTAAATGGTGACTCACTTCTTCTCTGCCGAGAATGGGTCCCTCTCCAAACACATGCTGGGATAGAGATCTGTGGGTAGCCAGTATCACAGTATCACCAATCAGCTGAAAAAAATGGTTAAGTATAACATTAGTGTCCAAGTATAGTATTAGTGTCCATGGATTTGACACACTCCTGGTTATGATCGTGTTTTATGAGTCAAGAACTGGAGCTCCTGCTCTGGTGAGTGACCTGTTTGCTTGGTGGTGGTCTCTCCACTCCTTTGACTGATTGGGTTGGTTGGTTTGTTTGTTTTTAAAAACAACAAATCATTCTCCAAAGGATGCTCTTGCGCACATAACATGTAAAGTGCAAGCAAACTGTAAAACACAGTTTTATTGCATAACCTGAAAATCTGTGCTAGTGTCCTCTGTGTTTGGCACATATTGTTGCCTAACCCCAACACCTTGAACCACTCAGCACCTGGAGAAAATACTGCCAAGGCAGCTGGAGAGGAGCCCTGACCGCCTCAACCAAAATCCTGTCAAGTACCTCTAATAACAAACTGATCAACCATCACAGTTTAGGCATTTGTATTGAAATGAACTAGTGACATCACAGATGAATGAACAAGTTTTGAGGATTTCTTGATTTATGTATTTGGCTGCGTATTTTAAGCAGGAGCCTTTATCTCACATTTGAGTTGCCTCTAAACAGCACTATTTCTTATCCTGCATTTACTGTAATCTAATTAATGTAGGAATTTCTTACATACAAGGTAACTGAAATCTCACTTCTGTCCTTACTGACTTTGTAGATCTACTTAGACAGGCGTAGATTTGTTGTACTTGTGGATATGACTGTATATTTCAGTGATGACAATTCTCACTATAAATGTTGGAAGTTCCTGCAGCTCTGAGCTCTGCTAAACAGGCTTGAAGTCATCTTATTGATGTAGTCAACCACCGATACGGCTAGCATGAAGCTTTTGTCAGAAATGTGAAAACATGCTTGCTTCTTGCACTATGGTGTAAATGTCATGCTCCACTCAGGATGTTGCTCATGGTATGGCAGTACTAATTATGTAACATAAAGATAGCTCTCACTTAAGCTGTGTGGTATCATTGTACCTTTAACTAAGCAGAAACAGAATTTGGTTTTAATTTTGTCAGTTTAGACGAAGCTGAGCCTGCAAGCACCTTCTGACACCCACATTATCTACAGGTGCTGACTAGTGTCCACGTAGCTTTGCTCACTTGCTTAGAAAACAACAGTGTCAACATATGAAGACTTCAGGGGATGTTGACTGTGAGGCTTTTTTTTGGTGTACTTTTTCATTTGAATATAGTGCTATATGAGCAGAGATCTGCTTTCTAGGAATGTGTTTCTGCAGAGCTCTTGTTATGCCTTGGGACTTCTCATGACCTCATCATGCCTTTGCAACTAGATCGTTCCCTCTGATAAGGTGCAAATAGCAAAATGATTGAGAGCTCTGCAGGACAAAAATACATATTTTTGTCTCCAACAAATAAAAAAAAGGTGAAGAGGGGAGAGATCTGAAATTGCTCTCAAGCTTAACCTTTTCTTTATGATTTTTTTAAAATCATTTGCTTCCATGTTTTAAACAGAAGTTTCTTTACAATTTTTACAATTTTGGAGGGGAGGAAAGAAGAAGGCTTAAAAGTTTTCTTTCAGGAAGACACTTTCATTGGATGTCATTACCTGATTCTGGGGGAAAAGTTGGCAAGAGGTGTCTGTGATTAAAACAGCAATTCTTGCAAGGCAGTATTGATTCCCTTCTCTTCCCTACCTTCTCCTTCACTGCTTTCCTATTCCCCTTTTATAGAATGAACTGAAGCTGTTGGCAGATATGGGGTGTGAACCTTCAAGAGCTCCAGTCCACCAATTTCCTCCCTCCTCCCTGAACCCTGAGACCTCCACTCCGCAGGGTGCAGGTCTACAGATACCCTGAAGTTAAGGAGTGAGGTGTTTATTTAATAAATGGGCTATAGCTATCAGGAGTTGTGTGGTAAAGTATTAACTTGCTCCCATGTTGTTGGTGGAGGAACTTCTGCTCAGAGGTAGCAATGGTGAGAACTGACCAGAAGAAGCAGCAACAAAAAACCCCCAAAACCCAATAAAAAAAAAATCTTCCAGAATACTAAACACTGCAGTTCTGGCTCTTTTTAATTAAATATTATTTGAGTTAAAAAGTAAGTTTTCTTGACAGACAGTAGTTCATGAAAATGTCATAATGCCTCAAAGTGGAGCTTGATTCTCTGTTGATTTGGGTGAATGTTTTTTTGAGTCATATCTGAGTTCAACCTCTAAAATGTGTTTTCAAGAGGTGGGGAGGGGATGGAAGCAGGAACAGAGGATGTGGGTTGGAATAGGAGGCTAGCTGGAATTTGAGGATAGGGATTGAGGACAGCCACACATGTCCTTTATGTGAACTCCTATGCATCTGTTGAGTGAGGGCTGGGCTGGTCCCTGTATGCCTTGGGACTGGGTGTATTTTGAGTGTTGAATGGGGTTGGGATTATGTGGATGCTGTACCCTTACTCCTTGGAAACACCATCCTACTGCCCAGAGCAAGAACGTCCTCTCCTCTGCACCATGGGATTAGCTTAATAGCAGTTTTATTTCACCTCCTTAGAACACAGCCCCTCTGGCAGGGTAAGGATTAAAGTTCTGCATGTGATGAGGTACAGACATGTTCCCAGATAAACAGATGCCAGGCAGGGAGGTGATGGCAGGGATTAGGCTCTCTGCATGCCGGTAGCTTGCCTGGGCAAGTGGATGAGAAGACATCACTTGCTGAGCTGCAGCCTGGGGACGAGTGATGGCAGGGCTGGGAACAGGTCTTCAAGGTGAACCTCTATAGCCAGTGATACCAAACAAGGCTAATCGACCTTTTGCCTGCTTGTGTTAGATGTCTAACATAAGATACAGTGGGCTTTTCAACTTTCACTTCAGTTTGTATTTTTAGAGTTTTGGTGCTGTAAGGGATCCAACTGCTCTGTTACCTGTTTGCAGCTATTGCTGGGTTTTTTAAGTGCTGATCTGCTGCGGAGTAACCTACCCTCTCTGCACTCAGCACCTAATGTAGCTTGTTCGAGATTCCTGGCAGGTCTGTCCTGCCTGAGGTAGACTCAGTTATTTCATATTCACTAGCACTAACCTCACTTTGAGATGTGCTACCTGTATTTCTCAGACTGAGATAGTTAAAATGACTCTATGCTGTGATACCATATTTATTTGCTAAATCCCATCTAAACCTATCTTTGTTTACAAACAGCTTTCCAGTGCTGCAAACCTAAGATGAGAGTGAAAATTAGGCAATTTTAAAAATTTCCATTCCTGATGTCCTTCTGCTAGCAAAGGCTGTGACCCATTCCCCATGTGCCACCTGAGACAGGAGCATCCAGGTGAGATCAGAAATGCATGCTTTTGCCTTGTCAGTCTGCCTGAAAGATTGATAGGGTATGGTGATGAATAAACATTTGGCATTTATATATAGTCTCCTTTGTATATAAAGCATGGAAGTAATTCCTGAAATAAAACAGAAGTGTGGGAGGGGGAAGATGGGAGAGTCAAACCCTGGCTCAGAAGAGTTCATTTCCTTTGGAAAGGAGCCAGCCACTGTGTAAATAGAGGCAAAGGCAGGTAATGAAACAGAAAATGGATGCTTAATCCAGCTCTCTTGGAGGTTTTGTGGCTAAACTCTAATTGATGTCCATGGGACGTGGATCAGTTTATTAGACCAGCACCAAAGCCTTGTCATGCTTTCGAAACTGGGGGTGTTGCCTTACTTCCATTGAAGGTCTAGCTTGTGGCTCAGGGAACCAAAAACTTGATAAATAACTTCTTCCCAGACAGTGAGGAATCACATATTTTTCTCTTATCTGTTTTCCATTTAACAATAAAAGTGGTGGTAGATATTTTGCTCTCTTTCAGCTTGGAGTAGTAGTTTACATAAAATATACAGATTAATAGATGGATAAGGCTCTAAGAAGAAATCAGCCCCCATGTTAACACAGAGGGCTGCTGAGTAATCCCTTACAGGCACACAGATAAGAATTGTAAAATAACACAGGCAACCCTCTGTGTATACATTCTGACTTTCCTATAAAAATCTCTTCTTTTTTAATTTCCCCAGAGTTTGCAGGTGCACTGCCATTTTCTGGAGATAAGCCCACACAGTTGTTCAAGAGGAAATGGTTGGTGAAGGTAAAATGTCCTATGGTGAGATTCTCAAAATCTGCTATGTGCGACTTTTTTTTTAAACTTTAGAGCTGGATTCAGGCTCTGAACTTTCTGCCCAACCCTCAACTTCTCCAAGGCTCAATGATTTTCACAGTCCAGAGATTTAGGGGTTTAGCTTGAGCTGTTTTCTGTTGATTCTTTTTTTAAATGTACTCTTCAGAGGAAGTGTCTTTGGGATAAGAGTGCAGCTGAGAGACACATATAATGTGGAAAAAGTCCTGTCCTGCAGCTTGAATGTTGCCTCTCCTTCAAAATCAAGAATGGTTTCCTTATAATGCTTTCTAGAAGCAATAAGGGAAGCTTCCCCTGATTTTGCTCTCTTTTAGGACCACAACCCTCTCCATTTTCCATTACCCCCCCGCCCTCCCATCATTTGCTTTCTAGGAACTGTATGGGGTTTTTTTAGGACTCACCCATTAATGCTTTCTAGGACTCCCCTAGTCCCCTAGCAGGGACTTCCCCTGCTTTGTGATTTCTAGGAATTTTTCCACAATTTGTAGGAACCCATTCTTTTTGCTTTCTAGGAATCCTCCCCTTTTTTTTTTTAGCACTGCTCCTTGATGCTTTCTAGGAATATTTCATGTTTTCTAGGACTCCCATTACTTGTCTCTAGGAATTGTCCACATTTTCTAGGACTCCGCCAGTTTCATTTCTAAGACATCCCACCCCTCTTGCTTTCCGGGAACTTTCCACAATTTCTGTGGATGCACCTGTTTTGTTTTCTAGAAATCACCTCTTTTGCTTCCTAGAATTTGCCCCTTAATGCTTCCTAGGGCTTTCCTGCATTTGATAGGAATGCTCCCCAAATGTTTCCTAAGAATCCTTCTGTTCTCTTCCTAGGAATTACCACCTTCTCTGGTATATAATCTTCCAAGGAATCCCCTCCTTATTTTTATTAATCCTACTCTTGAATGCTTTCTAGAAATGCCCAATATTTTCTAGGAATCCCTCCCTTAGTGCTTTCTAGGAATTTCCCACATTTCCTAGGAATCCTCTCGAAAAACTTTCCAGGAATTTCCCCTTAATGTTTCCTTGGATTTGTCTGGGTTTTCTGGGAATCCCTTAATGCTTTCTGGGATTCCCTCCCTTTTGATTTCTAGGAATCCCCAACATCTTGTAGCATCTTTCTGCCCTCCAACTTTCCAGGAACCACCCTGAGCCCAAAGCACATATGCTTTCTAAGAAATATCTACATTTTTCTAGGGTACGTCTCTCTAATACTTAGCCATCCCCTTGGAATGCTTCCTAGGACTTTTCCATGTTTAATAGGAATGTTTTTCCTTGATGTTTTTTGTGAATATTCCACACTTTCTGGCAATACCCTGTTCTGGACTGTATAAATTGTCCATGATTTTTAGGAACCCCTTCTTAAAGTTTTTCTAGGAATTGTCTGTGTTTTCTAGGAATCTTTCCTTCTGCTTTCTATGAATTGTTTGCATTTTCTAGGAATCCTGCCTTCCCTTTTTTGCTTTCTAGAGGACTTTTTTTTTTTTTCCTGGGAATCTCCTGTGAATACTTTTTTGGAATATTCCACTTTGCTTTCTTGGGATGTCCAACATTTTCTAGGAAGCCCTGCCCTCTCAAGTGCTTTCTAGGAATAATCTACATTTTCTAGGTCCCTCCTCTGAAATGTTTTTGAAGAATTCCACCCACCCCACCCCTCCCCCTGCCCTGCACAAATGTTTGCTGGGAATTCTCCAGACCTGCGAAGAATTCAGCCTCAATGATTTTAAGCAGACTTCAAAAATTTCTAGAAATCCCCTCCTCCAGAGTACCTTCTAGGAATTCCTCCTCAAAATGCTTTCTAGGAACTACAGCCACATAAATATTTCCTGGGAACTATCCATGTTTTTGTTTTTGTTTTCTGGATATTTCCCGTTGTAGTGGTTTAGCCCCTGCCGGGGTCTGAGACCACGCGGCCGCTGCCCCTCCCCCACAAAGGGAGTGAAATACAAAGCCCCAAGACTGAAATAAGGAAAGGTTTAATACAACAATGCAATAGCAACGCAACCAACAACAACAATAACAATAACAGTAATAGTGATAGCAATGAACAGAGCAAAATAGCTACCAAATACAGCAGTTTGAAGCACGATGTACAAAACCACGAGTGCACCGCGCTCAGCGCCAGGAAAATGTGACCTGCCAGGATGTGACGTCCGCATGGTATCTGAATAACCCGGCTAGAGCTCCCCCCCACTGCTGGGGAAACTGAACCCTATCCTGGTTAAACCAGGACACCCGTATTTTTTTTCTTGGACTTACCCATCAAGTTTTGAGAACACCACTCGATATTGCTTCTTTTCTTTGTGCCCTGACAACATTGCTTTGTAGGACCCCTTGCCCTTATTGCTTTCTAGGGTTCCCCTTAAAAGCTTTTGAGGAATTTACTACTTTGTAGGTAGCAAATCCTCTTGCTTGCTATCAATCCCTTTCCAGAAATACTCTACATTTTCTAGTAATCCCTCCCTTTTGAATTCTAGGAATTCTGTGGCCCCCGCTTCGAGTTAATGCTTTCCAGAACTTCTCCCAACTACTTTCTGAGCCCCCACTCCCTTTATTTTCTAGGAATCATCCTGATTTCATGTTAGGAAATGTCCTTGCATGTTTTTCTAGGAACCATTACTGCACTGCTTTTGCTCAAATGTTCCCCCTCTGCCTTATAGGAAGTTCCCTCTCTGCTTCAGAGGAATCCTTGTTCTTATCATTAATTAATTCTTCCTGCCTTGTTTTTTTTAAGATGTTTTCAGGGTACTCCCCCTAGTGTTTTCTTGGACTTAGCCAAACAGCTTTCTGGGAAAACTCCTAATATAGTTTTTTCTGGTGTCCTCCTAATATAGCTTTCTAGAAATTCTCCCATTTCTTTCTAGAGATCCCCTCAAATGTTTTTGGGAAATACCATGGTAATGCTTTCTCATGCTGTTCCCAACTACCCTTTAGGACCCCCCTCCTTCTGCTTATTATGAAAACTTTTCCATTTTTTTCCATGTTTTCTAGGAATCCTCCAACATGCTTTTTAGGAATTCACCCCCAAAATATGTTTTCTAGCAATCTCTTTCCTAATCAAGCCTTCTAGGTATTATCCCTTTTAACCTTTAGTGGAACCTGCCTTTCCCCTGCAAGTCTTTGTGGGAAATCCATCTCCCTGCAAGTCTTTCTAGGAGATTTCCACATTTTTTAGGAATTCCCTCTTAATTTTTCTCATTAATGCCCCAAATATTTTCTAGGAATCTCTCCTCAATGCTTTCAAACAATCTGCCACACTTTTTAGGAATCCACCTCTTTTATTCCCACCCCATCCTTGCTGCTTGATTTCTAAGCATGTCCCTTTCATGTTTCCTAGAAATTTGCGTGTTTTCTAGCTCCTTTTGCTTTCTAGGCATTCCCTGTAATTCTTATTAGGAAATGTTCCTGCATGGCTTTCTGTGCCTTTTTCTCTACACACACCCCCCCCACCCCCCACCCCCCGTTTTTCTCCCTATAGTTTACTCAGACTGATACCACCAACTCCTCTGTTCATCTGCCACTGCTTCCTAGGGTTCACTTTAGCAGCTTTCCTGGAATTCCCTCTATTACTTTATAGAAATCAGTCTTCCTGATTTTTATGAATCCCTTTCCAGAAAACTTCCACTCTTTCCTAGGAATTTCCCCCATCTCTCCTTTAATGGTATCCTGGAATTCACCCTGGCTAGGAGTTCCCACAGTGCTTCTTTTTAGGAATTTTCCACATTCCATATGAATTCCCCGTTTTGCTTTGGTATCCCCTTGATATTTTTCTGGGCATTACCCTTGTTTTCTAAGATTTCTACCAACTGCTTTCCAGGAATAATACCCCCCTTTTTTATCCAGTAAAATGTCTTAATTGCTCTTTAGGAAGTGTTGCATGTTGCTTTCCCATGAAATTTCCCATTTTTCTTTCTTGAAATTCTCCTGACTGCTTTCTAGAGTTTCCCCTATTGCTGCTAACAAACCCCTACGGCTATTAGGAAATGTTTCTGTGTTGCTTTCTAAGAAATCTTCCCCACCCTGCTGTGCTTCTCAAGGACACCCCCAATGCCCACCCACTACCTGGCCTGTTTCTTTCCAGCATTAGAATCATACAATCATAGAATATCTCAGGCTGGAAGGGACCCATAATGGTCATTGAAACTAACTGCCTGCTCTTCACAGGACTACCTAAAACTAAACCATGTGACTAAGAACGACACCCAGACACTCCTTGAATTCTGACAGGCTTGGTGCCATGACCATTTCCCTGGGGAGCCTGTGCCAGTGACTGACCACCCTCTCTTGCTGCTTTCTAGAATCCCCCCTTCTTATTTTCTTAACACATTATCCTCCCTCATTTGTTTCAGAAATATCACTCATAGCTTCCCATGAATGACCCTTTTTTTTTTTTTTTTTTTTCCCTCCTAGAAATTGTCCTCACACAGTGCTTTTCAGGATCTCTCCCCTGCTGCAATCCACAACCCCCCAGCACACATCACTTTCCAGGGTCCTTCCCCTCACCCTTCCTTAGGAATCCCCCTCACTACTGTCTAGGAATTCCCTGTGGTTCTTGCTGGGATTTCCCCTCACCCCTTTCTAAGCTTTTTTTGGAATCATACCTATTGTTTCCTAGAAAACACTCCCCATTTGTGTGTGTTTGTTGTTTGGGTTTTTTGGTCTGTTTTGGGTTTTTTTTAGGAATATGTCTTCCATTTATGCTCAAGAATTATCTTCCTTCTGCTTTTAGGAATATTCCACCCTTCCATATGCTCTTAGGAATATTTCTTCCCCCCCTTCCCTTTGGAGGAGTATTCCCCCCATTTTACTGTAGCATGCCCTCAATTGATTTTATTTTTTAAAAAAATCCTCCTTACTTGCCTTCCAGAATATGCCTTCTGCTATCTAGTAGTATCCCCTTTTTTTGCTTTTGAAGGATGATTTCTCTGCTTTCCAGGAATATCCCCCAAAATTGCTTCCCATGAATGCTCCCAATGTTTGTTCTCAAGTAATATTATAAGTAATATTTCTGGCATTTGCTTTCTGTATTTCACCCTTTTTTCTTTTCCTTTTTTTTTTTTTTTTTAATTTTTTAACTTTTTTTTTTTATTGTTCCTCTGCTTTGTAACAATGACACTAATTGCTTTCTAGGAAAATCTCTCCCTCTGCTTTCTGGGAATATTCCCCTCTTTCCTTTTTTTCTAACTTTTAAAAATACTCTCATTTTTATTGTTGGAGTATTCTCCCTCTGCCTTTTTATAAATATCCTGCTACTTTCTAATACTCCTCTCCCACCAGTTGCTTTCTAGGAATAGCCACATTCTGCTTTCCAGGAGTATTAGCCTATCTCCTTTCTATGAAGATGCCCCCTTTTTCTTCCCAGGAACATTATTTTTTGGCTTTTGAGAACTCTTTTTGTTTTCTAGAGAAGTGCCCTGCCTCCTGATTTCTGGGAATATCCTCCCATCTCCCCCTTTTGTTTCCTAGACTTTTAAAAGCTATGCTTTTAGGAACTTATCTTCTCAGCTCACTAACAATGTCCCTCCTCAGCTTTCTAGGTGGCTTTGCTTGAGCAATTTGCTTTCCAGCAATATCAAGGCCCATTTGCTGTTTTGGAATATTGCCTGGTTTTCATTTCCAGAAAAGTTTTTTTCCAGGAATACATCTCTTCTGCTTTCTAAGAGTGTGCCTTAACTGCCTTCTAGGCATATTACCCCCCTGCTTTCTAGGAATATCCCATCTCTTGTATTCCAAGGCTATTTTCCCCTTTGCTTTCTAGGAACAAACCTATATGCTTTCTGGAAATAACCATCTTGTTTTCTAGGAATATTTTCTGGTTTGACTCTTTAGAAATCTCTCTCTAATTTCTGGGTATTGCTTTTTAGGAATATTCCCCCTTCTCCTTCTTGGGAATGCTTCCTAGGAATATAACTCCCTATGTGCTTTCTATAGAAATATCCCCCTTCCCTTATTTTGCCTCTGGGAATATCCTGTGTTTGCTCTGGGCAGATAACTCCACTTTGCTCTCTAGGACAATGTCCTCTTTTATTCTCTAGAAATAATGGCTCTCCAGTTTTTAGAAAAAAGGTTCCTCTGCTCTTTTGAAAGAATTGTTTTCTGAGTTTTTCCCTTTAGTTCCTAACAATATTTTTCTTCTGCTTTCAACAAATCTTCTCTGTTCTCCAGGAATATACTCCATTCTCCATTTGCTTTCTAGGTATACCCCTACCTCAGGGGGTTGTAGGAGTAGTCTGCCTTTGATTTCTGTGACAATCTTCTCTCTGTTTTCAAGGAATATTCCCCCTCTGGTTTCTTCAAAGAATCTCCTATTTATGTTCTAGCTATCACTCTGTTGCTGTTTCCCAGGAGTAACATCCTTTTGTTTTCTGCCTGTGTTCTCTGTTTGCTTTCTGGGACAGTTGTCTTTGCTTACTAGGAATATCTTGCCTCTGCTTTCTGTGAATGTCCCCTTTTTATTTCCAGTAATATCTCCTATCTGCTTTCTAGGAACATCCACCCTTTAGATTTCTAGCAATAACCTATCTCAGCTGCCTCAGAATAATGTTTCTCTGCTTTCAAAGAAAATTCCTTCTGCCTTCAGAAGTTATTATCTCATCTGCTTTCTAGGAACAGTTCCTTTCTGCTTTCTAGGAATATTCCCCACTTCCTGTTTTTCTAGGAATATTCCCCAAGTGGTGTTCTTGCTTTCTAGATATCTCCTATCTGCTTTCAAGCAATGCTTGTGTTTGTCTTCTGGAGTCTGCCCACTGTCTGCTTTTCTGGGGGTTTCCTGCAGCTTCCTTGGAGTTTTGCATGTGCTTCCCCACTTCTTTTGAGAAACACCCCCTCTCACTCTCTCTATTATGTAGGCTTTCTGTGAAGTTCTAGGGTCACTACAGCTCAGGTCACCCTGAGTTCTAGGGTCACTACTGCTTGCTTTTAAGGAACTTCTCCTTTCCTCTCCAGGAGTGCCTCCAAGGGTGTTGTGGGGACCTGCTGAATCCCACAGTCTTTGGGACCCAGGCAGTTGAAGCTGCAGTAGGTGCACTCTAAGGCCCAGGAGGTCCTCCCATCCCAGTCTGATGGGTGTGGTTGCTGCTGCACTTCTCTGAACCTAGCACTAACCAAGTCAATGCAAGTAAAGAGAACAGAGTCCTGTTCCTCTACAGCTGATCAGGATTGCAGTTCATTGTCCTCATTGTGTAGGTTCACATTAATTTCTTGAATGGCCTCTAAGTCACTCTGATATCCATGCTGGGATCCTGGGCCCTCATGTGGTAGATGGGTTATCTCCTACTTACTGGCTTACCCAGCATGATGTTTGCTGGTGATACAGATGCACACTGTCATGCACTTGTCTCAAACACACTTACAATCATGGTTCCTTTGAATATCAGTATAAGTTCTGTCTGCCTAATATTCACGTCTGGACCCTGGGCTCCTTGCTCAAACACTGACTTGGACCTTGAGTCTTTCCAGATGCAGATCTTCTACTCTTTTCCTAGTCCTGCTTAAAGCTTGCTAGTGAGTTACAGTACTCTTGATAATTGTATTTCTCCCTCCTTATAATTATGAAGTTCAGGTTGAATTAGTTAATTTGTTACCCCCTTTGTAGCCATCTTCAAGGCTATGCCAGAGTAGCTCTTTAGCGGCCCATCAATCAATAACCAAAGAGTTCTGGTCTTTGTTCCTGTCTCTGTCATCATTCACTCAATACTGTTTGTGTGTTCATGTGTTTAAATTATTCCTTGTTACTAATTCTTTTATACTGAATACTCCTTAACAAAACAGCTTAATGAACCAGATGCTCTTGTGCTGCATTCCCTTACAGCCTCCTTTGCTTTCTAGGAGCATCCCCCCTGCTTTTGAGGAATATCCTCCCCCCTTTACCTACTAGGAATGCTATTCTTTGGCTTTCTGGGAATGCCTCCCCTCTGGTCTCTAGGAAATCCCCATGTCTCCTTTACATATTCCCTATCTACTTTCTAAGAATATGACCGCCTGCTACCTGTGAATTTTTCCTCCGCTTTCCAGCAATTTCCCATTGCTTTCTAGGAGTGCTTACAAAATAAGGAAGTCCATTTTGCTTTCTAAATGGAATTCTTCATTCACTTTGTAGGAATACTTTACTTGCTTTCTAGTGATATGTCCTTGTCTTTCTAGGGATGGTCACTTTTGTTTTGAGGAAATCTTGATTTTCTTTCTGGAAATTCCCTATTTGCTTTTCAAAATTCCCCCATGGCTTTACAGGAAATCCCCCAGCTGTTTTCTATTACTTGCTTTCTAGAAAAGTCCTCTCTTTTAGATAAATTCAGTCTCATTTCTGGGAATTCCTCTCTCCTTTGGGGGAATTCCCTACTCTGCTTTCAAGAAAAGCCCTGTTTGATTTCAAGGATTTTTCTTTTTTCATTCTAGTAGTTCCTCAGTGCTTTCTGGAAGGTCCTTGTGTTCTTTCTAGAATTTATAAATCACATCTCTTTTCTTAGAGGTTTTTTTCCTTCTGCTTGCTATGAATTCCTTGCTGCTGTTGAAAATATATTGCTTGCTTTTTTCAGAAGTCTTCACCTATTTTCTAATAATTCTCCTCTTCTTTTCTAGGAATTCCCTATCCACTTTAAAAAAACTTTTGTTGTGCTTTCTAGAAATTCATTTCTTGTTTACCAAGAGTTGTTTATCTACTTTCTAGGAGTTCCCTGTTTATGTTCCAGGTTTTCTCCCCTGTTGTCTGGTAATTCTCTATTTGCTTCCCAGGATTTTTTTGTCAGTTTCCTAGGAATGTCAGATCTGCTTGCTGTGAGTGCCTCATTTTCTCTCTAAAAATTCCCTGATTTCCTTCTCAGAATGTCCCATTTGCTTTCTAGAGATTCCCATGTGATTTTAAGGAATTCCGAGTTTGCCTTTTAGGAACTGTGCAGTGATTTCTAGGATTTTCCCATTCTTTTGTATGACTTTTCTGCTCAGCTTTGTAGGAATTCCTTAGTTTATTCCTGTGAGTTTTTCATGTTTCTAAGAAATCCTCATCAGTTTTCATGGAAAATTCTTTTCTAAATCCCTAGGAATTTTTCACGTGTTTCTTAAGAGTTCCCAAA